>NW_008336953.1:1007980-1026139 GCF_000622305.1 Nannospalax galili
CCCTCCCCATTAAAGTATCCTTATTTCCCCCACTTCCTCCTTAAAAATACCTGTCTCTATTATCCCCCTCTCTTGAGATCCTTCTTCCCCTCTACTTCACGGATCCTTGCATAACCCTCTCTCCTCCCTTCCCAGTTAAATACTCGTATTTCCCCCTTTTTATCCTTGGTAACAACTTTTTAAAAAATCAACTCTATTATAACCCAAATTTCATTAACTACAAAACCTACCAAATGAAGTCAAAGGTGTTTGTTTTGATTTAGATTTATGCCAAGGTTTAGAAACTTTGCCTGGTGTGGTGGCACATGCATACCTTTAGTGCCAGCACTTGGGAAGCAGAGGCAGGCAGATCTCTGTGAGTTCAAGGGCAACTTGGTCTACATAGTAAGTTCCAGGCCAGCTGGGGCTACAGGGAGACCCTGCCTCAAAAAGACCAAAAAAAAAAAAAAAAAAAAAAAAAAAAAAAAAAAACCAAGACCAAAACCAAAACCACACCAAAAAGCAACAACAATAAAAACTATAGAAACTTCAAAACTATAGAAAGCATAACTGGGCTTATTTTTTTTTGTATGTGTGTTGGGTGTATGTACGTAATTTAGTTGCACTGTGAGGGGCATGGAGACCAGATGTTGACATCAGGTGTATTACTTAATCACTTGTCCACACTATTTGTTGAGACAGAATCTCTCATTGAACCCAGAGCTTGCCTTTTTGGCTAGGCTAGTTAACTAGTCAGCCTCAGGGATCTACCCATCTGCAACCCTCAGCTCGAGATTTACAGATGTGTGCTGCCACACTGGGCTTTTATGCAGGTGTGGAGGATTCCAACACAGGCCCTCTTGCTTGTGCAGAAAGAATTTCACCCACTGAGCCATCTCCTCATGCCCCTGTGCTTGCTTTTTAAATCTAAAGAAATCCTGAATGCATTTTCAGTATCTCCCCTATCATCCATGGATATAAGGCTGACATAATGTAATCTGTTGGTCCTTTCCTGTTTGGGCCTGAGTTAACTTTAAGGGGAATTACCTGTGCTTAGGGAGCAGAAACCGATTTAACACGAAGAGCAGTTACTGCAACAATAAGGCCTCATTGATTCTCTTCTCTGCTTATTTCTATTAAGATTGTGAGGCAAAGGGGCTGAAGAGATGGCTCAGTGGTTAAGAGCACTAGCTGCTCTTGGCAGAGGACCCAGGTACTGTTCCCAGCACCCGCGTGGCGGCCAACTGTCTGTAACTCCAGTTCCAGGGGATCAGAAGCCCTCTTCTGGCCTCCCTGGGCATTGTATGACATAGGCGTACTTAAATACATGCAAGTAAAATACTAAAATAAAACTAAATACATCCAAATAAAAAAGATTGTGAAGCAAAGTAGACTCTAACCTCTCCCTTTATTCCCCCCCTCTCCCCTCTCTTCATCCCCAAAGGATCTGATTTAGTGGTAGAGAAGCAGAGCCTGGGTGCTTATCTACAGAGGAGCGAGGACTTGGTCTGGTGGTATTTCTTCCCTTTCTGATGGTCCAACAGATTGGACAGAAGCTGCCTCCTCAGCTTAAGCTCAGTTAAAATCAAGGATGAAGACTGGGGTGCTTGGTATGAAGGGAAAGGATTAAAAACACTGAGGGTTCAAAGGTAGAAGCGGTGACCCAATTCTCTTTGGGTATGACCTTTGAGTCCTGAGAGGAGACTAGTTACAAAGAGCAGACCTCTGTTTTGGAATTTCATTTGGCCTTTGGGTATTTGCGATCTGATTATGTAATAATAAGGCTTTCTTTTCTAAAAAGGACTATTGCCTTCACACTTCAGATGTCACAGGATCATGTAATGATTTGCACTAATATTAGTACTATAAATTATTCTCACCTTTCAAATGCTTGGCTTTAGAATTACAAACACTATTTTATGGTGCCTAGGCTGACAGATCTTTACATGTTTGTTCTTACTGCCTTGTATTACCATCATCTTTAATACCAGAGTCATTTAATATCTTTTTTTTTTTTTCTTTTTGGTCTTTTTGAGACAAGGTCTCCCTGTAGCCCCAGCTGGCCTGGAACTCACTATGCAGATCAGGCTGGGCTTGAACTCACAGAGTTCAAGGCTCTTCAACTTTTTTTTGGTCTTTTTGAGACAGGGTCTCCCTGTAGCCCCAGCTGGCCTGGAACTCACTATGTAGACCAGGCTGGCGTTGAACTCAGAGATCTGCCTGCCTCTCCCTCCTGAGTGCTGGGACTAAAGGCGGGCACCACCACGCCTAGCTTACTCTTCAACTCTTTAATAAACCCATTAATTCTGTGCATGAAGGCTGAGCTTTCATGACTTAATCACATTCCCAAAGGCCCCACCTCTTAATTCCGTCAACTTGGAATTTATGCTCCAACCTGTAAGTCTTGGAGGGACACATCCATTCAAATCAGAAGGCCTGTTATCTGAGGTAAAATTCCTGCTTTCATTTCCTTCCATTCACAAAAGCCCTTATTAGCATAGCAGTGCACAGAAGAGCATAATCTTTGGCTCCTAGATTTGCAGGTCTTACAATGGCAGGATGGAAATGGACCTGAGAGGTAAATTATGTTGGGCTTTCGCTATCTCACTTCAGGTTCGGCATAGTTGTTTACGCCCATAATTCTGTACTCAGGAGATGGAGGCAGGAAGATTACAACATTGAGACCAGCCAGGGCCTCACAGGAAGACTCTGTCTCAAAATACAATAAATAAATAAATAAATAAATAAATAAATAAATAAATAAATAAATAAAATCTCACTTCAAAAGAAAGCGTAAGAAGGAACAAATACTCAATACCCAATAAGGGCAGAATTGCTGTGACTGCAGCAGGTGTGGGGACCCAGCTCTTCATCTGCCCTTTCTCATACCCTAGGACACTCTTTGGAAAATATCTTGAAAACTACAATTTTTTTTCAACCTAGTATTTTTATAAATAAGGCAACTGGCACTCAGGATGTTAGATGTCTTGTCCAAATGCCCACAACTAGTTAGTTCCAGGCATCAGAGAATAGAATCCATGCATCTACTCCCTCCCATATTGTTTTCTTTTAATTGATGAATATAAGTAAATATTTATGGTATCAATGATGTTTTGACACACGCTCATATTGTGGGATGACTCAAGCAAATTTTCATATGCACGTGTCTGTCATTTTTGTGATTAGGAACTGCTGAGGGAGATTTTCAGTGTTCAACTACACAGCACACTGTTGTTAACTACAGTCACTCTGTTGTTCAGTGGATCTGTTGAATTTATCCCTCCTGTCCCACTGACATTCTGTAGCCTTCTACCCAAATCTCCTCATTCCTGGGTCCCTGTATTTCCAACCTCTGGTAACCACTGTTACACACTTTGTTCCTTGAGTTTGGCTTTTTTAGATTTCACATGTAAGTGAGACCCTGTGACTTTTGTCCGTCTGGAATTGGTCTAGTTCACTCAACATGGTGCAACCACATTGTCACAAATGACAGAATTTCGTTCTTCTGAGTGGTGAGTGGTTTCCATTGTACTTTTCCCTGCCCATCTGAACTCATGATAGTGTCTATAGTACTAGCTTGGGTAGAAGACTTTGGTTGGGATTACCTGATATTTTACTTCAGGAAAAGAATTGTAAAATACATACATACATACATACATACATACATACATACATAAATTCCTCATGTGAAAGTGATCAAATATCACATTACTTTAATATCAAAGTATGTGAAATTTATGTAAAAAGTCCACATAAAATAGACATTGATCTAGTAAATTATATTAACAAGATTTCTTTCCTGTTCTGCCCACAAATATTTATTGCATTATCTGGAAATCTATTCTCTTCTTAAAAATACTTAATAGTAAAATTTACTGACTGGTGAAAACTATGGTTATATCTAATTAAAACTTTGGTGCCTAGAGAGTTTTGTCACTGTATCCTTCAGGAAACTGTTGACTATGAGCCACCCATCTGAAGGTTATTCTGTCAAAAAATATGATTTATTTTAAAAGTCATTCATAGATAATCAGTTGGCTGGAATCTGAGTTCTCCAAGGACAGAGACTGCCTCATTAATCTTTTTATCTCCAGAATCCTTCTCATATAAACAAGGAGGAACTCATATAAGGCCAGTATAGGGGAAGAGGGAGGGGGAGCGTTGGCAGACAGGTACAAAGTGGCCAGCGAATCACAGGAGAAAATGCCAAGTGACTTAGTGCCTGAAATACAAAAATACAAGTTATTTTAAAAGTTAACCATAGACAGTAGTTAAGACTGTCAAGTCAGTGAATCATAGCACAGTATACCTATGGGTATTTAGTGACATCTTTCTAAATGAATGAATATTGGTGAATGAATATTAGATACTATAAAATGGGAACACTCCTTGGGATTGTGTAGAAAATCACCTGGGTAGTCCTTCTTCTTCCTTCCTCTTTTGTCCCTTCCTTTCCCCTTCCCTTCCCATTCCTAGGTGTGAGATGTGGCAATTTAAATGCATATAATTTAGGGGGGACTGTGAGTCAGTTCAGCATGTAAGGTGCTTGCCTTGTAAGCCTGGCAGCCCGAGTTGGGTCATCAGAACCCATGTAAAAGGTGGAAGGAGAGAATTGACTCCACAAAATTGTCCTCTGACTTCCACACGTGTGCCACGGCACCCTCCCAACACATAATGTACATACACAATAATAATTCAAAAAATAATAGTTTAGAATCTATGAATAAAGAGGGACTGGAGAGGTGGATCAGTGGTTAGGAAGATATGAATAAAGAAACAAAGTATGTTTAGAAGGAAAATAATTTCCTGAGGATGTTTCGACTGTGGGGTGGGGTGGACAGCCAAGAAAGGCTTTGATCTGGGCCTCACTGATAAATTATTCTAGTGGGCAGAACTCATCTATAAAGTTTGTCTTGACCTGACCCCCCAGGTTCTTTTTTGGAATCCCAGTTATTCCTCATCTAGAATCCTCTCACCATACATCTGATTTGTTTTTCCATGTGAAAATAATATTTTTAAATCTTAGAAAATCTTTCTTTTGCACATGCATATAACGGCAGAATAGCAGCACTAAGAAGAAACTGTGACTCCCGCAACATCCCTGCAACATCATGAGCTGTGTTTGTGCACCTTCTCTCACAGTACACTGGAGTTCTTTGGCAATCGTGGCAGTTTCTCCTTAACCTTGCATCCATGTTATTCAGAACACAACTGGTGCTCATTCGGTTTTTAGTGATGGACTGAATGGTCAACATGCTGAACTCCAGATAGTCTGAGACTAGCTACATGCATTTCCTTCCCTCAGGGAACTGGAAGTCAGTGGGAGAGAAAAGGTAGAATGATAGAAATTGTGGCGTTAGGAGCAGAGTGCTGTGGTGGCAGCTGGGAGCAGTGATCATCTTGGCCTGGAAGGATAAACAGGATGGGTAATGACACTGGTCCTGTATGATGGACTACATTTTTCAAATTAAAAGCAAAATGAAAAAAAGGTATTTCAGAAGCCAGAAGTGGTTGCACCCAGCACTGGGGAGACTGAACCAGGGGAATGGCGTTTTATGCCAGTATGTAGCACATAGCAAGACCCTGTTCAAAAAAAGATGTGGAGAATGAGCGTGAAAATATCCACAGTGCTGTTATGCACACAGCATCCTCTCAGTCAGTTGTGTATAGAATATTAGGGCTTCTGGGAAGGTGATTTGGAAAGTAAGGAAATTACCATTTGTAAGGCATTTGCATGCTGGATATTAGATATTTTGTAACATGGGCTCTCCATGGGGAGTCTTCAGAGGCTTTCATGAGGCATCTGACTGTAGTGACACAGTGTTGAGGAGTGAAATCACTGGCAAAGGCCTTGAAGGTCATCTACTTAGGGTGACTTAGAAACTTTAAGCAGAGGAATTATGTAATGAGGTCAGCGTAACTCACTCTCCACATCATGTAACTTTTCTTATCACCATCCCTGGCAGTTTATCATTCTCAGAGTTGGGTCACAATATCTTATATTTAGAAACGTGGTTTTATGCCATTTCATTTCTTTGTTTTTTAGACTGAAGATACTTCTGGTCATACTTAGAGTTCAACTGTGTTAGATACCTTATAGAGTGAAGTTTTGTTTATTTTTTGTTTTTTGAGACAGAGTCTCACGTGTAGCTCAGACTTCCTTCAAATTCACAATCCTCTTGCCTCAACCTCCTGAGCGCTGGGATCACAGACATGTGCCAACATTCCTGGCCGCTAACTCTTCATCTTTGAGTTCCCCGTTTTATTAAGGATCCCATTTGTTCTGTCAGAGTGAAGGAAGGAATTCAAATGCTTGCTCTTTTCTAGTGCTTTCTTTCATCATTACATTAGTGTTGCTCAAAGCTTTAACATTCCATATTCCTCTTTAAAATGCAACTTTGATTCAACTTTGTTCTGTTGACATCTGAACATTGCACCCTGTTCGTTATCATAGAAACTAGCCTCACTTGTCATCATAGATTTTACTTCTTGATTGTGTCTATGAGCTGTGTGCCATGATCTTTCATTGTAAGTATCCTCTCCCCCTCTCCCCTTTCTTCCCACCCCTCTCCCCTTCCTCCCCCTCCCTCTCCTCCTTCTTTCCACCCCCCTTCCTTTTTTCTATGTTGTTGCTCTGAAAACTGCTTATCTATGGAAGGAATCTGTCTTTATTGCTCATTTCTTCTGTTTACTTCCTGGTTTGTTATCTAACTCTCAAGAACAAACTGGTTCTAATGGACTCACAGTGCTCCTTGCCTCCTTGTAGGTGGCCACTAAGAGGATGTGAGATCAAATTTTTCATACGATTATCAAATGAATAGACAAAAGACACAAAACATCTGGTCTATCCGGTGAGAAGTTGGTAGCATGTGCATTAGAGTAATGGAAACGAATGCCTTTGGTCATTGATACCACGGTGATCTTGGATAGGACTGTAAACAGTGGGCAGCCTAACACGAGGCAGCATGGGTAGGGGTGGACAATCTTGGTTTAGATTAGCGGACCCCATAGGGTTTAAGGTCAAACCCAGTTTTGTTTAACATCTTTATAAATCATCCAGATGATAGATTTTTAAAAAGCCCTTTAATTACATTTTTAAGTGATTTCAAGCTGGGAGATGCAAAATAGGGCACAAGGAAAGAGAAACGGTGGCTAGACAAGGCCGTCAGCTTGAAGGCTGGCAAGAAAACAGCGTCAAGTCATTACAAGAAAAAAAATGGTGAAGGAAGAACAGTGTTGAAAGAAATTTGCAACATGCTATAGAAGCTAGAAGGGTTATTATTCTATACTTTCCCTCTCTGTCTCTGTCTCTGTCTCTGTCTCTGTCTCTGTCTCTCTCCTTTTTTCCTTCTGCCCCCTTTCTTTTGTGGAGATACTTGGCATGGGACCAGGGCCTTGCAAGTGCTAAACAGGCCTCTGGCACTGAGCTAGAACCCCCCCATAGTGGAGGTGGGTGTGGGTGTGGCATAGCTCAGTGAGTGACTCTGTGAGTTCTCTCCTGGGATACTTGGAAATCACTGATTTAAATGCCAGTATGACATTGGGTCATTGATTTTTTTTTTTTTTTTTTTTTTTTTTTTTTTGTCTTTTTGAGACAGGGGTCTCCCTATAGCCCCAGCAGCCCTGGAGCTCACCATGTAGACCCAGGCTGGCCTCAATCTGACAGATATCCACCTGCTTCTGCCTCCTGAGTGCTGGGATTAAAGGTGTGTACCACCACATCCAAAAATTCATACTTTTGTGCATAATCAATATGCACAAATTCAGTTTTTCTGCTTGTTTTATTTCTTCTCATCACACATGATTAAATTGGCACATATAAAGGCTGATGGATGCTGATAAAGCATGGTTAGGGTTATAGAACTACTACCACATTCAGTAAGGGAAGAATTCCATCTGCAGAACTATTTATTTATTATTTATTTGTTTTTATTGTATGTGTACATGTACATGTGTATGTACGTGTTGCCTGTGTGTGTATGTGCATGCATGCATTGCATGTGGAAGCTAGAGATCAATGTTGGGTATCTTCCTCAGTCACTCTCCATCTTACATTTTTATTATGTATTTTTGTTTTATCTGTATGAGTGTTTTGCCTGAATATGTATAAGTATACCACATGCATGCATGCATGCAGTGCCTGCAGAGGCCAGAAGAGGGCGTTGGATCCCCTGGAACTAGAGTTACTGATGGTTGTGAGCACCATGTGGGTGCTGGGAAGCGAATCTGGGTCCTCTGGACGAGCAGGCAGTGCTCTTAAACACTAAGCCATTGTTCCAGCCCCTCTCTGCTTCATTTTTTGAGACAGGGACTCGCACTGAACCTGGAGCTCGTTGATTCAGCGAAGCTGGCCAATGAGGCCCAGGGGTTCCACCACACCACACTCCGAAATCCTTTTCTAGTCCTTCAGTGAAGTGTGCTTCTTAGTGCCAACTGCATTTGGTTTTATGAGAACATACCTCCTTCAACTTACAGTGTCCTCCTAAATGGTTAGAGGCCTTTTTGGCTAAATCATATATATCCCTCAGTATAAAATCTTAGGATAGGTGAGGAAATGAGGTTTCTGGGTCAATATCAGGGGACAAGAATCTGCTGAAGACAGCTGGTTCCCTTCACTTCAGGTGCAACAGGGTCTACTATCCCCAGACCTGGCCCACTGTGATGACAAACCTCTTTCAGCACCACTCGGCTGCACCTTGCAGGTACCGATGTTCTGCATCTGTGACTTGTGTCAGAGCTCAAAGCTTCAGAGTATTTGGATGATTCTCCAAACTTCAGCTATAGGGAGAGTTGTCAAGTGGCAGCCTTGGAATCAAAGGGAATGGAGTCAGGAATTTGAACTCAAAACACCCTCAATTTTATCTGTTTTTTAAATCTTTAACTTTCATCACTGTCTCAGATCACAAACAAAATAAACACTAGCATTACTATATTATGATGTAAGGTTATACAGCATGATTTTTGGTATAATGATTAAAAATATATAATTGGGGGGAGGCTGGAGAGATGGCCCAGTGGTTAAGACCACTGGCTGCTCTTGCAGAGGACCTCGGTTCAGTTCCCAGTACCCACATGACAGCTGATAAAACTCAATAATTCCATGGGCTTAGGGCCAGGGAATTTCTAAGGCCTTTCTTCGAGAAATTCATTGAGTCTTGTTAGATTTTAGCCTCTCTTAATAGTGACTTAGGCAGCAGGTGAAATTGCTCCTGGAAGGAGCATGCATTTTTAAACCTGCCATTAAACTAAGCTTTTGGTACTTGCTGGCTTGAAATTCTCAGCGTGTGCTGATCTGAACTGGGTTGTAAGGAAACGGAGAGGCAAAACTAAAAGCATGTTCTCAGGTATTGTTAGATCACAAGGTTACTGACTGAAAGGAGCCTTGCTCGTCTGTTAGGAAACGAGGGAGGGAGTGTAGATAGGCACTAGAGCCTGAAGGCGGAGCTGCGTCCTGCATGATTTCATATGGCATAGGGAGAGTCCCAGCTCCACCATTTCTCTGAACTTAACTCTCCTTTTATGTCACTTTCCACCAGAAAATAAACTCCTTAGGAAACAAACACCCTAAACCTCTGTAATTCCAGTTCCAGGGATAAGACGCCCTCTTCTGGCCTCTGTGGGCATTGCATGCATGTGGTACATCAAGGCAAAACATTCATACACATAAAATAAAAATTTAAATATATATACATATATAATTTAGAATATTTTTGGTTGGGTGGGTGGTTGAGAGAGGGTTTCTTTACATAGCCCTGACTGGCCTCGAATTCAAAATCCTCCCGCCTCACTCTCACAAGTGTTGGGATTACAGGCATTGACTACCACACCCAGCATTGAACAACAAAAAAAATTGAACTGTTTAATTAGTTGAAAAGCCATAATGAAAGAAAATACTGTTTTAAGCAAATAGAATCTTAAACACAATTTTTGCTGAAACAAAAATAAATAGATAAGTAAAAACATTTCATGGTAAAATAAGAACTATACCATTGAACACCACATAGATTTTCAGTGCCCCATTAGGGATTAAAGACTTGTAGTTTAAAGTTACCACATGAAAGAACATGCCTATTGGTTTCTAAGTAATTTTTACCTAAATTTATCTAAGTTTATCAACCCGCTAACACAGAGGGTAGAAATTTAACTCCATCACAAGAAGTACATATGGGAAAGTCACAGAGGGATTGAGTTACTCATCTTAAAACTCTGTTACTTCTAAAAGGTTTAATCATTCTGGCTCAGTTAATGTCTCTAAATAAATTATAAGTTAACACAATGTTTGTCAGGCCAAACCTTGATCTAGGCTGGTCTCTGTGTGAGGCAAACAGTGGCCACTGGCCAAGGACGCTGCATGTTCTCCAGCTGAAATCTGAGCTGGGCTCCTAGGAGAGCAGAGAGGCCTAAACAAACATCTGGGCCCTGCAGGCTGCTTGCTATTTTCAGCTTTTATAACAGTCTTCTCTGGATTTCTATCTAAAAACAAAATGCGCTGGATGCTTTTATTCAGAAGAGGCAAACTCTTCGGGTCAATGCTCGAGTTTGGTTTTGATCGGTAATGATGCTTTCTTTTCAAATAATCACCACTCGCCTCTACAGCCCTGCATTTCCAAGATTTCACGTCTCTTGTGTAATTTTTTTTCTTCTTACATTGTCATTGCATTGCATTTCTTTTCTTTTTTTTTTTTTTCTTTTTTGTCTTTTGGAGACAGGGTCTCCCTGTCACCCCAGCTGGCCTGCAACTCACTATGTAGACTAGGCTGGCCTTGAACTCACAGACATCTGGCTGCCTCTGCCTCCCAAGTGCTGGAATTAAAGACGTGCACTAGCACGCCCAGCCTGATTTTTTTTTTTCTTTCTGATTTTTCATTGCGTTTCTAAAAGATAGTTACTTCATACCAATTCGTCAATGGCAAATCTATGAATAGGAAAACCCAGCTGTCACAGTGGTAGTTGGCATACTTAAATAACCAAAAATTAAAGGTGATAAACTGATGCACCATTTAGAGGTAATTGTGAATGGCCCCACAGGGCAGTCAAACGGGCTGCAAATGCCAGTGGTTTGTTCAATACACTGTTCTTGTAAAGAACTGAATACCAGTGAGGTTGAGTGGAATGCACTTTTCCCAGTTGACCACCCTACCTCAGACAAATAGTCTTAAACTCCCTGTCACATTTGTCCTACATGAATCGTTGCTGAGTCACCTGTTTGCACCTGGTTGGAACTTTCCAGAAAAAGACTCCCTTAGCAGCATTACTGAACACACTTCAGTTCTGAAACACGGTCAAGACTGGGCTCATTTAGGGGGCACTTAGGTGACTCAGAGTAGTTGGGCTGAGCTGGAAACTATCACCCCAAAGATTTTCCATGTCGTCTTGTGTGTGTGGTATGTGTGTGTATGTGTGTGAGATAACTGGCGATTGCACTGAAGGCCTTGTACATGTTTAGACCATTGCTCTACCACTGAGCTGCATCCTCAACCCTTATTTTGAGACAGGGTCTGGTTAAGTTGCTCAGGCTGGCATTGAACTCTCCCTGCAGCCCAGGCTTGTGCCACTAGGCCCAGCCTGTCTTAATCTGTGGTGTGTGACATAGTCAAATTGCCTAAGAATAATTTCCATTCTATGATAGTACAGTGGAGTGTGGATAAAGTAGATAAATGAACAAGGATGACGTAGCACCTTAGTTCACTGGTTCTCTTCTAAGTACATTAAAATCTTTATGGAGGAAAAAAAGTAAATATTTTAAAATGAATTTTATGTGGAAAGCAACTATTAAAATGTTATGGGTGCATAATGCAAGAGTGATCATATTAACAAATTTGAAAACCGTTTGCTTTTCTAGCTCCCATGAAAGTGACATTATTTTTTAGCTTAATTTCCTAAATGTTTATGTAATGAAAAAAATGTTTTAATTGTAGAGTTTTTTAAAATAAAGCAGAATTCTCTCAACTTTATAATAAAGGTTATTACTGTTGCTGAATTAAGTTGACCCCTAATGCAGTCATGCCCTTAGGCCCTAGCGATAAGAATTAATTTACCATCACATTTAAGTAAGGCAACATCTTTGCACCATAAAACACATGAATTGCTGCTTCCATTTTTCTGAAAGTTCTGTATGATTTTCTTCAAAATTGGACTAGACCATTTTTAAACTTAGAAACAACATTTCTTTAATAATTTTTGTTCCATTCCTTATTTGAAAAAGAAAATCTTTTCCCAATTTTTAAAAATTGTTTGTCTCAGAGAGCCATACAATATAAAAAAAGTAGAACAAGCAAAACATAACTGCTCACGTCGAGAGAACTTTTAACCAAGTATTAAATAATGAGAGACGACAAAAATTACACTCTAAATCTATAATAGAAAATGCTTATAAGTTGCTTAGAGGTTATTTTACAAAACTAAAGAAATATTCATATTCGACAAAAAGGCCACCGTTATATAAAACATAGATACTTCATAGAATAGGACAAAATCAACAGTATTTTTTTTCCATTTCAAATCAGTCTTGACAGTGGCTCTTCTAAAATTATTTCAGGGATTAACATTATGACTTTAACATGTTTACCTGGCCAGCCAACCTAGCCCCAGGGTCAAGTGAGAGACCCTGTCTCAAAAAACAAACCACAGAGGTTGACCTCTGGCCTCCATGTGCATTTGCACACACACACACACACACACACACACACATATGCACGTGCACACACACATTAACAAATAATATATTGAATATTTTCATTCTTTTTTCTTTCAATTTAGGTGTAATGTGCATAGCATGTCTCCAACCAGGTAACTGCTACCCAAATCAAGCTATGTCGATAGTTTCTCAGGGGCCTCCTGCTTAGTCAATACTGTTCTCCCAAAGACAGTTGTTTTTCTCACTTTGCTCAAAATAGTTTTTCAAGTGTTCATGTGTGTTTAAGTATTATAGAAACAGATTAAAGTAATATATATTTTTTAATTTGCTTAATATTATGTATGTGTCATCATCCATGATTTAGGCATGTCAGTGGCCTATTTTTCACTACTATATATAGAATATTTTAAAGGTTCTTTACATTTTTTTTCTTTTAATTTTATGTGTATGAGTGCTTTGCCTGCATGTATATAAGTGCACCCATGTAGTGTAATGCCTGCAGAGACCAGAAGAGGGTATCAGAGCCACTGGAACTGGAGTTACAGACAGTTGTTAGCTTCCATGTGAGTGCTAGGAACAGAATCTGAGTCCTCTGCAAGAGCAGCCAGTGCTCTTAACTGCTGAGCCATCTCTCCAACTCACGTTTCATTTTAAAATCAAATGTGACTATAATGTTATTGAAAATCGTTTGGGCTGCTTCTAGTTTCTTACTATTATGAATATTGCTGTGACCATTCTTTTTTATTTTTAATTACATGTATTTTGTGTCTGTGTAACGATTCTTAACCCCTCATTCACTTAGAACATAGGCTTAAAGTGTGGTAAGGGATTTATGGGATTATTGAAGACATTCTACGGACAGGGTGGCTGCAGAGTTTTGAGCTGCCTCCTTGAGGGTGTGTATATGTGAAGGTCTTACTTTCAGAACCAAAATTTACTGGGTAGTAGTAAGGGCTGGTGTCTATGGACAATCATGTTGAACAATGAAATGTCTGTGGTTGTGGAACATAGAGCACTGAAAAAGGAGGGGTTGAGGGGAGAGGAAAAACACTGAGCTGGTACTTTGATCAGAGAGCTGGGAAAGGGTTACTGAGGACCACAGAGATGGCTGAGGACCTGAGTTTAATCCCTGGAACTGACTCTCTTAAGTCCCATTGTGTGTATGTCTACCCCCACACCTCTAAACAAATGAAAAAGGGTTTTTGAGAAGGAAAGGGCTGCTGAGTTTGAAATGACCTGGATTCCTAGAAGTGGTTGTGGCCAGTGAATTCTGAAGTGTTCTTGTGGGACCAGATGGTGAGTCCCACAGGACAGTATCAGGTCCTATATTTATTGTGTACAACATGATGTATGTGTATGTATATGTGCATATATGTGTATGTATGCACATGTAGTAGAATAGAAATCAAGCCACATATGCCTATTTTTTTTGTGTGTGGTGACGGCATTTAAATATAGCAGTGCTCAGGCATAAAGCGCATTGCTATAACTATAGTCAATACATTATGCAATCCATCTCCAGAAGATATTGCTCCTACATAACTGAACTCTTGCATCATTTGACCTGCCTTTCAGTGACATCTCAGCTCTGGTCTCCTGGTAACCACTTTGCTCTGTACATCTACAAGTTCAGCTTTTTAGGTTCTACATACAGTGTATAAATGACATCATGAACTATTAGTCTCTCTCTGCCTAACAATTAAACCTCACCCTAACCCTAAATACAACCCTAACCCTAAAGCCAACCTTAACCCTAACCCTAGCTCTAATCCTAACCCTAACCCTGACCCTAACCCTAAACCTGAATTAATCAATTAACCCTAACCCTAACCCTAACTAACCCTATCCCTAGCCCTGGCTGTGCCTGGCTCACATTAACCTAGCTTAATGTGCTCCAGCTTTCTTCAAGTTGCTATAAACGACAAGGTTTCTTTTCATTTAAGATTGAATAGTATTTCATTGTGCATATTATACATGTATCTCTTTGACTTATGAATTTAATTTCTGTTGGAACCATATATCCAGAAGTGAAATTGTTGGATATGTAGTTTCATTATACACTGGGCTTTGGGTCCCAGCACTCATGTGGTGGCTAAAAACCATTAGTAACTCCAGCTCTAGGGGATCTGATGCCCTCTTCTGGCCTCAGTGAGCATTGCATGCACATTGTACACTTACATGTGATCAGGCAAAACACTCGTATACATAAGATAAAGATTAAATACATAATTTGGGATTTTTTGGTTGGGTGGGGGGTTGCGACAGGGTTCTCAACCTATTTTTTTAGTTCCCTTCATATTGTTTTCCCTTCAGCTGTGTTGATCACATTCCCACCAACCATTTCTGAGCGTTCTCTCTGCACCTACATTTACTTTGTGTTTCTGAGAACTGCTGTCTGCATAGGCGTCCAGATACCATGCTGTGGCTTTGGTGCCTGCATGCTCAGGGCCACTCGTGATGCTAATCAGTTCTTCATGTACCTGTTTATGACTTCTTTTGAAAAATATCTATTCCAGTCTTTTGCCAGGTTTTATATTTTTATTTATTTTTAAATTTTATTATTTTTATTTTTTGTGTATGAGTGTATTGCCTGCATGTGTGTGAGTGCCCCCATGTCGTGCAATGCCTGAGGAGTCAGAAGAAGGCATCAGATCCCCTGGAAATGGAGTTACAGACAGTTAGCCACTGTGTGGGTACTGGGAATCGAACCTGTGTCCACTGCAAGAGCAGTCAGTGCTCTTAACCGCTGAGCCATCTTTCCAGGCCTTTTGCCAATTTTTTTTTTTTTTTTTTTGGTCTTTTTGAGACAGGATCTCTCTGTAGCCCCAGCTGTCCTGGAACTCACTTTGTAGACCAGGCTGGCCTTGAACTCACAGAGATCTGCCTGTCTCTGCCTTCCAAGTGCTGGGACTACAGGTGTGGGCCACCACGTCCGGTGTCTTTGGTACATTTTAATTCATTTTTTATATTGGATGAAAAAAGGTCTGACTTCATTCCTCTGCCTGTGGAGAGGCAGTTTTCCTGACAACGTTTGTTGGGGAGGTCATCCTTCCCTCATTCTGTGTTCTTGACACTTTCATTGAAGATCAGGTATCAGTGTGTGTATTTATATCTGGGTTCTCTATTCTATCTCATAACTGTTTTCTTATTTATTTTTAGGGCCTTTCGGCTGACAGGGTGTTTCTTCATTTTGAGGTGAACTCAAACTTTGGGGTGTGAATTGTTCCCAGGTAAGCTCTGTCTGTCTGTCTGTCTGTCTGTCTGTCAGAGTTACCTTGACACTTCTCTCTTCAGCCTTTCTCTCAACTCAGTCTCCACAACCCGACTATATGCTGCTGTTGATATGCAGACAAACAATATTTTCTTTATTAGTTGATCTAATATCAGGTATCTCCGTGTACATATGTATTAGGGACGGAAGCGTTCTTGCCATTCAAATGACAGAGGTTAATTAGTCTGTGTTGTGCTTTGAGTCTGAAATGTCCCCCATGGGCTTGGGTTTTGAATTCTCTCGCCAGTTTATTATGGTATTTTGCAGGCTAGGGATGTGTAGTATGGGTGGAAACAGGTCGGGGGGGGGGTAGGCCTTTGAAGGTTATACCTACCCAGGTTTTGGCCTACTCTCTGCTTTTTGTTTGTCTCCATGTGAGGAATTTCCACCACCACAGATGGAGGGGCTCTCACTTCTGGGCTTTCCCCACAGAATAGACTGAGAGCTTCTGAAACTGTGAGCCAAAAGCAGTCCTTCCTCCCTTCAGCTGCTTCTGTCAGGTACTTTGTCACATGATGAGACAAGCAGTGACTACTTACTGCTGTTACCATGTCATAAGACCATTTCATCATTTTTATTTTAAATTAAAACTTTTTTTTGCTAGGACTAACCTCAAATTCTATGTAGCTGAGGTTTACCTTGAACTTCTAGTCTTTCTGCATCTACCCCTAGTGCTTGGATTAAAGGCATGCTTGGCTTCCATGATTTTCCTTTCTTTCTTTTTTTATATTAATATGTGCAAGAAAGAAAGCTAAAGGAAGTCTTCAAGGCTTAAGCATCATTAGGAAAGTGATCGGATTTCTAAGCACTGCAAGCTTAGATCCCATAGCAGTACTCCCACGGGGGTAAATTTTAAGAACATCTATATAGGATATAACTCAATTCATAATAACAGCTAACTGGGATGCAGGTGATCTCAGATATGTCTACATAGTCAGCCCATCATTTCTGTGGGCTCCACATCTACAGAATCAACCAACCTCAAAACAAAAATACATTTATAGTTGTGTCTGTATCGAACATGTGCAGACTTTTTCCTTTGTCATTATTTCTTAGACAATACAGTACAGTAGTTCTCTACACAGCATTTACAGTGGTATTATAAGCAATCTAGAGATTAAAATATACAAGAGGTTGTCGGTAGGCTATATACAAACATTATGCCATCTGATATAAGCAACTTGAGCATCTACAGACCTGGGTATCCACAGGGATCCCAGAACCAATGTGCTTTGGATACAGAAGGATGATTACATGTGATGAAACACATTTAAACAACAGTGCATCCCAGAATAGTTGACTGGAAACAGCAGTGGTGGTCCCTTGAGTATTGGCTTTGGTTTGGAATCCCCTTTCGCTGCCTCTGCTGTAGACATACAGCTGCCCTTCCCAGGTCCCAGGCAAGGAAGCTTTGATGCCCAGATGCAGGAAGGGGGTTGGCAGACAACCAGCATCCCCCCTTCTCCCCACACAACCCAATGACAGTCACACAGGTTGGTTCTGGAATCCTTCTAGCCAGGGACCCAATCAGGGTCGAAAAGGTGAATTATTCAGACTTGGCACAGGACAGCTCTGATGAGCAACTCCTGTTCTGGAACTCTCCAGGTGGCTCAATGCTAAAAAACCACAAAACAAATAAACAAAAATCCACAAACAAACAAAGGAACAAAAAAAACCCCACAAAAAAACCAGAATGACATTTGCTGGACTTTTCTTTCCTTCTGATGGATCCTTCCTTTCCTCTCCTTTCGCAGATGGTAAACTAATGAATATCTAGTCTGCTCCTGCTCTCTGAGCTCCTGCTGCAACTTACTCCCTACCCAATTCCTACCCTACTCCCTAGTTCCTCACTCCCCACCCACTCCCTCCCTCCACCCTGTGGTCCTCCAGTGCTGATCTTAAGTGTTGGGGACTCCTGCTGTTTTGGGTTGTAGTCTTTCCATGTCCGGATAGCCGCATGCTTGGAGGGAATGGGAGGACTCCTCTTCTCAACAGGGTGCCCCCTTACTCTCTTCCTGACTCATCTTTGAAGTAGCCGTCACAGATACATGGCTTCTGGCATAGGAACTGCCAGGTTTTCCTGTGTGATAATCAGGCAATGTCTGGCAGATTGGCAGAAGCCCACCACAACATGCAAATGGGACATCCTGAAAGCACCTATCCACTAAGGCTTTTGCCACTGCCCCACAGAATAAATATCCTGGTTTCCCCTAATTAATCGGAGCTGAATCACTAAGACCTGGAGCCGAGCTGAGTCACTGAATAAAGGAGC
>NW_008336953.1:1026159-1065866 GCF_000622305.1 Nannospalax galili
CCCCGGGGGGTGCGAAACTTCCATCATCGACTCACGGAAATCCAGCTTTCGCCATCCTGCACCTCCCCTCGTGACCCAGCAGCTGACGGATCTCGAACCCAGAGGGAGTGCACGGTAGATTGGGACGGAACCCGCCTGGGTGGCTGACAGCGGTCCTCTAGAGCCACCAGCCCCAGCAGCAGAGAGCTTCAGCAACGCGGTGCGCGACACGCGTGCACCCCAGCGGCCCACGGGAGACCGGCGCCATGCCCAGCAGCTGGCGTTCCGAGATCCCTGCCACCCCATACTTAAGAACTGAAAGGTGATTTGAGTCTGGGGACAGGCACAGTGCTGAGTAAGCAGCTACCCTCCCACACAGGCTCCCTGCTCATATAAACTATGACTAGGATGTGGAATCTGTGGAGCTCATGGTAAGGCCCTATGCTTAGAGCACCTGTGAGTGGGGCCAGAGGAGAAGGTCTGGGAAAGCTTCCAGATGCACTCCAATGTGGCAATAGAACTCTTCCTTGAGCAAAGGCCTGGCAAACATGTTCAATATGTAGCTTTCCTGAGGCTGGCATTTCTTTCTCTGGCCCCTGGCCCCTTACCAGGAGAGCATCCTGCATATATCTGAAGAGGTAAACAAGCTCTCAGGTCAAGCCTACAAGTCCTACCCCAGCTCCTCCTCTTTTATGTAACTTGAAGATCCTTGAAGGTGGAGAATACTAATGAGGGCACAGACATAGTAGTGGGCTTGCTATGGGTCTCCCCCTCCTTGGCCTGCTTCCCTGTGTGTCCCACACTTCAGTACATTTTCTGAATCTTTCCTCAGAACAGGAATGCTTAATTAGTGCATCTGGGCATGAGCCACAGACACATTAGAGCTCTGTCTCCTGGTATCGCACTGGAGCAATGGTAAGAAGACACTGAGACTCAGGGAGTCAGATTTTCTGCCATTATTTTCCTGGCTCTGTGATGAATAGTTGCCCATTTGTTCGTGCATTGATCATCATCAGTATTTACTTTTAAACAAAGAACTTGGCCATGAATGAACTGAGGTGATGACATTTCCTGTTCAACTATGTCATTTTCCCATGGACATGTCTCTTATTGGCAAAGTGAAGACACTTAACTATTTTGCAATAAGGAAAAGAGAGATTGAGTCATTTATGCCTTTAGGGGAAAGAACAAGGTGAGGGCTCTAGAGAGACCTGACTTGGCCCCGAGAGAGGCCTGGAAGGGGCTGCAGGAGGCTGTCTGTGACAACTCACCTATAGCAAGTTTCCTCACTTGCTCATTAAGATAATTCTGCTTGAAGCTGCAGCTCCTGGCTCCACTCTGGGAGGCCCACTCTTCCTTCCTGAACCTGTGCACACACTTTGCAGGGCTTCTGCCTGGCCTGGGTGACTCTGCAGTATCTTCAGGGCTGTTAGGCACATGCAGTAGTGAGAAAGGCCAATGCATACACGCAGAAATAGAACCAAAGTGACCATGTGTCATAGATCATAGACAACATGATTTTTTTTTCCCCAAAGACCCTACATTTAAAGTGTCCTCTGGGGATTTTCTGTGTGGATATGGTTTAGATATCACTTGCTGGGGAATAGAGGGTTGATGAGCCCACTTCTCGGGATCTTTTCTTGTTTACACTTGCATTAAGAGTGGGTTTCCAAGTTTGGTCACCAGCATGCATCTGACCCAGCCCTGTTCAAAGCCAAACATTCCCAGGCATAAGAAGGATGTACTGCTGTACTTGGGGGATCATTGCACTGCTCCCCTCTGAATTTATCCAGGTGATCTCTTCCATGCCAGGGGTGCAGAACTCAGACAGGG
Source organism: Nannospalax galili (assembly GCF_000622305.1). NCBI lineage: Eukaryota > Metazoa > Chordata > Mammalia > Rodentia > Spalacidae > Nannospalax > Nannospalax galili. Next base: position 1,027,972 of record NW_008336953.1, read on the forward strand.
TTTTCAATGGAGTACGTGACCACGGAGCAGATCAAAGTGTGAGCTCGTGAAAACTCCTCCACAGCTGTTTCCCTGAAATAGGAGAAAATCAATCTCACCGTTTCCCTCCCCGATTTCCAATAGCCAATAGCTGTCTCTCCAGGTGACCACAGGAACCCGGTTTATAGATCTGCAAAACAGAGATAACACCATCTCCCATCTTTAGTGATGAGTTGCTGTGAGGCATGGAGGAGATAACACATGAAGGGCACTTATGATGCTCTGACAGTCACAGTAGTTATTATCGTCCTCTATGTTATTCAGCATTTGAAGTGATGGTGGTTTTACATGCAGTCTAGACTTGTGTATAGTCTAAATGCAGCCAGAAACTTGACTAGTGCTTTTGAGAGGTAACCATTTATTTTTTCATTCTTTTCTACTCTTTAATTGACAGATTACCAGAAAACCACACACTTAAGTTATTTTGACTACTGACATTTAATTATTTAGACCCCACTATATTCTACCAGTTATTTGAAAGCACATACATATAATGAAAGATAAGGTTGTGAGTGTGTGTGCAGTGCTGGGGCAAATATGCTAGAAAAGTGCTCTACCCCTGAACTATATCCCCATTCCCAAGATGGAAGTTTGAAAATTTCATATCCAGGGGAAATATAGAAAGGGAAAGCAATAAAATTGATATGTTTGTAAATAATTTTATTTATAATACAACTTTATTTGTAATAAATAATTTTACTTATATAATTTAAGGTATATAATATCTTTAAATTAGGAATAAATTTAGTGTAGAAATGCATAGTAGATAGAAATGATTGCAGAGTGGTAAAATTGAGTTGCAAACTTGCTTCCAAGTTTCTTGGAAACCAAAGAAGGTACATTGCTTCTTCATGGGGAAACACAGGTGCATAAGATATTTTTCTGATATGTGAGTATTTTAAAAAATATTTCATTATTGTTATTATTATTATTTGGTCTTCTTGAGACAGGGTCTCCCTGTAGTCCCCCAGCTGGGCCTGGAACTCACTATGTAGACCAGGCTGGCCTCAAACTCACAGAGATCTGCCTGCCTCTGCTTCCCCAGTGCTGGGCTTAAAGGCCTGTGCCACCATGCCCGACCTTTTATTTATAATTTTTATTTTATGTGTATGTGTGTATTGCCTGCATGTAGGTAAGTGCCCCCGTGTCGTGCAATGCCTGTGGAGGACAGAAGAGGCTGTCAGATCTCCAGGAACTGGAGTTACGGACAATTGTTAGCTTCCATGTGGGTGCTGGGATTCAAACCTTGGTCTTCTGCAAGAACAACCAGTGTTCTTAACTGTTGAGCCATCTCTCCAGTCCCCTGATATGTGAATATTAAAAAGTGTTTTCCTTATTCTCAGAATGGCTGGGGCTAATATCCTTATCACGTCTGGACAACGGACATGGTGACTGACTCTGTGTGTGTGTGTGTGTGTGTGTGTGTGTGTGTGTATGCGTGCGCACGCGTGTGAGAAACCAAGGCAGCTGCTCTATCCTGAGGCTCTCTTTCGAGCTGGTGCAATCCAGGGGAAAGCACAGACTCTGAGAAACAAGGGGGGATGTATACCCCTTCCACACTCTCCCACTGTATTTGGGTCTCTCAATTGTTTTGACAAACAACAACCCGAAAAGAAAGCAGCAGATCATTTGAGATTATATATTCTGGTAAAGGACCAGATTGGATTACAGCTTGTTATTTTAAAGTGTTTTTTTTTTTAACTGGGACTTGGTATTAGATAATATAGAATAAAATTGCTGTATCTAAAAATGGCTCTTAAAGTATCCTTTTATGAGATTCAAAAGATAATTTTTTTTAGAACTCATGCTTGGAAGGAATTGAGAAGCTGGGATACTTTAGGGGATCAGACAAGACTTTAATGTCAGAAACACCAAGATAAACTTTAAATTTACTGTGAGCAGCTCTCTTTCAGCTGGGTTTTCAAGAATGACTATCTTCCTCTTCCCTGTTATTCTGATATCCTTATTTTGGTGCCCGGGGTTGAACAGGCCTGAATTATTTATTCTAAGCTTCTTCAAAATGTTTTCTTTTTTTCCAAAGAAGATGAGGCATGGCTGGAAAGTAATTGGCTAACAAGCATTTTATGATGTAAAGGGGGGAATATTTAAACTTCATTCACTAAATGTATTAATATTGATTTTGGCTGCAAGTAACACAGGACCAAAACAAATGTGACTTTAAAATGTTGTCTTACAAGTCCAGAGAAAGGCAGCCCAGGGCTGAAATGGGTGCTTAGTGAAATAAAAAGACTCAGGGTCTTTTCATCTTTCTGTTCCATTATCTACACGTGTCCCTTGCACGTTCATGGTCAAAGGTAGCTGTCCACCTCTCATCCTAAGGATCACATACTTATTGGATAGGAAGAGGGAAACAAAGAGAAAGCCACAAAGCAACATACCAGTTGGGTCTGTTCCATTTAAAAGCTTTCTCAAGCGCCCCTACCTTCTTCTTCCACTGGCAATCTTTCTATATACGCCATTGGCAGGAACTGGGTCACAACCCCCGCTGTAAAGGGCCTCCAGGATGGTGGATATTTTAGTTGGATACACTGCTCCCTAAACAATTATGTAGGTAAACACGGCATTTAAGAGAGTCTACCACAATAAATATCTTATCAAAATAGTAATGGAAAAAATAAAAAGCAAATTGTCTCTTGTGAATGATCTTGGCTGTATAAATCAGCAGAAACATAGGAAGAAACATCACCACCATGCTAAGAATAATTGTCTATGGGGGGGTGTAGAATTATCAGTGACACCTGTTCTATGTAAGTTTTTCTATATGTTTTCTCATTTTCTTAAAGAAAATACCTGTCAGGGATAAAGAGTTGGCTCAGTAGTTAAAAGCACTTATTGCTCTTGCAGAGGACCTCGGTTTGGTTGGTTTCTAGCACCCACATAGCAGCTGATAATCATCTGTAACTCCAGTTCCAGATGTTTGATGCCCTCTTCTGGTCTTCTGGAACTTCTGCATGTACATGATGCACATAAACTCATGCAAGCACACACATACACATAAAAATAAAATAAAAAATACTTGTCTATAGTAAAGAAAGCAAATTGTTGACGAATGAAATGTGTGTTCTGCCTTTATTTGCTTAATGAAGGGCTTCCCAAGTTGGTCTTCACAGTGCCATCCTGAACATGATCTATCACTATCTTCTTTAGCCATTTTTCTGCACATCAGTAGACTGTGTGCTCTTTCTCATATAGCTATGTTTTCAAAAGATAGTACCTGCCTTTGAGAGCTTCTCTGTGGTAAAGATACTGTCACAGCCAGAAAAGTGGCCAAATAGCAGGATTTCGACTTGGAAGACATAAAAGATCTGTTGGTGGTCTCCAGTATCCATGGCATCTTGGTAAGATCATTGCTTTTTTTTAAAAAAAATATTTTATTATTTTTATTTTATGTATATGTGTGTATTGCCTGCATGTAGGTAAGTGCACCCGTGTTGTACCTGACACCGTGTCAGGCACCCTGGAACTGGAGTTACAGACACTTATTAGCTGCCATGTGGGTGCTGGGATTTGAACCCAGGTCTTCTGCAAGAACAACCAGTGTTCTTAACCTCTGAGCCATCTCTCCAGCCCCAGATCACTGCTTTTTAAAAAATTAATTTTTTGAGGCCCAATAGCCTTATCTGTGAAATGACATCTTAATCCACTACAAGGTTTCTTTTCCTTCCTTCCTTCCTTTTTTTTTTTTGGACAGTGTCTCATGTAGTCCAGGCTAGTCTTGAACTCATTATACAGTTAAATTGAGGGTCTTTCCACCTCCACCTCCAGTGTTGAGATTACAGGCTGTGCCAGCCTGTGTGCCTGGTTTAAGCAGTGCTGGGGAGCCACTAGTGGCTTGCACACTAGGCAAGCCCTCTCCACCTCAAGCTGCATGCCAGCTTGAAGCAATGATCTCCAAGAGGTCTTCTACCATTTGCCTCAGGTCAACCCCGCCCAGTTCAGGGCTCATTTTCATGGCTTCTGAAGGGCTCGCCTGCTGAAACGTCCTCTCAGCTCTGTTTCCTCTTCTCTGTTTTTGGATATTTCTCTCCCTCAGCCCTGGGTGTGTGGATAACACTTCGGGACTCAGCCGCTCTCTCTGTGGTTCCCCCTTAGCAGTGTCATCAACTCTTACGGTTTCTTCCTAGAATACCCAAAATTGTCTCTAACTCTGACTCTCCACCCGCAGCCTTAAATTTCCATCTGCCTAGGAGCCATTCAGAATTTGTATGTACTGTTGTCACTACAAATGCAACTCTGTTCCTAGTTAATGGCCTTTCCACATACCCCTTAATTTTGTTGTTTTTTCTAGCCTCACCATTTTGTTTTCAGTATCTCAGACCTGAAACCTTAGAGGATGCTCCTGATTCCTTCCTCTATCTTACCTCCCCTATAAGATCAAAAAGAAATCTGCACTTGGAGTGGTTTCTGTATTCATCCCGCCCCCCCATTCTGCTACCATTACAGGTATGTAAACTGGATGGTCACTTCCCCCTTATTGGATGCCATGATTTCCTTACAAAACATCTCCTTATGTCAATCTATCCTTTCAACCCCAACAGTATAATGCCACACCCGAATTGCTTCCTTGAATTTTATTGTCATTTCCAAATCTGGTTAGCTGTCTAGCCTCACAAATGAATGTTCCCTCTCCCTGTAGAGACTTTTATGCTCCCATCAGTAGTGATTTTAAAAATGCCTCAAAAATGGCACTAAGAGAAAGGGACTGTCAACATATGACAGACAGAAAATCATCCCCTATGTGAATATACACATATTTTCTTTATATGACAAATATAATTCCAGGGAAAGAATAAAAAGTAACAAAAAACTTCTGATATTCCTAGAGAAATTTGGGAAATATATTTTTAAAACAAGAAAGAAGTTGCTTTGGAGAAATAGTCTCCAAAGAAGAAAGCATTATTAGAAATCGAAAATATAAGGCTAAGAAGATGGCTCAGCAGGCTAAGTGCTTGTTGAGTGCTTGCTGTACAATTGTGAGGACCTGAGTTCAGACCCCTTGCCCCAGAACCCTTGTAAAAACCCATACACAGTGGCATATACCTGCAATCCTAGTGTTGGGGAGGTAGGGACAGAAAAATCCCTGGAGCTCAATGGCCAGCCAATACAGATAAATTGATGAACTCCAAGTTCAGCAAGAGACACTGTCTTAAAGAAGAAGGTGGAGAGGGCTGAAGAGATGTCTCGGCAGTTAAGAGCTCTGGCTGCTCCTGCAGAAAGTTCAAATTTGGTCTCCAGCACCACATGGCAGCTAACAACAGTCTCTAACTCTAGTTCCAGGAGATCCAATGCCCTCTTCTGGCCCCCATGGGTACTGTATGCATGGATGTGCTTATATACATGCAGGTGAAACACTAATATACATAATAAATAGATAAATAAATAGAATCTTAAAAATAAGGTGCTCTCATTTTTTGGATGCACACGTATATCTTCCACACACATACACACAAAAGAAACTGAAAACACAATTGCCAAAAAACTAACAGTAGAAGTATAGAATGAATTTAAGGACCTTGTGTTAGTTACTTTTCTTATTGCCATGACAAAATACCTGACAGAAACAGTGTAAGGGAAGAAAGGTTTATTGTGCTCACAGTTCCAAGGAATTTCAGTCCAAGGAATTTCAGTGCATGGTGGAGCAGCACTGTGCATGGCAGTGGGATCAGACAGTGGTTGATGGGAAGCAGAGACTGGCAGGAGGGAGCTAGGGGCAGTGCCCCCAAGGATTCAACCCCCGGTGACCCACTTCTTCCAGTGAGGGTCCACCTTCTAAAATGTGCACCAACAGGGGACCAAGTCTTGAGCTTGTAGGGGCATTTCATATTCAAACCATAGCAGACATCTTTCCAAACATGAACAAAGAACAGGGGAGGAACATGGTAGAAAAGAAATAAATCTAGGGTGTCTAGCACCTAATTGGCAAGAATTTATGGAAAATATGGCAGAGAAGATTTAAAAAAAAAAGGGTTGACAAAAATCTCCCAGAGATGAAGGACATATCAAAAATTTAAAAGTTCTAACATAATGGATGGTAAAAGGTGAAAGACTCCCAATGAAACAAATAACAATATTTTCAGAGTATTCGTGATAAAAACATGAATATTTCTATGGGTGTGGGAACCTAATAGATCCTGTCCTAAATAGAACATCAAATGGGCACCTCATTAATTTAGAAGGGACAAATGCCCTCAAAATTCTGAGAATATGTTTTAATCTATACTTTTGTCACAATCTAAATAATCAATTAAATTATCAGAGAAAAAACGTATTTTCTTCCTTATAGCAACCCTCAAAATATACCTCTTTTTCCTAGATTATATTTGAGGACTATGACAGGAAAATGAACGTGACAACAACAAATTTCAACCAAACCAAGGAAAGGCCACCTAAGAGTTCTCTAACAGCCTATGTTATGTTGGAGAGAAATTAAGGAAAATCCTGGAATGAGAACCATGCAGCAGGGTGAGACTGATTGATTGATAGGAGGCTTGGAGGCATACAACGCGATAAATACAGACCAGGCAAGGGAAAGGAGGGACTTGAGAATTCTACAATGAAACAAAGTTTATCTAATAAAGGAACTATAATCAACATTTGGCTCTTCTGTGAAAAATAATCACACTTTCAAAACAAGGAAAGTGCTTTACTGGTTTTCATTTTTTAGAATCAGATAAGAGTCAAAGTGTGGAAATCTTATGATCACAGAATTGAGGTTAGCTGAAAAGAGGCTTAAAGGTGTTAAAGGTTCTAACTAAAGTTAATATAAATGTGAGTAAAGGTCAAAGTATTATAAAGGTACCCAAAAAATCCACATAAGTACTAACAATGTTAATAGAATGTATTCTGGTTGGAGATAAAGAACACTGGAAGTGATTCTAATCTTCACATAGAAAACACTGAAGTTGAAAAGGTAAAATGGACATATTAAACATATTTTTAAAGACATGTTCTTTTATGTGTTTGAATGTTTGTCTACATGTATGTAAGTGCACTATGCATGCTTGTACCCTGCAGAGGTCAGAAGAGGGCATCAGATTTCCTGGAACTAGAGTTACAGACAGTTGTGAGATGCCGTGTAGTTGCTGGCAACTGAATCTGGGTCCTCTGCAAGAGCAACCAGTGCTCTTAACTGCTGAGCCATCTCTCCAGCTCCTAAACATATTTATTAAACATATTGTTCATTATATAAAGAGTACTTAAAAAGCTGAAAGCATACATAATTAAAATAAGTCAAAGATGGCTGCTTCTGAAATATGGAATGAGGGCTAAGATTCAGTATAAATTATCCCATGTTCAATTTTTGAAAAAATTTTTATTATTTTTATTTTATGTATATGCATGTATTGCCTGCATGTAGGTAAGTGCACCCATGTTGTGCAATGCCTGCGGAGGTCAGAAGAAGCTGCCAGATCTCCTGGGGCTGGAGTTACAGACAGTTGTTAGCTGCCGTGTGGGTGTTGGGATTTGAACCCGTGTCTTCTGCAAGAACAGTGTTCTTAACCACTGAGCCATCTCTCCAGGCCCCCACATTCAATTTTTAAACCATGTAACATTGTCAAAAGCAATCTACAAACATTTGCTTTTGTTTTTTAAATAAAACATTTTACTTGAATTTCTAAATCCCCAAACCTGTATTTTCTGAACTTCATAGAAACTGTAGAACTTTTGAAACAAGAATGAATTTAAGATAGATCATTTTTCTGCAAACAGTTGATGCCAGTTAATAGAAGTCTGTAAAATTCTTTTAAATATAAGTATATATCATATTTAACTTAAATCCTTTTCATATGTGTTCAGTAGTTTATTCAGACATTTATTTTCAATATTTATTGTGTGCATACACCACAGTATGGACTGGAAGGTGTTTTTATTTCTATGGTAACATTTGTCTGTAGGACTGTGTTTGCTCAGTCTTAGCATGTGAGTGGAGCTAGTGGAGTTCTGATGTTCTGAGAGATTTGAAACAATACTGTTTTGTAAAAAGATCATCTTGGAAGATCAGTTAGTAAAGGAATCAGATTAGGGAAGCAGAGCAAAAGGCCTAAGGATAGAAAGAATACTGAGTAGTACGGAAAAGCTGAGCACAGCCTCACACACAGTCTCTGGCAGGGAAGGGAACGCAGAAGCTACTTCCAAAAGTTTGTTTCTCCCTCCTCACCAAGTAGTACTGGGTGTTGAGCCTTCAAAAGTAGGTTGTCGCTTAGTAAGACGATTCCCCCACTTCCCAAATCCAGAAGAGACAGCCAAGCCAACAAGTGCACAAATTGCAACACAGAAATGCAAGAGACAATAAAGCAAAGCAACAGACACCTTCCAGAAGATCCTGACTCCTCAGCTATTGGACTCAAAGATGCTGAGATAGTTCAAATGTCTGAGGAAAAATTTAAAGGTCTTTTTGGTAAAAATGATCAATGATATGAAAGATGATATAAACAGCAGATGAATTCAATCTAGGCCTAGAGTGGAAAGTCAGCAAAACAGAAAAGTCAGCAAAGTAGATGAGAAAAATCAGCAATATGGTTGAAAAAATCAGCAACATAGAAGAAAAATTCAACAAGGAAATTGAGATTTAAAAAAAAATTTTACTTATTATTTTTATTTGATGTGTATGAGTGTATTGCATGCATATATGTAAGTGTACCCATGCTATGCAATGCCTAAGGAGGTTAGAAGAGGGTGTTGGATATTACTGGAACTGGAGTGACAGTTGTTAGCTGCCATGTGGGTGCTGGGAATCGAACCTGAGTCCTCTCCAACAGCAGCCAGTTCTCTTAACTGCTGAGCTATCTCTCCAGCCTGAAAATTGAAATTATTGGAAAAAAACCCCAACAAAACAAATAAAAATGTTGGAAATAAAAAAAAATTCAGTGATATATAGTTTTAAGTGGAAAGCATCACCAATTGACTCAACCAAATGGAAGAATATTGGAGACTCAAGACAAGGATGATAAAATACTACATTCAAATATTATTAAGATTGTTAAAATGAGCATGATCACATCTAAAAGATCAGGAATATGATCAAGAGAGCAAACCTAAGAGTTCCTAGGGTAGAAGAACTGAGGTGAAAACCAAAGGCATAGAAAATCTATTCAATTAAGTTATAGCAGAAAATCTCCAAATTGAGAGAAACAGACATTTAAATAAAAGAGGTATTTATCATCTTAAATAGACACGAATGAAGAAGAATCATATTATAGTCAATATGCTAAACGCACAAAGTGGAGAAACAATGTTAAAATCTATATTGGAAAAACAGCAACTTACCTACCAAGGCAGAAACACCAGAATGTCAAATCTCTCATCAGCTACTCTCAAAGTCAAGAAAGCATGGAATAACGTATTTAAAACCCTGAAAGTGAATAATGGTCAAGTTACAGTGGAATATGCTGTAAAACTATCTTTTGAAATTGATGGGGAAATAAAGACATTTCAAGACAAATACAAACTAAGCAGTTCTTGACCAACAAGTCGGCACTGCAGAAGACGCTTAAAGCAATACTATACACAGAAAAGAAAGAAAGTCTCAATCATGAGAGCACAGGAAAAAATAAATTTCAGGAAAAGAATGGCTGAACAAACAGCTACAAAGGAATCCATCATGCACAACACAGCAAACTAGCAAACCCCCAATATTAATAGGGTAGAAAATAGCAATCAATAATTCAACCAACTGGAAAACAACCAACAAAATTATAGGAATTAGCAAATAAACACCTCTCAATAATAACCTTAAATGCAAATGGTCTCAACTCACCGACAAAGAGATGACAATTGGCTGGCTAGATTAAAGAATTGGATCCAGATAGCTGTAACCTCCAAGAAACACACCTTACTGATGAAGACACCCAGAGACTGGAAGTCAAAAGATGGAAATAATATATCAAGAGAACACGAGCCGGCACAGTTATTCTGATGTCAGATGAAGTACACATCAAACTGAAAGTAGTCAAAGAGATAAAGAAGGTCAGCACATATTAATAAAGGAATAATTTGTCAAGAAGACATAACATATGTCACCAAACATTGGGAGGGGTGTCTCAATTTCATAAGGCAAACATTTGTAGATATAAAAGTTAAGATGGGTCCTGATACAGTAGGTGATTACCCCATTCACATTTCTAGACAGGAGAAAATTACAACTCAACAAACTAACTTTGGAGGTAAAACTACATCATAGACCAAAGAGACTTCACACCTTCAAACATACCTACAAATATTCTACCCTAATGAAAGCAGAATGCACATTCTTCTTAGCATCCCATGGAACCGTTTTTTTTTAAATTATTACTTTTTAATTAAATTTTTTTAAATTTAATAACCACATATTAGAAGAAGCATTTCATTACAGCTTTAACATAACTCAGTAACACATTCCAGAGCAAGGATACATCTCTTTCAAAAGTGGCTGTGTAAATTTTTAGGTTCACAGTTGAATTAATACAGTTATACAACACTGAACTCATTATAGACCCTGTAAGACATAAAATTGAATGAGTTTTTAACCTTTAAAAAATATCTCCATTTCATTTTAAAATATACTGTTTCTTTCAGAAAGACTCATTGTTTCTGCTAATAATACTGTGATGTTGGCACATGAGTCTCCAATCTCTAGACATAGTTGGTTACACTCGGATCCTTAGTACCTGAGTATGGATATAAAGTCATCAGGTAGATTTCACTGGTAATGTTTATCACCTCCACTGTTTAACATGAAGTAAATTTTTATGTTTCCCCCTCAAATATGTGTTTTTTTTAAAAAAAATTGATTTTTTTGTGTGTATATCATACAGAACATCCCACACAATCTTATTCATTTATATACCCATTTCCCAAATGGCACTCTCCCATAGCCCCCCACCACACACACTGGAGCCCATATACTGTGTCATCCCTGTTACTGTCCTCTCTGTTGTCGACACCCCCAGCCATTCTCCAGTGCTCGTCCGTCTGCTGAATCTAGTCAGCCTATCTAGAGATCTGTTTTAGGAAGATCAGCTGTTCCTCATCTAGCAGCAATCAGTTGTCAATATTCCTTTAGATAATATTGGAGTCTGCTGTTCATTTTCCCAGTTCTATGCTGGATTACTGTCTGGGAGTCTTTTGGGCCACCCTGACTAATAACTCAAACGAAGGTATCTCCTGTCTGGCATTGTTTCTTGTTATGTAGCCTTTAGCTATGCATATGGACTCTTAAGAAATTATATTGATCCCTTTAGTCTTTGGTTATACTTTCCTTTTGGATGTTTAAGGCCATAGAGTTGGCCCTGATAAACCAATTTATTTTTACTCTTAAGTTTGTTTGAGGATCTGTTCCTCAGGGGTCACATGGGTGTGGGAGGAGCCTCTGGCTCCTCAGGCCTTTTCTTTTACCAGTTCCATCTACCTGAAGATAAGTCAAAAGGTCCTGCTCAACCAGGGCTTTACTTGGAAGCATGGAGGAAATGTTTCCTCTGTGTTGACCCTCTTCTTTGCAGACTGGACACTGGTTTGAGTCCCTCTGGTGAGGTCTCTATGACCTCCCTGAAGAGGACAGGTGACTCATCACAGTTACAGGACATATCAAGAGATTCCCATAGTCCCCTGGGACTGTTGACCTTCCAGGGCAAGAAACAAAACTGTCCCTTAAGTCCCTTTGTCCAGATTAGTATGGGCCTCTAAGTATGATTATTAACCACCCAAGAAGGTCAGTTGCACCAGCCTGGTACCTTTAATTAATGTGTAATATATAGATAAAGTTTGAACAAAACCCAAACATTCGTCTTCAGGAGTTCCCACAGAGGCCCAAGTGAGATGAGGCTCAGATGCTCTCAGGCTTTCTCCTAAGGTCTGGGTCCTTCCAGGGAAGATGCTGCCCTCAGGAATTTGGGGGCTGGGCTGGCCTGGGAGTAGGGTACAGGAAAGATGCTGGTCTCAGGAAGCTGGTGGCTGTGCCACCCAGGGAAGTAAAGGGAGGTGAGGGTGGGACCAGGCCCAGAGGGTTCCTGGGGACCACAGGGAGGAACTGGGTTGGTCTGGATGCAAAGGATCAGGAAGTAGTGGTGGCTCTGGGCCGAGAGGTTGGCCCAGGTATCTGAGGTGCCAAGACAAGAAATGGGCCTGTACCCAGGCTAGGAGGAGAGACATGGTGGGGGAGCTGGGAGTGTGAAAGAGGCTGCGGGAGACAAGGAGCAGGTGGGCGCGCTGGACTTACCTGGGGAAGGTGCTGGGACCGACCAGGACACTGGAAGCTGTGCACCCCAGAAAGCAAAAGCGAGAGGTTGGCCCAGGTATCTGAGGTGCCAAGACAAGAAATGGGCCTGTACCCAGGCTAGGAGGAGAGACATGGTGGGGGAGCTGGGAGTGTGAAAGAGGCTGCGGGAGACAAGGAGCAGGTGGGCGCGCTGGACTTACCTGGGGAAGGTGCTGGGACCGACCAGGACACTGGAAGCTGTGCACCCCAGAAAGCAAAAGGAGGTGAGGGTGGGACCAGCCTCAGAGGGGTCCTGGAGGCTGCAGGGAGGAAGTGGGTTGGTCCGGATGCAAAGGATCTGGAACCTTCTTTTAAATAGACTACATTCTAGGCCACTAATCAAGTCTTACCAAATATAAAATAATAAAAAATAATTTCTTGTATCTTATCAAATCATACTGCAATAGAACTAGAAATCAGTGGCAAGAAAAACTACAGAAACAACATAAATATATGGAGACTGAACATTACATTCTAGACTGACCAGTGGACCATTGAAGAAATCAAGTAGGAGACAAAGTTCCTAAAATAAAATGAAAACGAAAGCACAATTTACTGGAGCCTTTGAACCACAGCTGAGGCAATCTAAGAGGAAAGTGTGTAGCTACTAGTCCTTACATTAAAAAATAAAATACCGGGTTGGAGAGATGGCTCAGCGGTTAAGAGCACTGACTGCTCTTGCAGAGGAACCGGGTTTGATTCCCAGCAAACACATGGCGGCTATGAACCATTCTTAACTCCAGTTCCAGGGAATCCGAAGCCCTCTTCTGACCTCCATGACATTGCATGATATGGGTGCATTCACATACATGCAGGCAATTCACTCGTACACATAAAATAATAAATAACATATTAAAAAATAAAATACATAACCTAATAATGTACCTTAGAACAATGGCAACCCAAATCCAAAAGGGGTAGATGGCAAGAACTTATAAAGGTTGGGGTGGAGAGTCATGAAATGGAGATTAATATACAGAATTAATCAAATAAAGAGCGGACTTTAAAAAAAAATAGGTAAGATTGACAAATTCCTAGCCAAAGCAATCCAAAGACAAAGTAGGAAGAGGACTTGTTGGAAAGAAGAATAATTCTGGTGGCCACGGGATGAGAGAGAATAACGAGGAGTAAATATGATCGAAATGTGCTGTACGGATGAAATCGTGAAAGAAAATGAAAAGGGGGGGGTCCAAATTAACAAAATCAGAGATGAGAAAGGAAATGTTTCTACAGATGCCAATGAAATGCAGAGCATCACTAAGGATTGCTTTGAAAACTTATATTCCCCCAAAGCCCACCAAACCTTTAAAGAAGAGCTAATGCCAAAGATCCTGAAAATTTTCCACAAATTAGAAGGAACACTACCAAAATCATTCTACAAAACCAGCATCATACCGAAATCGGATAAAGGCACAGCAAAGAAAACTGACGAGCAATTTTCCTGATAAGCACAGATGTTATTGCCAGTAACAATTTTTGCAAATTGAGTTAAAAACGCATTAAGAAGATCACGTACTGTGATGAGATTGGCTTCATTTCTGGGGCAAAGGTTGATTAACATGTACAAGTCTATATGTATCATTCAGCACATAAATAGGCTTGAAGACAGAAAGTACATGGTCATCTCAATTGATACAGAAACAAAATCCTACATCCCTTCATGATTAAAAAGCCCTGAAGAAATGTAGGAATATAGGGAACATATCTCAACATGATGAAGGTTATACATGACAAATCTGTAGCCAACATTATACTAAGTGAGGAAAACCTGAAAAGTTTCCTCTAAAATCTGGGATGAGGTAAGGGTCCCCACTCACTTCCCTTTTACCCAAAGTGCTCAGAGCCCTAGCCAGAGCTGGAAGGCGAACAAAAGAAATAAAAGATCCAAACAGGAAAGGATGTAGTCAAATGATTCCTGTTTGCATATAATATGATCCTCTACTCAAAAGACTCTTAAAAAGGTTCCACCAGAAAATTCTTAGACCTGAAAGACACTTTTAGTGAAATATCAGGACACAAAATCAACAACAAAAAAATCAGTAGCTTTTCTAACTCACTGAGAAAGCAATTGGGGGAAAAATTTCATTCACATAGCTTATATGTGTATATATATATGGATAAATCTAACCAAGGTGAAAGACCTCTACAATGAAAACTTCAAGACACTGAAAAAAGAAATTGAAGAAGACACTAAGAGATGGAAAGACCTACCTTGCTCATGGTTAGACAGAAGTAAAATGGCTATAATAACTAAAAAGCTATGCACAGATTCAACGCAATCCCCTTCAAAGTCCCAGTGAAACTCTGCACAGAACTTTAAAAAATCCTAAAATTCATATGAAAACACAAAAGGCCTTGAATAGGTAAAGCAGTTCTCAGTAGAAAGAACAATGTTGGAGTTATCACAACATCTGATCTTAAATTATATTACAGACCTATAGCAATAAAAACAGATCAATACTTGCACGGAAACAGATAGGATGACCAGTGGACGAGCAGAAAGGACTCAGGAATAAGCCACATAGTTATAGCCATCTGCTTTCAGAGAAAAGACAGCCTCTTTCATAGGTGCTCAGAAAACTGGATTTCTACATGAAATTAAATTCACATCCCTCACCCTGCACAAACATAAATTCAAAATGGGTCAAAAACCTTAATGAAACTTTAAGACTGCCAGAGGAAACACAGAGAAAACACTCTAAAGCACAGGCACAGGCAAGGACTTTCTGATCAGGATTCTAACAGCACAGAAAATAATTTCAAGAACTGACAAATGGAATTACATGAAATTAAGACGCATCTGCACAGCAGAGGAAACAATCACCAAATTAAAGAGCCTACAGAATAGCAATAAAGATTTGCCAGTCACATACCAGACAGGAGATTAATACCAAGAATAAATAGAGAATTGCAAAAATTAAACACCAAAATGCCAAATCATCTAATTAGTAAATGCGCTAATGAACTGAATAGATAGTTCTTAAAAGAAGAAATATAAGTGGCCAGTAAATATTTTAAAACGTGTCCAACACCTTTAGCCATTAGGGAAATGCAAATTACAACTGCTTTGAGATTCTGTCTCACACCAGTCGGGATACTTGTCATCAAGAAAATAAATGACAACAAATGCTGGTGAGGAGGTGGGGAAAGAGGAACTCTCATTCAGTGTTGGGAGTGTAAACTGGTGTGGAAATCAGTATGCAGCAACTATATGACCTAGCTATTCCACTCCTGGTATATTCTTGAAGGACTACATCAACATATCATAGAGATATTTGGACATCCATCTTCATAGCTGCACAACAGCTGGAAACAGAACCAGCTTTCAGTTTGTCTCTCTGCTTCCTGTGCATACTTTAAGATGAGAGTTCTCAGCTTTCTCCTTGGCTACCTCCTGCCATGCCTCCCCCACCAGGATGGACTCTTATACCTTGCAGGCAGTGCTCTTAACCGCTGAGCCATCTCTCCAGCCCCATTGGTTATCTATTGTAATGCCTCCCTTTTCATCTCTAATTTTGTTAATTTGGGGGTCTTATCTCTTTTTGTTAGTTGCTAAGGGTTTTTCTACATTTCTTACATTTTCAAAGAACCAGTTCTTCATATTTTTTTATTTTTTAGTTTTTTTTTGAAAATTTATTGTTTGCATTTCATTAATTTCTGCTCTGATCTTGATTATTTCTTCTATGGATTTTGGACTTGGCTTGTTCTTGCTTTTCTAAGGCCCTGAAGTATATTATTAGGTTATTTATTTCAGGTCTCCCTGACTTTTCTAATGTAATCGCTTATAACTATGAACCTCCCTCAATATTGCTTTTGTTGCATCGTATAGGTTTTGGTATGCTGTGCTTTTATTTGCATTTAATTCTGGGAATTTCCCTTTTTATTTCCCCAGTAACCTGTTCATCATTCAAAAGTATGCCATTCAGCCTTCTTGAGTTTGTGTGTGCTCTGTGGTTTCTCTTGCTGTTGATGTCTAGATTTATTTCATTGTGGATAGAAAACAAGAAATGATTTTAATTTTCCTGTACTTCTTAAGACTTGCTTTGTGTCCTACTAGATGATCTAGTACAATGATTTTGGACAATGTTCCATGAACTCCAGAAAAGACTGTGCTCTGCAGTGTTTGAATGGAATGTTCTATAGATATGTCAGGTCTACTGAATCTATGATATCATTTAACCCAGAAGTTTCTTTGTTTATTTTTTTTGGGATGACCTGTCTATTGGTGAGAGTGAGATGTTAAAACCACCCACTACTATTGTGTTTGGATTAATCTGTGTCTTTATAACCAGCAGTATTTGTTTTATGAAATTAGGTGTCCCAGTGTTCAGTGCACGTATGTTTAGAAATGTAATTTCCTCTTGATGGAAGCCAATTTGAAGTCACTCTCTTTATCTCTTCTAATTTTGGTTTGAAGTCTATTTTGTCAGATCAGTGACCCTTGCTTGCTTTCTCGTTCCATTTGCTTAGAATATCTTTTTCCATTCTTTCAAACCTAAGGCTGCATTTGTCTTTTATGGTAAGACTCCCTTCTTACCTTCCCTTCCTTCCTTCCTTCCTTCCTTCCTTCCTTCCTTCCTTCCTTCCTTCCTTCCTCCTTCCCTCCCTCCCTCCCTCCTTCCCTCCTTTCTTTTTATTTTATGTGTATGAGTGTCTTGCCTGCATGTATGTCAAGTGCACCCATGTCATGCAATGCCCGTGGAGGACAGAAAAGGGGGTTGGATCTCCTGAAACTGGAATTACAGAGAGTTGTGAGCCGCCATGGATGGTTAGCTGGGATTCGAACCAGGTCTTCTGAGGCATCAGTGCCTCAAAGGAATATTTCTTTGAGGCAAGAAATAGATCCTGTTTGTAATCCAAACTCCTAACCTGTGTTTTTTGATTGGAGAATGTAGTCCATTAATATTCAAAGGTGTAATTGAAAGGTATGTCTAAATTCTTGTTATTTTGTTGAGTTTGTATCTTCTTACACCTCTTCTGTAACCAGTCTTCTGGTGTGGGTGACTTCCTGCAGCTCCTGGTTGTGTGGGTGACTTCCTGCAGCTCCTGGTTGTGTGGGTGACTTCCTGCAGCTCCTGGTTGTGTGGGTGACTTCCTGCAGCTCCTGGGTATGTTGATCTTGTTCTTTAGTTGGAAGGATTCCTTCAAGTGTCTTCCATGGTGCTGGTTCAGTGGCCATTAATTCCCCAGCTTGCTTTTACCAGGGAAAGTTCTTTCTCCTTTTTTCACTAGACAGATAATTTTGCTGGATATAGTAATCTGTTTTGGCAATTATCTTCCAGTGCCTGAATACATTATTTCCTGTTCTGTCTTTTAGGGTTTCTGTTGAGAATTTGCTGTAATGTTGATGGCCTTGCCTTTATGTACTTGATACTTTTGTCTCATAGCTTTCATCGTGTTTGGTTTAACTATGATATGACATGAGGAAGTTCTTGTCTTGTCCATTGGTGCTTTTATTTATTTCCTGAGTCTGTATACTCATCTCTTTCCTAGATTTGGGGAGTTTTCTCTTCTGAGTCCATTGACTATTTGGCTATGTCTTTAGTCTAAAGGTCTCCTGTCTCCATGTTTCATACATTTGGCCTTTCAATGGCATCCCACAGAACTTTAATATTGTGTTCGTATTTTATTTTTTTATCTTTGCCAATATCTGAAAGTTCTCATTTGTCTATTTTGTTTTCCGTCTTTAATATTCTGTCTTCCACATGTTTTATTGGTGAGGCTTTCTATTGAGTTTTTTTATTTCTAAAAATTCAACTTTATTTTTTTCACTATTTCTAACCCTTTATTGAATTCCTGTTTCAAGTCCTGCATTGACTTAATTTTATTCGGCTGCTTATTTGTATTCTCTTTGATCATTTAGCAGTCTACGTATGCTTTTTTATTTAATTGTATGTTCTTATAGTCATTATTTAAAACTCCATGTCTTGGATTCCATCTGATGCTTTCTCGTTGGGATCCATTCCTGTAGATCTGGTATTATGTTTTCCAGAGTGTGAAGTGCTCCAATTTCTTGATATTTAAACATCTGGGGACATTTCATTGATTGGCTTTTTTCAGTCAACTGTAGTCTTTCAGTTGAAGTATTTGCAATATTCAAGTGGTGCTGGGTTCAGATAAAGTTAAGTACGTGATTCAGAGGTTAGATATTGTGCTGGATAGCTTTAGTGTCAACTTGACACACCTGGGTTGAGGGAGCCTCAGTTGGGGAATTGCCTCTATTGGACTGGCCTGTGGCCATGTCTGAGGGGCAACTTCTTGATGAGTGATGAGGGAGGGCCCAGCCCACTGTGGGTGGTGCCACCCCTGGGCAGGTGGACCTGTGTTGCATAAGAAAGCAGGCTGAGCAAGGGCCAGGGGAGCAAGCCAGTAAGCAGCTTTCCTCCATGGCCTGTGCTCCAGCTCCTGCTTCCAGGTTCCTGCCCTGAGTTCCTACCTTGGGCTCCCTGATGAACTGTGATCTGGGAGTTGTAAGCTGAATAAATCCTTTCCTCCTCAAGTTGGTATTGGTCAGAGTGTTTTGTCACAGCAATGAAGAACAAACTAGGACAGATCCTTACTTAGCCCATGTGCTCAGGGCACTTGGTAGGACCCCTACATTTCTACTGGAGTCGAATATAGACTGTAAAAGAAAACAACCTGTGAGTAATTGTGAGTTTCCCCTGCATCTAGATCCTTCAGCCTTTGAAGACTGACAAATAAGGTCACGCTTGGCCTCAGCTTTTACCTGATTCCTTTATCTGATTGTCCTGGTGGCTGCCCCTTCCTTATATGCTTGGTCACAGGCAACCTAGTCAGAGTGAACTGTCTCCCAGAGGCCTGTGTCCCCTTGGAATTAGGCTGCTTGGTCTTACAAATGGGCTGGTCACAAGTCGTGATTTTCCTTTGCTTGTACCAAGCCCTGGATTTGACTGCTGAGCTATATCCCCAGCCCAGCCTGACATTTTCCCTATTGTATCCTGAGAGATGTCATCAATCAATTTTGTCATTGTGGGAACATCTTGGAGTAGCCTTGCACAAACCTACATGATACAGGTCAGTCACTCAGTGTGCTCTCGTGGTGCAGTGGAGAGATGTGATAGACATCAGAGCGCATGAGGCAGATTGTGCTGGAGTCACACAGCTCACTGCTTCACACAGCCTGTTTTTAATAATAAAGACCACACTGAGTGTACCAGCAAATGGCATAGTCACTTCTGGTCACTAGTATGCATTATGTACTGCACATAATTGTGTGTAGTATAATTTGAGAGGGACTTTTTTTTTTTTTTTGGTCTTTTTTGAGACAGGATCTCCCTGTAGCCCCAGCTGTCCTGGAAATCACTAGGTAGAGCAGGTTACCAGGTTGGCCTCAATCTGACAGAGATCCATCTGCCTCTGTCTCCTAAGTGCTGGGATTAAAGGTGTGCACCACCACGCCTAGCCTAAGAGAGACTTTTGTTTGAGACAAGGTCTTACTATGTAGCCAAGATTGGCCTAAAACTTGCTATGAAACCCAGGCTAATCTCAGAGTTTCAACCCAAGCCTCGTACTTCAGCTGCCCAAATGCTGGGATTATGGGTGTGCATCAGATGTCTGGCTTGTACTAGACCTTTGTTTTCTAGGAATTATTTATTTTTATTTTATGTGTACGAGTGTTTTGCCTGCATGTATATAAATGTATCATGTGCATGCCCCATGCCCACAGAGGCTAGAAGGAGTCAGATCCCCTGGAACTAGAGTTAAGAGAGGTGTTAATTCCCATATGGGTGCTGGGAACTGAACCTGGGTCCTCTTGAAAAGCAGTAAGTACTCAGTCACTGAGCCATCTCTCCAGCCTCTTGTACAGTACTTTTTATAAGACTGACTCCCCTACAAACACATGAGTAATGCTAACTTTGTACTATGATGCTAAGAAAGCTACAGCATCACTCAGCAGTAAATGTAAAACTCCATTACCTTAGGATCGCCTATTGTATGTGTTATTAAAGGACTACCACCATGTATGTGGCCCATCATTGATCAAAATGTCATTATGAAGCACATGGCTATATATTTTCAGTGCTAGCCAAATGAAAAGACCCCATTAAGTGGTGGGCCCCAGCCAGAGGGCTTTAAATACAGGCTGCCACAGTGGGGTTGGCACTTTGGAAAGCTTATTCAGTGTAAAAGGGACTACAGTGGAGTGACTAGGAGGCCAGCAGCCAGCATGCAACTCTCAAAGCCAAGTTCAGGGCTTCACAGCCAAGTTAGATTGAGTACTCCCCATCAAGAGCTAATATAGCCCATTAGGAAAGCACACAGAAAGAGCCAGCTGCTTAGGCCCTCAGAACTGTGAGAGCCGGGAAGGGTGGGTGGCGCAGACAAGACCCAGTGGGGAGGAAGCCCTGTGTTTCCTCTGCTGTTTTTCTTTTAAAGCCTCAAACTTAGAAAAGGAAAAAAAAAAAAGTCTAATAAATATATTCTCTTCTGAATTTCCTGCCTGCCCTTAGCCAGCTCTGAGCAAGAACAGCCAAGTTCTCCTCACCTCTGCAGGGAAGGCCAATTGGCTGACAGCTGGGTATCAGTATTTACATTGTGTTATCACATCTGCTGAGGAACCCAAGGCCTAAGCAACTCAAGTGAGTTATTCCAGTTTTTGTCTCCTGACTGCTGGGCTCTGAAAAAATACTTCCATTTTGTGAGAGCATGGCTTTTTTTTTTCCTTCTTCAATTTTTTAATGTATGTGTTTTCTTTGCATGTATGTAAATGTACTACAGGCTTGCAATGCCCACAGATGCCAGAAGATGTATCAGATCCCCTGGAACTGGAGTTACTATGAATGATTGTTTGGGTGCTGGGACTTGAACTTGGGTCCTTTGCAAGAACAGCAAGTGCTCTCTCTGGCCTCTGAGAGCATGACTTTTGTGAAGGAGAAATACATCTTCGAGAGTTGCAGGGATTCATAGATATATCCGCCCAAATATTGGAAAGCTGTTGCACCCCAGGAGCTTAACTCTCTTCTAGCTGTGCCTCTATTGCTCAGAATACCTGAAGCACATGCTCTTTGATATGATTCGTAAGAGGCCAACATTAGAATTTCCAGCAAACACTGGCATGAGTCAGCTGTGAGCCACAGCAGAAGAAAGGCTGTCTGTCCAGAGGCCTGTCCGCAAACTTAGATTTAGTTAAAAAAAGAAGTGGTCAGGGAAACTTCGTAGACAGAGACAGTGCCTTAGCCACATTCCACAAATCATTGGAAAGTTGCCAGATATGCACTCCGTTTAAAAAAAAAAGTCCTCTGTGGCCAATACTCTCGGTTAGCTCTTGCCCATAATGCTAGATGGATCAACTAATTTTCTATGCTGTAGTTATAGCTATGGATTGGAGTTCAGAGGGCAGCTGCTGAGATTTCCAGAATAAAGACACATGGACTAGTACAGATTGTTTATCTTAATAAAACAAAAGGTGCTACCAAGATTGGAAGTTGACTAAGGCTGGTGTGATGGTTTGAAGGAGAAGCATCCACCATCAGCTCAAGTATTTGAACACTTGGTGTATGGTCCCCAGCTGGTGGTACTGTTTGGGGTGATCATGGACTCTCTAGAAGAGTTCAGCCTTGTAGCGTTCATAGCCTTGTCCCACTTGCAGTCCCCTGCCCGCCTCCTATGCCTGCCTCAAGATGTGATCCCCTGCAATAATGGATTTAGCCCTCTGGAACCATAAGTCAAACAAACTCTTCCTTCTGTAAGTTGATTTGGTCATGGTGTTTTATGACAGCAACAGAAAGTAACTAACGTAGCTGGGATAAATAGGAAGCTCAAATGCCCAGGTCAGGCGAGTCCTGATCCTTTACAGGTTACTTACAGAGTGGAGATGGAAGTCTGTTCACAGGCTTGGGTCCCTCGCAGGTAGCCCTGAGGGGAAGGGTTTCCAACTTTTCTCCCAACTGGCTTCTTTTACATGTTAATATTGATGCCTCTGAAATCCCCCTCTCTGTTCTACTTTTTTTTTGTTGTTGTTTTTAAATCTTTTTGAGACAGGGTCTTCCTGTAGCCTCAGCTGACCTAGAACTTGCTATGTAGACCAGGCTGGCCTTTAGCTCACAGAGATCCGTTGCCTCTGCCTCCTGAGTGCTAGGATTAAAGACGTGTGCCACCACCCCCAGCTACCACTTTCCTTTCTTTATCTCCATTTTCTTCTCCCATTCTAACCTAAGAGCATATGCACAGATACAGTTTAGCACAATCCTGTCACATGTTGCTGACTGTCCTACTGTCTTTGTCCATAGTTGGGTCATATGGAGACAATGCTTAACAAGCAGCCCTGCCAAGGAATGCATCTCTTGAATAAAATGTGAAAATGGAAGGAAACAACTTTGGTTCTTTAAATCTGGACTTTTAGCTTCTCTTTCATACACACGAGACACCATTTCAAACTTATTTCCTCCACATCTGCTCTCCTTTGATCTCATGTTCAAGGTCATCACAGTCACCTCCTTGGGTCCGAATGGAACATCCTTAGAGGCTTGCTCCCTGGGTCTGTGGGCCTATGCCCCTCACATACTGGAACAGCAGTCAGGAAATGGACTCATTTCTTCATGTCCGTTAGCACAGACTCACAGAAGGAAGTGACCCAAAAAGTTCATAGAGTCATTTGTCAACATCAAGACATGAGAGTGACTTATCGCCGTTCAGAATTAAGGAAGATGCTCCTCACTCCTCTCTGTAGACGGGGGCTTCTCTCCACTGGCAGCTGCAGAGCTTAAATACAGTTCAGTGCAAATTTCACCACATTTTGAGTTGTGGCATCAGTGTGCTATATTCTTCATTTTAAACCTGGCATGCGATGGACACTGTTCGGAGATTATTTGGGGATTTCATACTTTTCTTTTTAAGTGTGTGTGTGTGTGTGTGTGTGTGTGTGTGTGCCACATGTGTGACAGGTGCCTGTGAAGATCAGAAGAAGGTGTCCGATCCCTTGGTGCTGGAGTTTCAGGCAGTTATGAGATGCCTGACATGGGTGCTGGAAACCAAACTCAGGCTCTCTGTGAGAGCAACAAGTGTGCTTAACCATTGAGCCATCTCTCCAGCCTGGGGATTTTATTTATTTTCTTATGGCTTAGCATTGTGCTCCCACTTTCAAGGGGATGTAGGACATGCCATTACAAAGTTCAGATTTCCATGTTCTTAGCCTTCTTTGTAGTTAGGGACAGATCTAAGCTTGATCTACTGAGCCAGACATGGATCGAGCTCTGGAGATAAAGTGGGCAGCCCTCTGCCATGGGGTACGGGAGTCTGGGCCAGTGTATTAGCTCCGCAGCACTGAAAGGGTCACAGGGTGTTATGAGGATCCCACTGGCCTTACGGTATTTCAGTTGGTCCCTGTGTTATGGTTTGAATAGGAAATGAGCCCCCAGAGCCTTGTGCATTGAACACTTGATCTCCGGCAGGTGGCACTACTTTGGAGGCTTTGGTTGGAGGAAGTAAGGTCACGGTGGGTATGTCCTTGGGGATATATCCTGTCCTAGGCCTCTGTCTGCCTGGCTCTGCTTTCTGTCCATCATGAGGTGAACAAGCTCCTCCTCCTTCAGCTCCCATCACCATGATGTTTTGTCCAAGCACATAGAGCCAAGCAACCACAGAGTCAGCTCTCTGAAACCATGAGTCCAAATAAATTCTTCCTCCCTTAGGTTGTCTGTGTCAGATGCTTTGGTCTAACATGTACATCCTGGGTCCTGGATCCTGGATCCTGGATTACTCCCTGAAGCTAGAGCTCTAGCAGCCCTGGCAGCCCTATGGACGTCTCAGTGTCATTTCAACATATTCCAAAAACCATACGGGTTTTGTTTCTTTTGGTTGGGGAAATAAAAAAGCATTGGCAGTGTTCCAAAGCTGGTGTCTTCCTGGGAAAGCATCACAGCACAAAGACTAGGAGGGCCCCAAGGCCTTACATTAGCCATTGCATTCTTTTTGTCATGAGCACTGTCTTTCTGTGTTAATCAGACAAAGGCAACTATGATAATCACCTCAGTTCTCTGTGATGACAGGCCAAATCACAAACACCTTTAAAAAAAACATTATAGGGTTGGAGAGATGCTCAGCAGTTAACAGCACTGGCTGCTCTTGCAGAAGACCTGGGTTTGGTTCCCAACACTCACATGGCAGCTAACAACCATCTCTAACTTGAGTTCAAGGGGATCTGACTCCCTCTTCTGACCTCAAAGGGCATTGCATGCATGGGAACCTTTACATACACACAGGCAAAACACTAACACACAGAAAAATTAATTAAAATATATTAATTTTAAAAAGCATTATGAAACTAATATTTAGTTACTCTTTCTATCTCCCAATATGATGAGATCAGATTTTCAGGGGTGTTTAATGCTTAATTGTATTGTTCTATTTTCTTTGACCCTCCAATATAGCTTCCATAATTTGTTAAAAGATTTCATTTATTTTTAAAACTTTTATTTATTATTTTTATTTTACATGTATGAATGTATTGCCTGCATGTGTGCAAGTGCACCCATGTTATGCGATGCCTATGGAGGTCAGAAGAGGGCATCGGATTCCCTGGAACTGTTATCTGCCATGTGGGTGCTGGGAATCCAACCCAGGTCCTCTGCAAGAGCAGCCAGTGCTTTTAATAGCTGAGTCATCTCTCCAGCCTCTACCTTTCGTAATTTGTAAACATATTCTTATAAATTATATATATCACATATTATCATTGTTTTTGTGCATCTCTGCAAGCTTCTTACTACTTCTCGCAATTCTAATAATTATTTTTCAAAGCTGTCTCCCTAAGCACAAAGCCCCACAGAAACTTCCACATGCCTGCTTCTAGTATGTCAAATTGACTCCTTCTAACACATTGCATGGCTCACTTTTACTCTGGACCAAATTTATACATAAAAAATAAGACCTGGGGTTGCTGGGGAGATGACTCAGTGGATAAAGCATTTGTCATGCAAAAGTGAGGCCCTGAGTTTAGATCCTCAGCTCCCACGTAAATGCTGGGTGGGCATGGTAACCTGCCTCTAACCTTGGCCACTGGGAGGTGGAGACAGAGAGCAAGCTGGCTAGTCCTGTCACCCCTACATATGCATACATGTGTACCTGCATACATACACGTGCACCTCCACACATGCAAACATCCATACACACATATAGCACACACATACAAAAAGGCCTATTTATAACAAGGCTATTTCAATTGCTGTCCCATAGCACTCTATTTGTTCCAAAGTACAATATGCACGACCGAGTGAGTTTAGATCTGAATAATGTCAGCCACAGCGATGAGAAAGTGACCATCAATTGCAATGGCAAGAGCAGTTTAGATTAAGCACTGTGCTGACTATAGTAGAAAATCCCTAGCTAACCCATAGACATGGGAATCAGTGACTGTGCAAGTGGATGTCACTGCCTGTCTTCAGTGCTCTCTTGCATGTGTCTGCAGGCACGTTTCCTCTCAGTGGAGTCACCCAGGGAGCTCAAAGCCTCCAGGTTCGGTTTGGCCTATTAAGACCCGCTGTGCCACGCAACCGTTGGAAAGACGTACTTGCCAGTGACAACAGTAGCAATGAAAAGAAATAAAAGAGCAACAGAACGTGTGCCCAATGCCAGTGGGACAAAAGGAAGATCTTGGGTTTAGGAAAGAGATGGTCTTTAAAGCTACTGACTATTGCATCTCAAATCTTTTAAAGTTCTTACATATCCTTACTGAAGACAAGTTCAAGTGAAACAAGAGAAAATGCTTAGCAGGGTTAGCAAAATTCTTCTAGGTATCCAACCAACCTTTAAAAGAATACCTCATTCTCTTTCCACAGTTATTTTTAAGGAAGAAAACTCGAGGTCAGAGGAGGCAGAGATAAATCCAGCTCAAAAGCCCTGGGCAAGCACATGCTCCAAGATCTTGGGGATTCTGCAGTGGGCTGGTCTGAAGTAGGCAGAGATGATCTATGAAAACAAATTTAAGCATAGCATTGACTCCCACAAGGAGTCAGTTCATGGCGGTCCAGTTCAGCATGTAAAGAATGACAGCAGAACCCTGGGAGTGGACGAGTGTCCTGGCAGGACAGGAGTCTGACTCTGAAGAGTAAAGCACAGGCAGGTAAGAACTACGGATAGTCTCAAGTATAAACCTGATGACAACACAGTGCCGTTTGTCTAGCTCATTCCGCTTGAATAGAGCGTCCTCCCTGCGCTGGGGCCGTGCCATTGGATAATACTACAGAGCCTGCAAGAGAGCCTTCTGGCTTCTTCGCTCTTTGGAAATTCTTTTACGTTCTTGAAGTCATCTTCCAATAAAACAAGGATTTTATTTGCCTCCTATTAACTATATCAATACATTATGAATATAAAGAAGATATACATACTCATAAAAATTTGTTTGAGGGCTGGAGAGATGGCTCATCAGTTAAAAGCACTGGCTGCTCTTACAGAGGACCTGTTTCAGTTCCCATACTCACAAGGTGGCTGACAGCCATCTGTAACTTCAGTGTCCTCTTCTCGCCCTGCAGGCACCAGGCACACATGTGCTGCATATGCATATATGCAGGCAAAGCATGCATACACATAAAATAAACATCACAAATCTTTTTAAAATTGCATTAAAGATTTTAAACAAGAAAGAGATGGGCTGGTGAGATGGCTCAGCATGTAAATGCGCTTGCTGCCAAAACTGATGACCTGAGTTTGAGCCTCAGGACCCACCTGGCACTTTTGGAAGTTGTCCTTTGACCACATGTGTATTCAATAGGTGTACCCATGCATACACACACACACACACACACACACACACACACACACACACTAAATAGATGTAATTTAAAAATAAATAAAAAGGAAAGAGATAGAAGTAGGTTTATTTGATGAAACTTCACTGCACAGTTTGAGATAATCTAATTCAATTCTGATTTGTTTCCTCAGCATCAGAATCATGTCACCCCACTGGGTAACCTCACATGTGGTCATACAAGAACTTGTGGTGTCCCCACATGCTCTGCCTTTCTGACCTCATATCCCCCATCCTAACCTCGCTTGTATTTGACCACTCCTTGTCAGCCTAGAGTAATGATCATTGTTTAAAATTTCCAGTCCAAAAAAAATTCAGTTTCTTTATAAATTTGGTCCCACTTATTCTCTTTGTGTCATGACTCTGCTGTAATGACATATTTTAGGTCTATTCAGACAGAACCCAGGAGCACAGGGAGAGGAGAGGTACCTTCTTTGGGTAGGTGGGATCTGAATTGACTTAGAACAAAACAGTTGAATTTTATCACTTTATTATTAATTTTCTCTTTTTCTCTCTTTTTCTGTACTGGAGGTCAAACCAGTAAGCTACACTACCAGCCCCTAGGAAAAGTAAATCTTTGATAAGCAGGTGTTGGAGCGGAGTGTTCCAGAATCATCACCATCACCATCTTTGTGCTAGTCACCTGTCTATTGCTGTAACAAAATACCTGAGAAAGAACGACTTAAAGGAGGAATATTTTGGCTCAAGGTTTCAGTCCTTGTTCACCTGGTGAGAGAGAATGTCATCTCAGGAAGCACCTGGGGGAGGAGGGGCTCAGCATGGGGGGGCTCGGCATGGGGGTGGTTCAGCACCTGGGGGTGGGCTCAGCACCTGGGGGGTGGGCTCAGCACCTGGGGGAGACTCAGCACGTGGGGGAGGCTCACTATATGGACAGGAGGTAGAGAGATGAGATGCAGTAGCTGGGGACAATGGCACGCCCT
Organism: Nannospalax galili; assembly: GCF_000622305.1. Lineage (NCBI taxonomy): Eukaryota > Metazoa > Chordata > Mammalia > Rodentia > Spalacidae > Nannospalax > Nannospalax galili. Next base: position 1,055,966 of record NW_008336953.1, read on the forward strand.
CAAGGACCCATTCCACCCATCAAGGTCCCTCTTTTGGAGCATCTCAACGGCCCATCAAGCTATGACATCATCGTATTCATCTGTTAGTGAGGTCAGAGCCTTCATCATCCAACACTTCCTCAAAGCCCCATCTGCTAATGTTGATCCTTGGGGTCCATTCCAGATCAAAGCTCTAACAATTGTCATGCGAGCTCATGTGTATTGCGTCCTCATAGTTAGCCAAATGCCGTTCTGCGCTCTCTATGTGTCTTACTTCACTTATTTCTCATGACAGCACAATGAGACAAATATTATTAGCTCCATTTGATTGATGGATACACCGAGGCACTGATCCACTAACAAACATGTCCAAGGACACTCAGCTACTAGTGATGGAACAAAGTTGGACACACCACAGGCTGTGTTTGTAACCAGAGTGCTATACCACAGAAAGAACTGATTGAACAAACAAGATAAGGGGAAACTTGCAAGACTTGAAGAAAAGCTAGAGGTTATTAAGGCTAAACACTAACCAAAATATCTAGCTTATAGAGAGGCAGAGCATGATAAATTACGAAAGCCTTAAGTTCTTTCACCAAATGTACTTTTATAGGAGTTATTCTGTGGATAACTCCTTGGCATATAACCAAAGAACTCATCTTATTGCAGAGATACTTGTACAACCATGTTTGTTGCTGCTCTTTTCACAATAGCTAAGAGATGGAGACAACCCCTCCAGGCCCCTCCAGGCTCCTGGGACTCTGCTCTTATAAACCTACAGCAATGGTATGAGCATGCAGAAGGCTCATGTAAACGCAAGCAGACAAAATGCCAGCACAGAACCTGCAAAGGATATTTAAATAGAGGAATGGTATAAAATCTGTCCATAAGTGGATAAGTTTGGGGACAATGACTAGAGTCTTCAGATAGCCAAAATTTAGAAGACTTGCTGGTTCTTTTCTCTGTACAGTGTTTACCTGGAGACAAACTTAGAATTCAGTTTAATTTGACTCAAATGCAGATTTTGAAACAATGTAACCTATGACCCCTCCATACATGGACAAATAAGAATTCAAATAAAAATAAATAAATAATAAAGGAGCTGAGGAGATGGCTCAGTGGTAAGAGCACTTATTTGCAAAAGCAAGAGGACCTGAGTTCAAATCCCCAGAACCCACATAAAAAGTCAGGAGTGGTTGTGTGTGCACCTATAACCCCAACACTGTGGCGCTTGGAAGCAGAAGGGAGGATCATTGGGGCTGGTTGGCCACCAGTTTAGCACCAAGCCCAGTGACAGACCCTGTCTCAAAAGAATATGGTGGAGAGTGATAGAGCAGGATGCCCGATAGTCTCACATATGTGAGTGCATGAGCACACCACACACACACACACACACACACACACACACACACACACACAATGTGAGTGCATGAGCACACCACACACACACACACACACACACACACACACACACACACACGGCTAACAACCGCCCATAATTCCAGTTCTGGTGATCTGATTCCCTCTTCTGACTGTGGGATTGCATGACATTAATGTGCTTACATCATGTAGGCAAAACACTCATAAAATAAAAATAAAATATTAAAAAAAGAATTCCACTTTTTATGGGTCAGTAAATATTTAAGGACAATGACTCCTATTAACTTTCTGAAATATCCACATCTCCCTCTTCCAAGGTACACACACACACACACACACACACACAGAGCCTTCTCTAATTGCTGGATTTGTATGTCAGCTGCATCTTTATTAAGTAAAGGAAGAATATGGAACATGTTTTCTCTACATAAATCTTTGCTGTCCGTTTGAGGCAGGCTGCAATTAGCCAACCAAATATTAGAAAGGGCTTAGAAATAACAAGCCAAGATGTATGTATGAACCACGAACTTGAACTGAGTTTAATTAAATCCTTTTGCTGAGAAAAATGGAAGTGATACCGGGTCCTCTTGCTTTTCAGAAGCTCGTATCAAGTCCCTGCTGGAACTCTGTGAAGGAGATTTTAAGAGGCAGAGTGTCTGCTCTTGGAAAACTGGCTGCAGTTGAGCTAAGAATGGCTCAGACCACTTGCTGCACATAGCTTTCCAGTGCTTGTTTATGGCACAGCCTTGACAGCAAGCCTTGATTGTTTGTGGTGAATTAGCCTAACCCATTAAACTACTGAGCTGTTTAAAGACACAGTTTGGTTAACATTTTGGTGGCACCTAAAAAAGTCCACCTTATATATCCACAGTCCTGATTTCTCTTCTTCTCTAAAAAAGTCTTCTCACAAAGCCTTTAACTATTCCAAATATGAGCTTTATTTCAGAACCCTGAGTTGTCACTGTGTTTGTTACCTCGGAGGAACATTTTTCAGTGAATGAAACCAAGTGTTCATACCAGGAGCTTATGCTTAGAATCTGCCACTCCCCTGGGAATCACTGACCTTCGGCTACATCTGTGAAAAGAAAGTCTTATTTTCTAGCCCCACATCATATTGTTCATAGACTATGGTGTAAAACTGTGTTGTCTCAACTGAATGTGAACCTGTGCTTCCTGAGGAAGATTTTGGTGGTGTCCCTGGCTCCCATCTTGGGCTAGCATGGAGCAGGCTACGTGTGAGTGGCCAACTGTGTGAGCATCTCAGCTTCTGTAACAGAAAGGCAGATGACATCCGCAGCTTGTACTGATATTGTGACTGTGTCGTGAATCTGCAGTTACTGCTAGAGCCTTAAATCACTATCTAGATAGCACTTCAGCAAGCGCTTCTTCTCCACCTCCCTGGCTTCCTCCCTAGTGCAGTGACACCAGTGGTTTAGCATGCTGGCTTCTTCCCACCCATAGACCAACTGAGGAATCTGGAAGCAGAAATGGTCTGTGCAGGCAAGGTCAAGGCTGCCTGGCACTGATGTGGCTTTGCTCCTCTGTTTTGTTTCTGAAGTTCAACAGTAGGCTTGATACTTGCCTATCCTTAGAGGCCACATTCTTTCAAATCAGCCTCGTGACTAATGCAGGTGATATCTGTGTCCTTCTGTTTGCTGACTGATGCATTTTATTTTTCAGTCAATTCAGAATGGGGCTGGTTAGAAGGTTTGTCATTGATTGGGCCCCTTGTAGCACATGGTAACTATAAGCCTGACAGGGAAATTGCATTAATAAAGACAAACTCTCAAGCTATCCACTCATTCCTCAAGGATGCAAAAGTTCCAGCCTACTGTCATGTTGTCATGTCAATGTAAAAGCATATTAACATACACCCTCTCAGACCTTTTCAGTGAGACACACACTAATGTTGACTCTACTGAAAGTCACTATGACAAAGGGTTATAAATAACTTGTGACTGCTGGCTGTGGCTCAAAGCTTCCCGGGTGTATTCTAAGTGGTAAACTTACTTTAGAAATGAGAAGCCGAAAAATGTTGTTTTTACCCAAAATTTGGTATGTTTACATAGCGCGATAAAGAGAACATGAACTATGATCTGTCTCTTTAACTTCGCTATCAGGAAATTCCTGGTCTGGTACAATGCTCAGGCATGTAGCTATAGCATAGGGGCCAATGTGAGGGCATTTGTGCTTCATTCTTTGCATAGCATTAATTTCTAATTTCCACTTCAATAACATGCATCTTGAAGACTTTAAAATATGAAACAGGCACAATTGACATAAAATAACAGAGAAATAAAAGTGAAAGACTTCGATTTCTGAAGTAGCCTTGAGGAGCTTGGAATCATCCTTCTGAAATCATGACAGAGGAACCAAGCACAGAAAATCAACTCTTTCTGAACCCACTGGAACTGAAGACACAGGGTAACACCTGTAGACATGCAGCTCCCCGGAATGGAAATCCAGGGGCAAAACCTCAGGAACCAGGGGTTGCATGCAGACAAGTTGGAGGGGTAGAAACTCAGCAACGACCCAGTCTTAAGGAGGCCTGAATGCTGTTTTGAGTTTTACTTCTGAGAGCCCTACCCAGTTCTCACAGTGAAGATTGCGGAAAAATCCCCCTTGTGCTTCTGGGAAAGGGAAGCCATTTTGAACCTGAGTTATTTTGTTCTTTGTATTTACCTGTTTTCTGTTATCAATAGTGCAGTATCACAAGCTGGGTTAGGTTTTAATGAAAAGAGCTATGTTTTGCCTCGTGGTTCTGGAGGTCCAAGATCAAAGGGTCCCATCCAGTGAAGGCCTCCTTGCTAGCAAGTCCCTGGGAGGTATAAGGCATCGCATGGTGAGAGACAGGGAGCACGTGTGACTGTCCACCTTCTATGCTTGCTCCTTTTAAAAATTTTTTTATTTATTATTTTTATTGTATGTGTATGAGTGCCTTGCCTGCATGTGTGTAAGTGCACCCCTGTCATGCAATGTCCGCAGAGGTCAGAAGACGGTGTCGGATCCCCTGGAACTGGAGTTATAGATGGTTGGTAGCCACCATGTGGATGCTGGGACTCGAACCCAGGTCCTCTGCAAGAGAAACCAGTGCTCTTAACCACTGAGCCATCTCTCCAGCATCTCACTCCTTCTTAGAAAGTCAGTGTGACTTTTAGTGTTGCTAACTTGACAGAATCAAGACTCACTTGGGAGCTGGGCCTCTGGGCATGCCTGTGGGGGATTATCTTGATTAACTTAGTTGACGTGTGAAGCTCTATCTTAATTTTGGGAGGAGAGTGTCCAGTCTTGGGCAGGGAGTCCTGGATTGTATGCAACGGACACAAGCTGAGCATGGCAAGTATTCACCCATCACTGTTTCCTGACTGTGGGTGTGCCTGACCAGCTGCTTGGAGCTCCTGCTGCCTTGACTTCCATTCTGTAATGGACTGGACACTTCAACTGTGAACCAGAACAAACCCTTTCTGTCTTAACTCACTCTGTAGACCAGGTGAAACTCATAGAGATTCACTAGTGTCTGCCTTCTAAATGCTCCACACCCGGCTTACACAGTGGGATTTTATGCAGCCATAATGAATCGTGATGTTTGCAGAAAAATGGATGCAATTAGAGATCATTATGCTAGGTGAAGTAAGCCAGACTCAGAATGATAAGTCACTTATATTTTCTCTCATATATGGACTCTGCATCTGTGTGTGTGTGTGTATGTGTGTGTGTGTGTGTGTGTGTGTGTGTGTGTGTATGTGTGTGTAATAAAAGTAGAGAAGGGATCTGAGAGGGGAGAAAGATCTTAAGGGGGGCGGGAAGGGAGGCGGAAAAGAGAGAGAGGAAAATAGAATACATGTGCCATGAAAGCAGAAGGAGGAATTATTTGTGGGTAGAAAAAGGGCCAAACAGAGGGGGCAGGGAGGACAGGGAGGGCAGTAGGCGAAGGCTCTGAATAAGGAGAAAGTATAATGACATATAAGGACAAACAGAAATGGGAACATTTGTCACCAGCAATACTGATTTAAAAAAATGTTCGAAGCAAGTCTTTGGAGAGATGGGAGACGATAGAGGTTAGAAACTCAGATCTAGCAAAGGAAGAGCATTAGTGAAGGAGGACATGAGCTTAGAACAAGATATTTATTTATTTATTTTTTCTTATTCTCAACTGGGCTAACAGAAATTAATCTTAAATTAAATACCGGCAACAATTCATTTGACGATTACAGCTTATGGATACATGGAATAGGAGGTGGCGGTGCTGTGCGAGGCAGGAGGAAGTTGTTGAGAGTGCTCTTCAGGTTTGTATAACTCAAGCAGTGGTGTTGTGTTAATTCAATAAGGACTTAGATTATTTGTGTGAACTCAAGAACAACTAAAAACAGCAAAGAGACCTATTATTGATCATCAGAGAGATTTAAAAAAGAGCTGTCTCAGTTTTTTCCTGTTGCTGTGATAAAATACTCTGATAAAAGCAACTTGGGAGAAAGGCTTTATTCTAGCTTTATTCTGCTGTGCTCAGTTCATGTTCTCCTTTTTATACAGTCCAGAAGTCAGCCCAAGAAATGGTGCCACCCACAGTAGGTGGGTATTCTTACCTTGATTAACTTAATCAAGATATTCCCCCACAAGCATGCCCAGAAGCCCATCTCCCTAGTGATTCTAGATCTCATTAAGTTGACAACTGAGGTTAACCATCACACTGTCTTCAACTTTGAATTCCTAGGCAATATAAAATGATGGAAGTCAGGCATAGTAACTCACGTCCATCATCCTAGCACTTGGGAAACTGGAGCAGAAGGATTGCCACAGGTTTGAGGCCAGCTGGGGCTACATAGTGAGTTCCAGGCCAGCCTGAGCTACAGAGAAAGAGACCTCACTTCTCATAAAACAAACAAAAGAATTACAGAAGAAATGAGATGTGTGTGTGTGTCTATGTGTGTTTCTATGTATGTGTGTATGTAGGTATAGGTATGTTTCTATGTGTGTGTATTGTGTTTCTGTATGTATATGTATGTATGTGCGTATGTATGTTTCTGTATGTGTGTTTCTGTGTATGTTTGTGCATATGTGTGTATGTGTTTGTACACTCTCACCTATAATTCAACTTTCTAGCAGGATAAAACAACAAAGTATAAATCTGTACACATTTTTCTAAAGAACCTCAGACTGCATAATAGACACCAACATTTAGAGACAAAAAGAAAGTTTTGTTTTTACAGTAAGCAAAGTTTCTCCACTGACATTTCAATTTTTCAAACTGCCATTTGCAACAAATCAGTCATTTAGAAAAAATCTCTTCCAAACCAAAGCAGTTTTACCCAGTAGCACCCTTAAGTATATCTCCTTTCCATTTGGTTTCTTGAAACTTACTTTAATGAACAATCATACTAGAAAATACATACTGCACTAAAACTCAGTTTGAAGAAGTTTTCAGAAAAGAATAGAAAGCTACTTAAATGATTTCCTTGTTAAAAAAAAAAAAAGTCTCATGAAAACTATCCAAAAGCATGAAATGCCGGTATAGCAAAAAAGAAGCATTTTATTGAAACATACAAAACTATAGGGAATATAGTCTAATATAGGTCACCCAACTTTTAACTCTAAAGAGAAAGGACAAGAAGTTTTTGATGAAATTTCAAACTAGTAATTTCAGGTACGGAAACAGCATAGAAAATGTAACGGGGGGGCAGGCTGAAGAGATAGATGGCTCAGAGGTTAAGAGCACTGCTCTTGCAGAGGACCTGGGTTCAACTCCCAGCACTCACATGATGGCTAACAACCATCTGTAACTCCCGTTCCAGGGGATCTGACGTCCTCTTCTGACCTCCTCCGGCATTGCACAACACAGGTGCACCCACCTACATGCAGGCAATACACTCATAAACATAAAACAAAATCAATAAATAAAATGTTTTTTTAAAAGAAAGAAAATGTAACCAGGGGATGAGTGTTGCCTCTCAAATCTCCCAGCATGAAAACTATTTTAAAAATTATTTCAGGGTCTGGAGAGATGGCTCAGTGGTTAAGAGCACTTGCTGCTCTTGTAGAGAACCCAGATTCAGTTCCCAGCACCCACATAGTGGCTAAAAACCATCCATAACTCCAGTTCCCAGATCCAATGCCCACTTCTAACCTTCCTGGGCATTGCGTATATGTGTGCACTTACACGATGCGGGCAGAACACTCATACACATAAAATAAAAGATAAATAACTAAATAAAATTCATATTTTAAAAAGGAAAAATATAGTAGAACAATACCCTATTTTGAAAAGCAAGGTGCTATTTAACAAGTGCTAACCAAGACATATTCACCAAACATTAACTTGCTGCGAACAAGGCAATCTCCCCTTTCACTGAGCTTATGTTCTCCTGGGAGACAGAACAAAGACGTAAAGAGTCAGTCAGTCTTATAATTTCAGATTGTGATGATAAATTCTATGAAAACAAACCAGGAAACAAGACTAAAAGTGATGGGAGATGTGGTAAATTGAGGGTGTAATTTTAGACACTGTGGTCAGAGGAAATTCCTCTGAGGTTTTATTTGAACAGAAATCTGAGTGATGAAGAGAAGTCAGTTATGTGGACATCTAGGGGTGTGTTTCTGGGCTCAGGGAATGGTAGATATAAAAGCCTCATAGTAAGATAGACAGATGAATAGATGATGGATGGATGGCTACACAGATAGAGACATATAAAAAATACTTCATCCAACAACAGCAAAATAGACATTTTGTCAATTGTATATGGTATATTCTCTAGGACAGGCCATATCTTAGGCCTCAAAACAAGCCCTAATGAATCAGAAAAGTTTGAATATACACAAAATATTTTTTCTCATTGTGATGGAATGAAACTAAAAGTCAATTAGAAAATTCACAAACATACAGAAACCAAACAGCGTACTCTTAATCAATCAATGCATTAATCCTGAAATTACAAAAGACATTAGAAAATGGATTCAGCGTTAATGGAAACAAAATATGACAACCACAAATATGGGGTGTAACAAAAGAAAGGCAGAGAGGGAAACTGTAAGTACATACATTTTTAAAAAATAAAATGTTCAAGTCTGTAGCCTCATATTATGCCTTAAGGGACCATAGAAAATGAAAAACAAGGAAAATTTTTTAGAACTAGCAAACACCTCCAAAATCAAAGGGTCACTCTTTGAAATGTTCAAAAAAGTTGACAAATACATAGCTACATTGTCTAAGAGAAAAAAAGAAGACTCAGATTACCAGAAATGAAGGTGGAGATATTGCTACTGCTTTTACTGAAATTAAAAAAAAAGACACGAGGAATCATAATCGATAATTGCATACCAGTTAATTGGATAAACTAGCTAAAATAAACAAATTCTTAGAAATATGCAATTTATTAAAACTCAATCATGGATAGAAAATTGGAATGGCCTTTAACTAATACGTGCATGAAACAGTAATCAAATAATAAGAGAGAAAAGACCTTATGAGAAGGCTTTGCCAGTGGGGAGATAGTGGCACACACCTTTGATCCCAACATTCAGGAGACAGAGGTAGGCAAATCTCTGTGAGACTTAAGCCATCCAGGTCTACATAGCAAGTTCCAGACCAGCTGGGGGCTGCAGGGAGACCCTGTCTGAAAACAAAACAAAACAAAACACCCCAATAATAAATAATAAATAAATATTGACACCAATTTTTCATACACTCACTCAAAACTCTAAAGACATAAATAATTTTCTAACTTAGGCTATGAAGCCAGCATTACCTTGTGTAATAGTCAATTTTAATCACCTACTTGATAGGATTAACAAATGGATGGGGAAAGTTGGGCTTGGTGGTACATACCTTTAGTCTCAGCACTTGGGAGGCAGTTGAAGGTGGATTTCTGTGGGTTGAAAGCCAGCCTGGTCTACATGGTAAGTGCCAGACCAGTCAGGGCTACATACATAGTGAAACCCTGGCTAAAAGGAAGGAAGGAGGGAAGGAAGGAAGGAAGGAAGGAAGGACAAGGAACCAGGAAACTAATAGGGTACATTTAAAAAAATTATTTATTATTTTTATTTTATGTGTATGTATGTATTGCCTGCATGTAGATAAGTGCACCCGTGTCGTCCAATGAGCTCAGAGGTCAGAAGAGGCTGTCGGATCCCCTGGGACTGGAGTTATGGACAATTGTTAGCTGCCATGTGGGTGTTGGGATTCCAACCTGGGTCTTCTGCAAGAACAACCAGTGTTTTTTAGGTGTGTCTGTAAGGGCTTTTCAGGGGAGGATTAAATGAGTGGGAAAGCCCTGTCCAAGAAGGTGGGCAGCACATCTAGTGGGCTGGGGTACTAGACTGAGTAAAGACAGTAAAGGAGCTGTGGAGGGTTCAGTGGGCACAGTGCCTGCTTTGCAAGCTTGGGCACATGGATAATTTCACTGCTGCTTCCCCAGTAAATTTTTTCCAAAACAAGATATTCCACATTTGTTCCTTCTTCTAATAAGGAACAGTCCCTTCTATCGGTTTTTAAATACGTTTTCTAAACCACTTCTTTAATTCTTTTAAAAACTTTTTAAATTTTTATTAT
>NW_008336953.1:1065927-1074583 GCF_000622305.1 Nannospalax galili
TTCATGTGGGTGCTGGGAATCGAACCCCGGTCCTCTGCAAGAGCAGTCAGTGCTCTTAACTGCTGAGCCATCTCTCCAGCCCTCTTCTTTCTTTAATTCTAAGACATAAATTCCTTTACTCAGATTTGTCTTTGTCTTGCAAATATTGTTATATTCTTTTAAGTGCCTTAATATCTTTGTAAGACAAACAAAACCAAAATAATTCTTTAGACTGTATATTGGTTACTTTTCTTTTCTTTTTTTCTTTTTTGGCCATTTTTGAGACAGGGTCTCCCTGTAGCCCCAGCTTTCCTGGAACTCACTATGTAGACCAGGCTGGCCTTGAACTTACAAAGATCCACCTGCCTCTGCCTCCCAAGTGCTGGGATTAAAGGTGTGCGTCACCACACCCGGAATATTGGTTACTTTTCTATTGCTGTGATAAAATACCATGATCAAAGGAAACTTAAGGAAGAGTGTGTTTTGGCTTATGGTTCCAGAGTGTAGGAATAACTTCTACAATATGCACATAATCTAGAATAAATATTTTTACCTAACCTTGCAACAAAAAAGTTACTGTTACAATGGAGACAATGAGCCATGTGCCCCTCTTATGATTTGGGCATGAGACCTTAATCCTTCAAGACCCTTGGCCTCTAAAAACGATAGTGCATGAATGTGTGTGCACATATGTTTTACGTAGCAAAGCACTGAAAAATACATTATTTCATTGAAAGCAATGAGAGAAATTGAGAATGTCTGTGTGTGGTATTATAGGTCTAGGGATCAAAGAGCAAAATTTTTCTCTGATAAGGGTAAACACCTTTAATCCCAGCACTCAGAGACAGGCAGGCTGGTCTTTGTGAGATTGAGGACAGCCTGGTCTACAGAGTGAGTTCCAGGCTGGCTGGGGCTACAGAGAGGGGTTAGGTTTGACTTCTACTTCCCCTTCATTCTGGAGATACTGTTTGAATAAAAGAATGAGGGAAATGCTCATGGATTGGAAGAATTAATATTGTGAAAATGGCCATCCTACCAAAAGCAATATGTAGATTCAGTGCAATCCCAATAAAAATTCCCATGGTATACATCACAGAATTAGAAAAAAAAATCCTTAAATTGGTATGGAAGCACAAAAGACCCTGGATAACCAAAGCAACCCTGAGCATAAAGAGCAATGCTGGGGAGATTACTACACCATATCTCAAAGTATGCTACAGAGCTATAGTCATAAAACCAGTGTGGTACTGGCAGAAAAATAGACATATAGATCAATGGAACATCACTGAAGACCTAAACCTGAGTACACGCAATTTCAGCCACCTGATTTTTGACAAAGGTGCCAAGAACACACAATGGAGGAAAGACAGCATCTTCAACAAATGGTACTGTTGGCAAAACTGGATCTCTACCTGTAGAAGAATGAAACTAGATCCTTATCTTTCACCTTGCACAAAAGTCAACTCCAAATGGATCAAAGACCTCAATGTGAAACTGAAAACCCTGAAACTATGAAGTGCCAAGAAAAATTTGGCAATAACCTACAAGATATAGGTGTAGGAAAGGATTTTCTAAATCAGATAGAAGTTGCTCAGGAATTAAGGTCAGCAGTTAACAACTAGGACCTCATTAAACTAAAAAGCATTTATATAGCAAAAGAAACAATCTTTAAAAAGTGGTGAGAAAACCCACAGAGTGGGAAAAAACCTTCACCAGTGACACATCTGGTGAGGTTTAACATCCAGAATATATAAAGAACTTAAAAAAAAAAAATGAAGCGAGAAACCAAATGACCCAATTAAAAGATGGGCTAAAGATCTAAGCAGAGAGTTCTCAAAGGAAGAAATAAAGATGGCTAAGAAACATCTTAAAAAATGTTCAACATAATTAGTTATTAGGGAAATGCAAATTAAAACTACCCTAAGGTTCCACGTTATCCCAATCAGATTGTCTAGGATCAAGAGAACAAATGCTACCAAATGCTGGTGAGGATGTGAAGAAAGGGGAAGGCTCATTCACTGCTGGTGGGGTTGCAAACTCGTGCAGCCTCTATGGAAAACAACGTGGAGAACTCTCAAAAAACTAAAAATGAACCTACCATATGACCCAGTTATACCACTCCTTGGCATATACCCAAAGGACTCATCCTATTGCAGAGACACTTGTACAACCATTTTTCTTGCTGCTCTTTCCACAATAGCTAAGAGATGGAAGCAACCTAAGTACCCCTCAACTGACTAGTGGTTAACAAAAATGTGGTATTTTTACACAATGGAGTTCTATTCAGCAGTAAAGAAAGATGAAATAAAATTTGCAGGTAAATGGATGGATCTAGAAATTGTTATACTAAGTGAGGTAACATGGACTCAGAAAAACAAAAGACATATGTTCTCCCTCATTTGCAGATCCTAGCACCAAATCCTTTTAAATTCTATGTTCTTTTAATAAGATGATGCTGTACAGCAGTCTCTTCGGCATGAAACAACTACTATCATCACGACTTCAGCTGAGCCTGCTTGCTAAACATTGTCACAATTGGGCTTGTTGACGGTTGTGCTCCTTCATTAAAGGAGGGGCAAGCAGGGTCATTGGACCCTCACCAGGGTATTCAGCTACTCTTCCCAGCCAACTGTATGCAATTTGTCCCTAATCACACATGGTCTCCTGGGTTTGGGGAGGGCTAAGGTATATATATAATCCAGGGAAGCCTAAGAAGAGAAGGCTTGACCCATGCTGGGTAAAGACTTTCCAGTGTGCATACCCTCAGGTCACTCATACACCTCAGCAACCACCCCAGTTATCTCTGTAACCAAGCTCAGTAAATTCATTGGTTTTCCAGGAAAACTTTAATTAAACATTGGTTTGACACCAGAACCTTAAAAGGGGATAACCATTGCTTAGTATCCTGAGGAAAAGAATTCTCACAACAGATGGAAAATTTATCTGTTAATGTTATTATGTCTTATAATTATTAAAAAAGAAAATGATAATGTAAAAGATGTTAAAAGAATATAGGAATGGAGATATTTTCCAAAACAGAAAAGAATGAGAAAGCCAAAGCAAGTGATGAAGGTCTGCTTAGGCAAGTGATGAAGGTCTTTATATGATATAGAAAGGATGAGACAAAAATAGTATACACATAATCATAAAATTTCTAAGGTCATAGTTTAGTCAACTAATTTAAGGAACAAAATATATGTCAAGGTTTAGTTGAGAACATTTGGTTTTTGCCCAAGCTTTGTCTACACAGCACATGGTAATTAAAAGTACCAGACTTGTGGAACTAACCTTCTTGGATGTTTAACAGCCATACTTTGAGGCCATAATTTGAGGTCAGAGGGACTTCAAGGACAGCTTTTTGCTCCTTGCCCTCCAAGGTTGACTAAGTTCCAGGAGACTATGGAGCATCTCTCAAAATGTACTATAACTGTGGTAAGTCACCTGTCCTCATGTTCAGAGAGGCCATGAAGACCCCACGAGATGGACTTGAACCAGTGTGCAGTCTACAAAGAGGAGGGTCAACTCAGAGGAAACATTTCCTCCATGCTGGGCTCCTGCCAAGCCCATGTGACCCCTGAGGAACAGATCCTCAAATGGCCTTAAGACTAAAAATAAATCGGTTAATCTGGGCCAACTGTATGGTCTTAAACACCCAAAAAGAAAGTATAACCAAAGATTAAAGTATTCAGTATATTTCTTTAAGAGTTCAAGGGATTACACTTCCCAGACATTAGGCTTAAGTCCATATAAAATGTTATTTAGACAATTATTTCTCATTGATTTTGTTTCTAATCAAAAAATGCTGCTCAGATGTAAGACGTCATTCAAATCTTGGTCTGCAATACTGTAGTGCTCATCTGTAGCTAAGGGAGACAACCCACTATTGTTTTAAAATGTTGACTAAATTTGTTTTCTCCCCCTATCTAGAAGCCTTTGAAAGGCAACCGACACTGAGTCTAGTCACTCCAACAGCTATCAATGTTCCTGAAAACAAATCCTGAGTCCATTACTCTTGAGTCCAGCCTTGGCAGACAAAAGAAAAATGAGGAGGAACCCAATAGAGGGATGCTTTTGGAAGCTCTCGTCAAGAAATCCCAATGGACTCTGATATGAGCATTTGAAATTTGCCGTGTTCTGACTTTTTTTCTGGTTCCCTGTCTAGAACTTGTAATACTAATTACTCTTGCCTTTACTTCTCCTTCACATCTCCTATTCACCATTCAAGGACTTTCTTTTACCTCTAGAGATAAGAGATATGCAATTTGGGAATCTTTTAGATAGACCCCCTGAAGGGGTATCCCAATTGCCTCACCCTGTGTCCCTGTTCAGCATGGAAGAAGCCAGAGCAGTCTGCGTACTAATTCCCTATCAGCAATTTGGGTAACCCCTTCAGAGGACGGTGTGATAAGAATAAGAGGTAGGAATTGGCTAGGCAGTTAAGGTAAAAAGACCCCAAAGAAAAGTAGCCAGTTTCTTGCTAAAAGTCAAAATGTCCTTGGGCCTCTTAGCAACATATGTTGTTCCAAAGGCCAAAAGATGTCAAAAGTATTTGGGAGCTCTTATCTAATCCCTGAAAGATTTTAAGGTTACCTCTATAGAGGGGGCAATGTTATAGTAGCAAAAAGCCCCATAAAAATAAAGAGCCAGGCATGGCGGCTCACACTTTTAATCCCAGCTCTTGGGAGGCAGAGGCAGGCAGACCTTTGTGAATTTGAGGCCAGCCTGGTCTACATAGTAAGTTCTAGGCCAGCCGGGGCTACAAGGAGACCCTGTCTCAAAAAGACAAAAAAAAAAAAAAAAAAGAAAGAAAGTACATGAAGTTGTCAGAAAAAAGTGATGGGGTGACATGGGAGGAGTTGGAGGGGAGAGAGTGGGTATGGGTTTGATCAAAACACGTTAGATGCATGTATGGCATTCTCAATTAAAAAAAAATTTTAAGTTTAAAAAAAAAAAAAAAGAATGAGGGAAGCCCTTGCTCTGGAGCACAGTTCGGAGAGAAGCCTGGAGGACTGGGTTCTCAGCAGTTTGAGTCTGCTCTTGCCTTTAAAATGAATGCTAGGCATCAGGCTGTTTCTTCATTAAAGCATCACTGTAATGTGGCTTAGACACACCACATCAGAGGGATAGAACCCATCATAATGGGCATGACATGGTAACAGAAGGCTGATCACACTTTATCTGCACAAAAGAAGGGGGGGACGAGGGGGAGAGAGAAAGAGAGAGAGAGAGAGAGAGAGAGAGAGAGAGAGAAAAGCTGAAGTGGGGCAAAGCTGTAAATCCTCAGATTCCATCCCTAGTGACATACTTTCCTCTAGCAAGGTTGAACTTCCTAAAGGTTTCATAACTTCCCCAAACAGCTACCAACTGGGGTCCTGGTGTTCAAACACACACCCTAAGGGGACATTTCTGATTCAAACCACCACAGACTGTGACCATCAAGCCTTGTTCTTAAATTGGTCATCGGTAATTGTCTATAACTTCTGTTCTTTGCCAGCTCTAATTTAAAAAATTAAAATTTACATTTATTTATTGTGCATGTCTGTCTGTCTGTATACATGTACATACATACCACAGTGCATGTACGGTAGCCAGAGGATAGTTTGTGGGAGTTGGTTCTCTCCTTCCACCATGTGGGTTCTGGGGATTGAACTTAGGTCATCAGGCTTGGTGGTAAGTGCCTTTGTTCACTGATCCATCTCATCCCCACCCCTACCCCATTTCCAATTTTTTGATGGCTCTGTAAGGAAGTTGTTTTGCTTTTAAAATGTTTCCTAAACTTTGTGTCATGGTTTGTAATTCCCAGAGAAGACTCAATAATTTGAGTTTAAGTAACTAATTTGAGAGGCAGTTCCAGAAAACACAAATAGAGTAGCAGGAAAGTAAGGGACGAAAGGGGAGGAATCTGGTAGTATTGTCTAACAAGTCATCACTAGGGACCATTGGGATTGATGTCCCTTGGGGAGCTCTTTGAGACAGTGTGGAACATTTTGGGTATTAGGCCAACCCACAGACAAAGAAGCTGGACCATTTGTTCACTGATATCCTTTTTATTTTATTTATTATTTTTATTTTATTTTATGTGTATGAGTATATTACCTCCATGTGTGTAAGTGCACTGGTATTCTGCAATGCATGTAGAGGTCAGAAGAGGGCATCTGATCCCTTGAAATTGGAGTTACAGGCAGTTGTCAGCTGCCATGTGAGTGCTGGGAACCAAATTCAGATCCTCTGCAAGAGCAGCCAGTGCTCTTAACCACTGAGCCATCTCTCCAGCTCCCTTGTTTACTGATTTCTTATTTTTCACTAGTTAAAGGTTATATCTTGAGAGTATTAGCACTGTGGCACTTGTTATTTCCCCAGAATAGAGACTGGGTATACGTTTTATGTTTAGATTAAAAAAAAAAATGCTATGACTCTGGGTGTGGTGGCCCACACCTTTGATCCCAGCACTCAAGAGGCAGAGGCAGGCAGATCTCTGTGAGTTCAAGGCCAGCCTGATCTACATAGTGAGTTCCAGGCCAGCTGGGGATACGGGGAGACCCTGTCTCAAAAAAAAATGTCCCCTGCCAGCCTTTACCAAAACACCCCAAAAAACCAATACTAAAGTCAACCACAGGTATATGAACAGAAATCCCCAAGATACAGGGAAGAAGCACATAGAGGGGAGGCTAGGGGATTGTGTGTGGTGGTACTAAGAGCAAATTCCCTTCTAGGGGATTGTGTGTGGAGGTGCTAACAGCAGATTCCCTTGTAGGTGATTGTGGGGGGTACTAACAGCAGATTTTGTTCTAGGGGATTGTGTGTGGTGGTATTAACATCAGATTCCCTTCTAGGGGATTGTGGGGGCTGAGTTCTAACCACAGATTCCCTTCTTACCTTTGTGTTGCTTCCATTCATCTTTTTAAAAAAATATTTTATTTATTATTTTAATTTATGTGTATGAGTGTATTGTCTACATATGTTTAAGTACATCAATGCTGTGCAATGCCCACAGAGGTCAGAAGAAGGCATTGGATCCCCTGGAACTGGTGCTATGGATGTTATGTGTATGAGCGTATTGCCTCCATGTATGTGAGTATACCCGTGTCGTGCAATGCCGAGGAGTTCAGAAGAGGGCTTCAGATTCCCCTGGAACTGTAGTTAAGGACGGTTTGTAGCCGCCATGTGGGTGCTGGGACTCGAACCCGAGACCTCTGCAAAAGCAGTCAGTGCTCTTAACCGCCGAGCAATCTCTCCAGCCCCTCCATTCATATTTTATCTCTCTTTTTAAAATTTTTTTGAATTCCAGAGTCTCATTAAACTCACTAATAAGAAAGCAGACAACTCTATAAAAACAGGAATGATTTAAACAGACATGTCACCAAAGATTGTAAGTGGATGACACATTTGCACATAAGGTACTTAACATCCTTTGCCAATAGGAAAGTGGAAAATAGAAGACCCAGGAGAAATTACTATATACCCATTAGAATTGCTAAAATTAAAAAGAATAATCATTTTAAGTATTAGCTAGGCTTTGGAGAAGTAAAATTTTCACATACTTTTGGTAGAAAATAAAAATTTACAATTACTTTTTAAATATTTTATTTATTATTATTTTATGTGTATGAGTATTGCCTGCTTGTGTGCAAGTGCACTCATGTTCTGCAATGCCTGTAGAGGTCAGAAGAGGGCATCCGATCCCCTGGAACTGGAGTTATGGACAGTTGTTAGCTACCACATGGGTGCTGGGAATCGAACCTGGGTCCTCTGCAAGAACAGTTAGTGCTCTTAGCCACTGAGCTATCTCTCCAGCCCCACAGTTACTTTTAGAAATGGTTTGAGAATTTCTTAAAAGTTATACATGCACCTACCATATGACCCCAGCAGTATCCCCTGAGCATTTACCCAAGAGAAATGAAAGCATACATATGTGTTTGTGACAAGTTTATCTGTCATGATCCCAGAGTAGAAACAATTCACATGTCCTTGAACAAGCAAATAGATAATTACATTGTGGTATGTTTATAGAATGATACACTTCCCAGCCAAACAAAAGAATGACCTATTGATGCATCCAACAACAAGGATGGCTCTAAAAACAATTACGCTGAGTGAAAAAACTAGACATAGAGTACATACCTATGCTTCTACTTATGTAAGAAATCTAAGTGATAAATTGATGTGCAGTAATAAAAAACAGGTCAGAGGTTTCTTAATAATAAAGGAAAGAATAGAGAAAATACATTAGAAGCAATGTATTTTGGGAGCAAACTGTAGAACCCACAGGCTGGGGTACCCAACGTCCATGGGAGGCCTCAGTCCTCAGACCAGGAGATGCAACAAGCAAGAGGATTTAATCGTTTGCGCAGACGGGCCCCTGCCTCACTCAGAGAGAGAGAGAGAGAGTAGCAGCCCCGAGCTCAGCTTACAGGCGAATTTTAAAGGCAAAAACCACAAACCACAACCGGCAGCAGTGGGAAGGGGGCTGGCAGCAACCGGCAGCAGTGGGAGGGGGCCAGCAGCAACAGGTAGCAGTGGGAGGGGGGAAGTTTCCGGTGATGTCCGGCTTGTGTACGGAGCATGAGAAGGTCAGCTCTTTCTCAGCAGTTAGAATTATTTTACTTCTTACTTCCTTCTTCTGAATATTCTTCTTTGGTCTGGGGGACTTGGTTTGAATCCACTTTAACCTGGGGGC
>NW_008336953.1:1075780-1077228 GCF_000622305.1 Nannospalax galili
TGCCTGATAATGGGTCACCCTGGCATTTGACAACCATCTGTCAGGAGGCTGTCTGATGATGGACTCCACTGCATGAGGTGTGATAACAGTTAAGGGCTGGCCCATAGTGAGTTTGTCTGAGTCTTTAACCAGGGATGTTATTGCCACCATGATTCTCAAGCAGGGCGCCCAGCCAGTGGCCACATTGTCCAGTTTCTTTGAGAAATAAGTCACTGGCCTTTTCCAGGGTCCCAAAGTCTGAGTAAGGACTCCTTTTGCCATCCCATTATTTTCATCTATATATAAGATGAAAGGTTTTGTCAGATCTGGCAATCCTAATGCTGGAGCCGTCAGCAGCGCTCTTTTTATCTTGTCAAAAGCTTTCTGGTGTTCTTCAGTCCAGACAAAAGGGGTCCTGCTCTTTGTTAAAGGATATAGAGGAGCTGCTATTTCAGCGAAACCTGGTATCCATAGTCTACAAAATCCTGCGCTATGGGGCGTGCAGGGATCTCGTGGCGCCGGCCCCCTGCACACACCTGGAAAGGCGGTGGGTCTGGCCATGCACCGTGTCGCTGTCCGCCGCTGAGGTGCTGAAGGTCTCGTGCCAGCATGGCGCAAGTCCCCGGCACACACCTGGAAAGGCGGCGGGCCCTGCGGGCGCTTCTGCTCTGCGTTGCTTCTCCGCTGCTTTGCCGTGTCTCTGAGGCTTCTGCTGGTGGGGCTTGCCCGGCCAAGTTCTGCCCTAATTTCACCCATGTACTCTCTCTCTAAGTTCGGGACCCGTCAGCTGCTGGGTCACGAGGAGAGGTGTGGGGCGGCGAAAGCTGGATTTCTGTGAGTCGATGACAGAAGGATAGCGCCCCCCGGGGAGGCTGGATCGTAGGCAGTAAGACACAGAACTCAGCTCAGTCAGTGGTACAGCCCCTTTATTCAGTGACTCAGCTCGGCTCCACGTCTTAGTGATTCAGCTCTGATTAATTAGGGGAAACCAGGACATTTATACTGTGGGGGCAGTGGCAAAAGCCTTGGTGGATAAGTGCTTTCAGGATGCCCCATTTACATGTGGTGGTGGGCTCCTGCCAGGCTGTCAGACAGTGCCTGAAAATCACACAGGAAAACCTGACAGTTTCAGAGCCGGAGGCCATGTTTCTGTGACAGCAACTTCAAAAGATGAGACAGGAAGATGCTGGGAAGGCACCCTGCTGATAAAAGGAGTCTCTGCATATGAAGCTGAGCCCATAGGCTATCCGGACATGGAGAGACTGCTACTTTACACAACACGGGTCCCCAAGAATAGCCTTATAAGCTAGGTATCTAAATATATTTGTTACAGCAGTTTATAATAGTAAAAATTTTAAGTATTCCAAAAACCCAAGTATGAATAGAAAATTGTGAACAAATTGCAGTACACTCATCTTGTTTAAGGTTTCCCAGTTATGAAATTCAAAAGTAAGGTTTTCAATATTGAC
>NW_008336953.1:1078237-1083607 GCF_000622305.1 Nannospalax galili
TTGGAACTCATAGGTCCCTCAGTTGTTGTTAGGACCGAGTGCTGAGCTCCTGTGTCTACCATGAAGGTAGTCAATTGCCCCCCTACCTTCAAGGTTACCCTGGGCTCAGGAGGGAGCTCCTGGCCCCGACTTCCCTAGTCCCCTAGAGTCAGGACTGGGGTTGTTTTCTTTTGAAGTCTGTTCAGCTTCTTCGGACATTCTCGAGCCCAATGTCCTCTCTCCTTGCAATAGGCACACTGGTCTTTATCCACTCGGGGCCTTCTCTTGTCTCCCAGGTTCTTACCTGGTCCTGGTCCTGTTTCCTGAACTACTGTGGCCAAAATTTGACTTAATTTTTCATTTTTCTTTTTTATCTTTTTTAGCTTCCTGCTCTTTTCTGATTCTGTCCTCTCTTACTAAATCCTGTAAGGAGTACCCCCGAAGGCCCTCCAGCCATTGGAGCTTACCACGAATGTCAGGAGCTGACTGTCCTATAAAGGCCATAATAAGATCTGCCTGACACTCCTGGGCTGTGGGATCAAAAGGGGTGTACATCCGATATTCTTTGGGTTATAGCACGTACCTTTGCCAAATTGGTTGGGCGCCTTCCGGCCCCTTTGAGACCCGCTAACAGAGTCTGGTGATAAAGACAGAGACACTCCCTACCTGCCAAGGTTTCAGGATCCCAGTTGGGTCTAGTCAGAGGGAATCTTGCGTCTATTTTATTTGGGAGCATAGTAGGTCTCCCATCCTGCCCGGGGACGTTTTTCCGGGCCTCCAAGATGACTCGTTGTCTTTCCTCTGTGGTTAGAAGTGCCTGGAGGAGTTGTTGGCAATCTTCCCAAGTGGGTTGGTGGGTAAGAAGAATATCCCAGGTGGGTTAGTGGGTGAGGAGAATAGACTATTAAAACAGTTAGAGCTTGAGGATCCTGAGAAAAAGAAGGGTTATGAGTCTTCTAATTATACAAGTCAGGCTGAAATAGGCCAGTACTGGATCTGATCTCCTATAGTTTGGAGGGGAAAAACCTGGGCAGTCCAGGTTCCATCAGAGGGGCCCCCTCTATCCCCTCCTTAAGCGGAGTCTGTTAGATAGAGGAGGGGATCTGTTAGGTTCAGTGGAATCAGGAGAGGGGTAAGGTAGTTCTTGGGGTGGAGGTGCCTGCACAGGTGGATAGGGAGGTGGAGGATCAAGGAGGGTTAGGGAAACTTGGTCCTCAGGGAAGACTGGCTTTTGCTTCTTCTTCTCAGGGACAGGCTGAAGGAGCAGGAGGGAAGAAGTAGGAGGCCCCTGGTCTGTCTCTCCAGTTCCCCTAGGAGGTAGGAATGGCCGTGCCCAGGGTGTAGGGTTCCAGGCCAAGTCTTCCCAGGTGACTATGTAGGCCACCTGGTCCGGATGTCCGTGTGATCCTGGGTGGAAAATGTATTCCTTAACCTGTAAGATAGTAGCCAGGTCAAAAGTCCCATCCCTTGGCCATCCTTTTTCAAAAGAGGGCCACACAGAGGAACAGAGATTCTGCCACTTCTTCTTTTGGACCTCCAGTGATAAATTGTGGGCCTTCCAGTGTTCCAGAGTTAAGCTTACGGGGGTAATTAGTGATTGACCCATAGTGGAGGTCACAGACAGGAGAGGGGGAGAGTAAGAAGGAAAGAAAGTAAGAATATGCCACTCCAAATAATAATGACCAGTGGGTGTGCTTATGAACAAGTACCTAACGTTGCCCAGTTTTTCTTCTGCGGGGGACGTGAATTTATCTGGGATTCACGCCTGGGACCCCCTTATCCTTTCACGGGAGTCTTTTAGCGGCGAGCGCCCTACGGCTCTTTCCCAGTGAAATATAGAAATATAAGAAAGAGGGTCTAGAGAGATGGCTCAGCAGTTATGAGCACTGGCTACTCTTGCAGAGGACTGGGGTTTGGTTCCCAGCCCCCCCCCATGGCAGTTAACAACTGTCCATAACTCCAGTCCCAGGGGATCCGACAGCCTCTTCTGACCTCCGTGGGCATTGCATGACATGGGTACACTTACCTATATGCAGGCAATACACACAAACACATAAAATTAAAAAAAAAAATTTTTTTTAATTAGATGCATTCAAATACAACACTTGCAGCTTAGGACAGGCTCTGTCCACCACTGGGCTTCAAGCATGTCTTCTCACAGGTTAGTGGGTTCAGGCTGCCAAGAGGTGATTGACATAAGCAGTTTGGCAGAAAGACTGCAAAGAAGTCTGAATGCTGAGGAGGAAGAGGTGTAGGAACCCCAGGCGGGGGTACCCAACATCCATGGGAGGCCACACCCCAATAACTCAGTCCTCAGACCAGGAGATGCAACAAGCAAGAGGATTTAATTGTTTGCGCAGACGAGGCTCCTGCCTCACTTAGAGAGAGAGAGAGAACAGCAGCCCCGAGCTCAGCTTACAGGTGACTTTTAAAGGCAAAAACCACAAACCACAACCAGCAGCAGTGGGAGGGGGCCGGCAGCAACTGGCAGCAGTGGGAGGGGGCCGGCAGCAACCGGCAGCAGTGGGGGGGGGAAGTTTCGGGTGATGTCCGGCTTGTGTACGGAGCATGAAAAGGTCAGCTCTTTCTCAGCAGTTAGAATTATTTTACTTCTTACTTCCTTCTTCTGAATATTCTTCTTTGGTCTGGGGGACTTGGTTTGAATCCACTTTAACATGGGGGGGCTTTAGTTTGATTCCATCAAAACTTTTTCATGGTAATAGGTAAATTCATTACCATGATTATGGTGGTAGTTCCTTCAGTTTCTATTTGTACACTTTAAATATGTACAGTTTATTGTATGTTATTTATTCCTCAATAAAACTCTTAAAAACTATTAAAGCAAAGTAATGGGGGGGCTTTAGTTTGATTCCATCAAAACTTTTTCATGGTAATAGGTAAATTCATTACCATGATTATGGTGGTAGTTCCTTCAGTTTCTATTTGTACACTTTAAATATGTACAGTTTATTGTATGTTATTTATTCCTCAATAAAACTCTTAAAAACTATTAAAGCAAAGTATAAAAGCCTCCATAAGAAATAATGCATAATACTATGAAAAGACCAAATATATGAATCATGAAAGCAAAGAATTTTAAGTGACAAGCATAGGAAACATTTTCAATAAAATCATGGTAGAAATGTTTCCTGATATAGGGGAAGAAATACCCATTCAGGTACAGGAGACATTTAGAAGATCAAATGGGCAAGTCCAGAAAAGAATCCATATCATATTGTAATGAAAATACTGAATATCTAGAATAAAAAAATATATATTGGAGAAATCCAAGAGAAAACCACAGAGTAACAGATAAAGTCAGTTGCATCAGACTGACAACAGATTTTTCAGCCTAAACTTTAAGCACCAGGAGGGGGTCTTGGAATGACACAAGTTCTGAAGGATAGCAGCTGCTGAACCAGACTACTAAACCCAGCAAAACTATCAGTTGTAATTGAAAGAAGAAAAACTTTCTGTGATTAAAAAATGATCTACAGGCATTAATGACCAGTAAGCCAGCTCTACAGAAGAAACCTCCCAACTAAAGAGAAAGACAGCTCATCCATGAAGCCAGGAAAGAATAAACCACACTTGAACAGAAGTGAGGGAAGATTAGAAAAACACCAAACTCTACAAAGTCAGCAAAGTGACAAGAACTAATGCCTTTCAATGGTCACGATGAGTATTAATTATTTCAACTTTCCAACTAAAAGACACAGACTACCAGGTTGGATTAAAGAATGGGATTCATCTAGCTGTTGCCTCCAAGAAACATATCTCATTATCAAAAAAAATGAAACTTTAGGGTGAAAGATGGAAAAACATATTCCAAGCAAATGGAACTAGGAAACAAGCAAGGGTCACTGACGAAATAGACCAAACCAAAACTAATCAGAAGAGATACAGAGGGTGACTTCGTACTGACCAAGGAAACAATCAAGAGGATATTACAATTTTAAACATGTGCATACCAAACTCAAAGCACTCCATTTTATTTTAAAAAATACTTAGATGTAAAGACACAGATTAACACCAAGACAGTAATAGCAAGTATATCCATTACATTTCTATTGCTGTGATAAAATACCATGACCAAAAGCAACTTAAGGAAGAGTTTATTTTGCCTTATGGTTCTAGAGGGCTAGAGTCTATTGTGGCAGGGAAGGCATGGCATACCACCAGTAACAGAAAACGGGCTGGTCACATTTTATCTGCACACAGGAAGCAGAGAAAGGCAGAAGGGAGTGGGGCCCGGCTGTAAACCCCAAAGCCCCTAAAAATGATTTCTCGAGTTGTATCTGATCATAACAGAAGTCCACAGCAAGAGAAACTACAAAATAAAAAAGTCCATGAAGATTGAAAAACACCCTATTAAGAGTTGAACAATCTTTGAAGAAATCAAGAAGGAAAAATCTTAAAGTCTTAGAATCAAATGAAAATAAAATGCAGCATCACAAAACCTATGGAACACAATGAAAGCACTCCTAAGAAGAAGTTTATAGCTACAAGTACCTACATTAAAAATCAAAGAGATCTCAATAAATAACAATGCACCTTAGCACCTTGGAAACATAAGAACAAGCCAAATCCAAAATCAAAAGACAGAAAGAAACAATTAAGATCAATACAAAAATTAATAATAAAAACATACAAAAGAATCGATGAGAGCTAGGCAGTGGTGTACACCTTTAATCCCAGTATTCAGGAGGCAGCAGCAGGTGGATCTCTATGAGATCAAGTCCAGCCTGTTCTACATAGCTAGTCCCAGGCATCTGGGGGATATAGGGAGATCCTGTCTCAAAAACAAACAAGCAAGCAAACAAACAACAAACAAACAAACAAACAAACAAACAAATGAAGAGTTGAGTCCTTGAAGGGATTAAAAAAATTGGTAAGTATAGTAATTACTAATTACTTTTCTATTTTTGTGATAAAAAAAAACCATGACTAAAGCAATTTATAGAAGGAAGAGTTTATTTGGCTTTTGGTTCCAGAGGAATAAGAGTCTCTAACGGCAGGGGAGACATGGTAGCAGGAGGTGACCAGGGTAGAAAGTCAAATGATCACATCTACAAGTAGGTACAAGAGTCAGAGGGTGAATGGAGATCTGGCAAAGCTATAAGAACTTTCAAAGCCTTCCCCTGAGTGACATACTTCCTTCGGCAAGGCCACACCTCCTAAAGCCTCCCAAAACAGCACTACCAACTCGGGACAAAATGTTCAAATGCTTGGAGCCTATGGGGGGACAGTCTCATTCAAACTACTACAGTAAGGATATATGAGGAAGCCTTATTGAAATCCACTCATTTGTAAGCTAACTTAAAAATATATATATTTAATGGGCTGGAGAGATGGCTCAGTGGTTAAGAACACTGGCTGTTCTTGCAGAAG
>NW_008336953.1:1083635-1092736 GCF_000622305.1 Nannospalax galili
GCTATAGTGCCTACATAAAACCTACTTTTTTTACATCCCTAGTACATGCATACGCATATATATATATATATATATATGTATATATATATATATTTTTTTTAAATGAGTTTGAACAGAGGTGGCCTGCATGGTGGGCAATACTGCTCCCAGAAGACGTGGGTTATGAAATGAAAATCTCAGTACTAGGCACATGACACCTCCCTATGACTTACTGGTCATGGAGGCCCCAGAGGCACCTGAAACAACGTAGGATTTTGCTTTTTTGTCCTGGTTGCTCACCGTAACTAAATAGTAGGATCCTATTACAGAACACCACTCACTTTGGATGCAGAACATAATGAACTCAATCTTTACCTGACCTGGAAACTCTCTTCCTAGCTTTCATCATGCTGGAAGGTGCTAGTCCAGCTGCTGGGAGGGAAAGGACATCAGTGGTCCTACCCAGCACTGGACCCTGCATGCTGCAATACTGACCTTCCAAGAAAGTTGATGGTACAACAGTTATGAGGGTAATCAACTACTTTCTCATTGGATGTGAGGTCTGCCTCACAGGAGGGGTTTCATGTCTGGCATTGTAAACTTGGCCCAAAGCCTATGGCTGGGGAGCTCATAGATTGTAGAGGTCTGTTGTTTTGTTAAATGGGTGTGGTATTTCAACTGGGTTTTGCTAAGCAGATGTATTGTCAAACTGCTTTCTAAATATTTGTGTTTATCCCTGTAGAATTGTGCTGCTTTCAACCTTAGTCAGAGAAGCTGCTTTTTTTCCAGTGGGTAGTGGTTAATGCAGAGATTCTTAACTGGTCAAGGTGTTGAGATCAGTTACTGGTGAGTATTCAGGATACAACCCCCCTACCCCAATCCAAGGCTCAGGGAACATTGTGGAAGAGAGGATGGAAAGAATGTAAGAGCTGGAGGATGGGGAGGAAAACTGCAAAATGCTGTCTTCTGGACATGGCATGGCTGCTGTCATCAGCTCACAGTCCCTGTGGTTGCCTGCATGAGACCAAACCACTTGAAATTCCAGTATGGATCAGCAAGGGGCCCCGGTGGCCCCCCTGGTGGAGGAGTTCTTGGCAGTTGATAGCTGCTGATGAAGGGAGACTCACTTTTCTTTGTGGGTGTGTCCTCTGTCAGATTGCCTGTGTCCCAGTGGATGTTCCCACACTCAAGTGTGTATGATCAGTGCTACCTGAACTCAGAGGGTTGATAAGGATGATGATGATAATAACAGAACATGAACTTGAGGGGGGAGATGGGTTGGAGAGCCCTGGGAAGAGTTGGAGGAAGGTAGTGTGGTGTGGATACAATCAAAATACATTGTATACATGTATGAAACTGTTGAAGAATAAAAACATTATTTTTAAAATTAAAAGAATATTATTTTTAAAAATTAAAGAATGAAAACAAACAAGATCAGCAATTCCTTAACAAAACTAACCACAAGAGAAAGAAGACCCAAATGAATAAAGTTAGAGATAAAAAGAGAAACATTACAAATGCCACCAATGACATTCATCAAATCATCAAGATGTATCTTAAAACTAACATTCCACTAAATTATGTCTAAAAGAAATGGATTCTTTTCTACATGCATATGACCTACCAATTTAAACCAACAAAATAAAAAAATTTAAACAGATCAATAAACAATTAGACTACAAACAGTAATCTATAATAAGTAGTGTTTTAGTCACTTTTCTGTTTCTATGATAGAAACACTGACCAAAGCAAGTTATAGAAGGAAGAGTTTATTTGAGCTTACAGTTTCAGGGGAATTACAGTCCATCATGGAGGGAAGGAATGATGGCAGTAATGGCTGGAGCAGGAGCAGAAAGCAGAGAGCTCACATCTTCAAGCAGGCACAGGAAGCAAGAGAGCTACTGAGATCTGGCAAGGCTTAAGAACTCTCTAAGCCCACCACCAGTGATGGCTTCTTCCAGTGTGGCCACACCTTCTAAGACCTCCCAAAACAGCAGCACCAACTGGGGACAAATGTCCAAATACTTGGAGCCTATGGGGGACAGTCTCATTTAAACCATCACAAGCATTAATGAAGAAAGCATCTTAACTAAAAAAAAAAGTCCAGGACCAGATGAATTTGCTGTTGAGTTCTACCAGACCTTTACAAGATAGAAGGGCAAGGAATGCTACAAGTCTTTTTATGAACACAGTATCACTCTATGCCAAAATCAGATAAAGATACAGCCAAAAAATAAAAGTATAGAGCAATCTCTCTAATGAACATAGAAGCAAAATTCTCAATGAAATACAAACAGAATTAAAGATCACATAAAAAAGATGGTTCATCATTATCAAGTTGGCTTCATTCTAGAGATACAGGGATGGTTCAATGTACTCAAATTAATAAATAAATACATCACATAAGTGGACTCAAGGGCAGAAATTGAATGATCATCTCAGCAGATATAGAAAAGGCTTTTGAAAAAATCTAACACCCCTTTTTTGATTTGAGAAAAAAAAGATTAGGAATAGAAAAAACATATCTCAACATAGTGAAGGTTATATATGGCACACCTTTAGGCAACCTTATACTAAATGGAGAGAAACTCAAACTATAACCAAAATCAGGAACAAGGCATAGGTGTCCAATTTCTCCACTCTTATTCAGTGTAGCCCTTGAAGTCTTAACTAGAGCAACAACACAAAAGAAGGAAATGCAGAGAAACAAATAGGAAAGGAAGAAGTGAAATAATCCCCGTTAAAGACCCACCAGAAAACTCTTAGAGCAGATATCAAAGTGGAAGGAAACAAAATCAACATGCAAACATCAGTAACCTGACTTCAAGCTATACTCCAGAGCCATAGTAACAAAAGCAGCATGGTACTGGTGGGATAATAGACATGTAGATGAATGGAATAGAATAAAAGACCCAAATATAAACCCCTATTGCTACAGCCACTCAATGTTTGAGAAAGGCACTAAAAGTATACACTAGAGAAAAGATAACAAGCAACTGGTGCTGAGGAAACTGGACATCTGCGCATAGAATAATGAAACCAGATTCCTCTCTGAATGAAAATCACTCCAAAGATATCAAAGACTTCCATGCAAAACCTGAGACTCTGAAACTGTTAGAGGAGAGAAGACAGGAAAACAATTCAGAACATAGGTATAGGCAAGGACTTTCTGTATAGGACTCAGTTGCTTACAAAATGTTTCTACCCAGTAAAGGAAACAATTGACTGAGCAGAGAGACAGCCTACAGAATGGAAGAAAAATCTTTACTAGCTCCACATCTGACAGAGGATTAATATTTAGAATACACAAAGAATTAAAAAAAAAACTAAAGGAGAAATCAGACAGCCAAACATATTTTATTATATGCTAACAAAATAAGCATATAGTTCTCAAAGGGGGTGGTACAAATGACTAATGAACACATGAAAAGGTACTCAACTTCCCCACCCATCAGAGCAATGCAAAGTAAAACTGCACTGAGATTCTGTAGCAGCCCAGGTCCTAGAGGAGTGGAAGAGAGAGAGAGAGAGAGAGAGAGAGAGAGAGAGAGAGAGAGAAGGTATTTATTATTGGTTTACATGATATGGGCTGGTGGTCCAAAAATGGCTGTCGAACACTGGTGAGCTGCTCAATGCGTGAGGTTGGATGTCTCAGCAGTCCCAATCTGGTGCTCAACTGTCCATAACTCCCGTTCCAGGGGATCTAACGCCTCTTCTGGCTTCTTCGGGTTTGCAGGCATATAATACACTTACATACATGCAGGACAGAACATTCATACACATAAAATACAAATAAATAAAATATACTTTAAAAAAAGAAACCAATAGTGTGGAGAATGCCCCCCCCCCATAGGCTCCAAGTATTTGAACACTTAGTTGGTGACAGTGTTTAGGGAGGGTCATGGAACCTTCAGAAGGTGTGGTCTTGCTGGAGGAAGTATGTCATGGGTGCAGGCTTTGAGAGAGCCCTGTTTGTCTCTCTACTTCCTGTGCCTGCTTGAAGATGTGAGCCCTCAGCTTTTTGCCCCAGCTGCCTCCTGCCATGCCTCCCCACCATGATGGATTCTTGTCCCTCTGGAACTGTAATCCCAGTAAACTCTTCCTTCTATATGCTGCCTTGGTCGTGGTGTTTTATCACAGCAACAGAAAGTAAGTAATACAAATAGCACCAAATGCTGAAATGCTGGCAGGATGTGGACAGAAGGGAACCTTTACACTCTGCTGGTGGGAGTACCAACAATCCAGCCTTCATGGAAATTAGTGTGGAGGTTTCTCAAAAGCTAGACACAGATCTTTTTGTCTGACCCAGCTATACCACCTTTGGGTACTTCCACAAAGGACTCCAAGTCAAGATTCACAGAGATACTTGCACATCAGTTGTTTACTGCAGCATTATTCACAACGGCTAAGTTATGGAGCCAACATAGGAGCTCAACAACAGCAGAATGGATAAAGAAAATGTGACATATTTACATAATGGACTTTTTTTCCAGTCATTAAGAACAATGAAGTTATGTTGGTTTTAGGAAAACAGATGCATAGAGGTAATCAAATTAAACAAATGAAGTCAGCCTCAGAAAGACAAATGTCATATGTTTTCTGTCATTTGTGGTTCCTAGATTTTATACAGATACATAAAATCATATATATATGACATGAAAGTGGAAGCAAAACTGTCTAGGGGAACGGGGGGCTCATGAGAGGCAGGGGTGTAAGAAAGGGGAAGGGGAGGCATGTGGGGATATGTTCAAGCTATAACATACACTTGTATAGAAAATGCCCTCACATAGCCCAATGCCATATACAATGAATATACACAAAGAAAACTAAATTTACATGAAAAATAATGAATATTTTGTTTAAGAAATATAAGGCGAAAGCAATACATCGTTTTAAAACTTATTTGGAGTTTCAAAGGACTTTTTTTCTTTTTCTTTTTTTTTTTTTTTGGTCGTTTTGAGACAGGGTCTCCCTGTAGCCCCTACTGTCCTGGAATTCACTATGTAGACCAGGCTGGCTTTAAACTCACAGAGATCTGCCTGCCTCTGCCTCCTGAGTGCTGGGATTAAAGGCGTGCGTCACCACACCTGGCTCAAAGGACTTTTAATACCTGTGCCAGGAAGTAAAGTACATTACTGTCTTAATCACTTTTCTGTTGTGATAAAATACCTGACAAAAGCAACTTAGGAAGGGTTTGTTTTGTTGAGGTTTGAGGTTACGGTGCACTGTG
Source organism: Nannospalax galili (assembly GCF_000622305.1). Classification (NCBI taxonomy): domain Eukaryota; kingdom Metazoa; phylum Chordata; class Mammalia; order Rodentia; family Spalacidae; genus Nannospalax; species Nannospalax galili. The sequence goes on from NW_008336953.1 coordinate 1,088,845, forward strand.
GCAAGGAAATGACAGCAGCAGGATCCTGGTCACACTGCATCCTTAGTGATGAAGCAGGGAGCCAAGAATGTCTAAGCTCAGCTCACTTTCTCCTTTCTGTGCAGTTCAGGATCCCAGCCCAGGGAATGGTGCCACTCACTCAGTTAGCAAATCAAGATAGGTCCACCCACTCAGTTAGCAAATCAAGATAATCCTCCCCAGCCAGTGTCAGAGGCCTGTCTCCTAGGTGATTCTAGATTTCATCAATGGAACAATTGAGATTAACCATCAAAATTATGAAGTTTGAAGACTAAGACACAACTTTTTTTTTTTTTTTTTTTTTTTGTTTTTTTTAAGATAGTAAATAATTCAGGATTGTAGAACAGTCACTGCCGGAACTACTTAATTCTGCTGTTGTTGAACTAAAACAGTCATAAGTAATATGTGAACATGTACACCAATAAACCGCACCACCACACCTGGCGCTTTTTAAGAATTTAAAAAAATTAATCTTTTAAAAAAATTTATTGAATTTTTGTGTATTTCACACAGAACATCTTAATCATCTTTATATCCCCCTTCTCCATTGCCCCCCTCCCATAGATGCCAGAGGTGTTGGATCTCCTGGGGCTGGAGTTACAGGTGGTTGTAAGCCCCCCAACATGGGTGCCGAGAACTGAACTTGGGTCCTCTACATACTCCTAATCACTGGGCCATCTCCCCAGCCCTTGCACTTTTTTTTTTTTAATGTGTATGAGTATATTGACTTCGTGTATGTAAGTGCACATATGTTGCGCAGTGGACTTGGAGGTCAGAGGAGGGACCCAGATTCCCTGGAACTAGAGCTATAGACAGTTGTTAACTGCCATGTGGGTGCTGGGAATCGAACCTGTATCCTCTGCAAGAGCAGCCAGTGCTGAGCCGTCATGTCTCTACTCCACCCCAACCCCAGCCCTTACACTTTTAAAAACACATGTGAGACTATTTCAGGATGTCTAGAGGAAAGTAGAAAAGGAATATATGAATATGGAGATTTGTGAAATGAAGTGCTTAGTTCTTTCAGTTTGTCACAAACATAAGAATCAAATCAAACCCTGCTCTGGTTTGAGTGTTTCCTGCAAAATTCCTTATGTTGGAAATTTAATCCCTAAATTCATGTCAAGAGTATTTGGTGGTATTTTAGGAGCAGGGCCTTTAGGAGGTGGTTTGGGTTAGATGAGATCACCAGGATGGGGTCCTCAGGATGAAATTAGTGGCCTCATCAGAAGAGGAAGAGGCTAGAGCTGACACACTGCTCTCTCCCCATGCCACAGACCCTACTGTGCTGACACAGTAAGCTGAGCCCCAGCAGAGGCCAGGAACTTGACACTAGACTTCCCAGACTCCAGAACCATGAAATATAATTTTCCTTTATGAATTACATAGTGTGTTGTATTGTAAAATACTTTATTATTGGAGCAATAGCAAGATAAGGCCAAATAAATTCATCTTTTTTTAAATACAGCCCCTTTCCCTCTACTACATATGGAACAGAAAATTCCAAGGGCAGTGCTTCTCAGAGTGAGAGGTGGCATCTTTATGATGCCTATGGAGAATCTATAAGAGTAAGCAAAGCTGTAATGCTCTGAATGGAATAACTTGTTTGGGGATAACATGCAAATTGGAGGTGAGTCAGTAGGCTCAGTAGGAGTCAAGTTCATCTGCTGTACTCAGCACTAACTGATTAGTTTATAATCAACACTTATTGAAAATTAACTCTGCACTGCTCTTTGGCCAGGTGCTCTTCAAAGACTAGCAGACTCTCCTATTCTTGTTATTGTCTATGAATGAACTTTCTAATTTCTTGCTAAAATAAAGTTCTAGATGCCCCTGAGGGGTGCTGTGTTTTCTGTAGCCTCCTCCAAGGACCTAAACCTAAACATCTTCCTTCTTGTTGCTAGTAGCACCTATTTCCCCTGTTTTATAGAACACCAGCCCTTCTCTGAACAGCAATCATCTACTGTTCCTGGTTACTGTCCCTCATTGGAGAAAGACCACGCCCTGAGCTCAGGTGTCTGCCTTCTCAACTTCTGCCATCCTCTGGAGTCATTTCAACAAACCCTAGACTGACCATCAGCCGCCATGTAATTCCTTACCCTCAGTAACCCACTGCCAAGCCACACCTGGCTCAGGGGCAGCATCACAGCCATGGCACTCACTTGGAGCAACAGCATCTACCCTTCCATTCAAGTGCCTGGACTTAGTCTGTGTATTTACTCTTCTCCTTCTCCTTCTCCTTCTCCTTCTCCTTCTCCTTCTTCTCCTCCTCTTCCTTCTCCTTCTCCTTCTCCCCCCTCCTCCCCCTCCTCCCCCTCCTCCTCTTCTCCCTCCAACCCTTTGTCCCGCCCCCTATTTCTCCTAATCTTCCTATGTTACTCAGCCTTATACTCCTGGGCTCAAGGAAACTTTCCACCTACTTCACCTTCCAAGTAGCTTGCCCTACAGGCCTCTCCATCATGCTCCGAGTTCTGTTTCTCTTTTTAACAGAATCCCTTCATCTTTCTTTTGGTTTCACTGCTTCCTCTGTTGAACTTGAGATGAAATACTGTGTTTAAACACTACTAAATTCATTACTTTAAACTTTTTCTGTAAGATCTTATCGCCTCACTCTCTATATGCAAATAATGACAACTTTGCTCTTTGTTTCCCACTTCTTATGCTTATGATTTTTTTCTGATCTTACTGTTTTATCTAAGACATACAACAAAATAAAGAACAGGTGTGAGGCCTCAGTAAAGTTTCTCTGGGAAACTAAATACTGCTATCTCTGCTGCCCCCATTACCTTTTAACTACCCCAATTCTACCTATGCTTTCCTCTCTTTCTGCATGAAATTAGAGTAACCCTTTAAAAACACCAGTTACCAAAGATTAAAGGGGCCAATATAATTTCATAAGAGTCCATACGTATAGCTAAAGGCTACATAACAAGCAACAATGCCAGACAGGCGATACCTTCTTTTGAGTTGTTGGCCAGGGTGGCCAAAGGGATTCCCAGATAGTAACGGGCTGGATAGCTTTAGTGTCAACTTGACACATTTGGGTTGATGGAGCCTCAATTGGGGAATTTCCTCCATTGGACTGGCCTGTGGCCGTGTCTGTGGGGCATTTTCTTGATTGTTGAGTGATGTGGGAGGACCCAGCCCACTGTGGGCAGTACCACCCCTGAGCAGGTGGGTCTATGTTGGATAAGAGAGCAAACTGAGCAGGGGCCAAGGGAGCAAGGCAGTAAGCAGCATTCCTCCATGGCCTGTGCTCCAGCTCCTGCTTCCAGGTTCCTGCTCCGAGTTCCTACATTGGTCTCCCTGATGAACTGTGACCTGGAGATGTAAGACAAATAAACCCTTTCCTCCTCAAGTTGGTATTGGTCAGCGTGTTTTGTCACAGTAGTGGAGAATCAAACTAGGACAATAGGCAATGCGTTAGGCATCAAGCCTATACAGCACTGGCACAAGCACAGCCTCTATGTACATATAACAGTGAGACATGAACAACTAAGCATTTAATCAGTGGAATTACATGGTGGTGACTTTCCTCAGGAGGTATTCAATAAAACCTTCGGCTTTGCAAATTCAGTATGCTATATGAACAGTAAAATAAATTTATGGAGGCGGAGACTATCAGGGCTGTTCGTGTGAGATTTTGGATTGAGAATCTGTGGGTTCTGGGTTGGCTGGGGCTGAAGAATCAGCTATGCTTAAGAAGAGACCAGAACCTGAAGCAAAACCTTTGCTTTACTGGGACAATTGATGCTGGTTAGCTGGGGCTGCAAAATCAGCTGTAAGTAACAAGAGACCAGCATCACTGAGGTGAAGTTTTCTGGGGGGTATTTCCTCAGGGTCAGCACACAGAGGGGACCCGAGCCTCTATCTCAAG
>NW_008336953.1:1092796-1093330 GCF_000622305.1 Nannospalax galili
AGAGCAGCTGAGGCTTGGCACTCTGAGAGGCCAGGAAAGGCCATAGGTGAAAGTGCAGCTTCAGTTGCAGTTAAGACCCCAGGACTGAAGGGGTCATGGAGTGAATCTGAGGCTTTGCACCTGGAGAGGCAAGAAGCCATTGGTCAAGGTGTAGCCTCTGTTTCAGTAGAGACCCCAGCTTTTTGGGGATGCCAGGACCATGGGATGATGACCAAGGACAGTGGCAGGTGTGGAATGGAGCTGGCCTGGGTCTGCGAGATGAGCTGAGTGTGCTGTGGACTGCAAAGTCAGAGCAGTGGAGCTGCCAGTACCCTTCGGAGCCCAGAAGATCATGAGTGAATCCCAGATGTCCAGCCTTGAGCTACTTTGATGGACTTTGGTTTTGCTTAGGTGTGCCCGATTCTTCCCTTTGAAATAAGACAATACTTGTTTTGGATTTTACAGAAGCCTACCCACAGTTGAGACTTTTAAGAGAGACTATGGACTTCTAAGTGTTTGGATTTTTTAAGGACTGTGGGGTTTTTAAGGTTGTAC
>NW_008336953.1:1094018-1094255 GCF_000622305.1 Nannospalax galili
TACTGACAACTGATTACTGCTAGATGAGGAACAGCTGACCCTCCTAAAACAAAGACCTCTAGATAGGCTGACTAGATTCATCAGATGGAAAAGTAGTGGGGAAGGGCTGGGGTGCTGACAACACAGCAAACGGTAGCAGGGATATTAGAGTATAAGGGCTCTAGTGGGGAGAGGGAGGCTATGGGAGGGTGCCATTTGGGAAGTGGATGTATATTTGAATAAGATGGTTTGGGATGT
>NW_008336953.1:1094531-1110577 GCF_000622305.1 Nannospalax galili
CAGGGATATCAGAGTATAAGTGCTGTAGTTGGGGGAGGGAGGCTATGGGAGGGTGCTATCTGGGAAGTGGGTGTAAAAATAAATAAATAAAAACCCAAAAAACCACACCAGTTACGCTGTGATGACATTGCCTGGCATTAAGCCATCACTGGTTTATAATTATACTTTGAGGAAAATCCAAATGCATTTAACAGACTATTTTAATCTCTCCACTCCTTCGGTTCTCCTTACCAGCTTGCTTTCTTTTTTCCCCTGAAGAGGATGAAGCTTTCCTGCTTCAGGCTGCTCTGGGCCATGTTCCTTCTACCTGGAGTGCTTTTCACCTCATGGGAAACTCCTGCTCAACCTTCTGTTTTCAGAACTCTCACAGAGAAACCTTCCCATAACTTAGAAATTCAATCGTCCCTCTGTGTGGTTAATGTTTCATTTAACTCATCATTCTGCTTGCAAAGGGCTCACTACCTTCTGTAGTTATACATACATTTAGTTGTGTCCACACTTAATACAAGGCTATCCCATTATACTAAAAGCTCTGTGTGTTTACCCCATCATTCCTAGCCTATGGCATTTTGCCTGGAAAATAGTGGGCTCTTAATAAACATTTACTGAATGAATAAACAGATGATTGAGGGCAGAAAGATGAATAAGACGCAATCCTGGCTCAGAAAACAGGCTCACAGATTTTTCCTTCCAGTTTGGGTGACTTCTTGTTTTGTTTTTTTTTAAACTAGGATTAACAATGGCAGTCAGATTCAAGATGGCATCCATGACCTGACTGCATAGTCCTTATTGAGATACAGAAAGCTGGGTCTGGATTGGAGAAAGCAAGAATTGGAGCAGAAAAGGAAATCCAGGATGAATTCATTTCTCAACCAAATCCACATAGCTATGAAAGTCAAAATATCTACTTAACTCCACACTTACATTCTTTTTCATACATTTGTTTTCTTCTTAACTGTTTAATCAAATGATCTTTACATTTTTTTAAAATAAAAAATTAAAAATATATTTAAAGGGATTTGAACTTGGTTTGCATGTAACTAAGAGAAAGAGCCATGCTTTGCCCAAAAGAAAAAATGAGTGACAGCAATTACTGATTCCAAAGTCACCTGAAGAAAGACGTGGGGTTCCCCCATGTTCAAGTGCAGGTTGAACAAAGCCCGGATCCCATCTTCCTAGCAATCTGGGTGGTAAGCTACATGCCTCATGCTCTAGGTTTTTATACCCTGAATCCGTCTCCCCTCTCCCAACCCCTTCCCCTTAGGCCACCTTGTACTTTCAGCCAGCTTTCTCTCTCACTTGGAAACATCCCCTTGAGCTGTAAAAATGGTTATGCCTCTCTTCCTGTGATGTCACATTACCAAAGGATGATGACATAATCTACCTCTTCCTTTGTCACCAGCCTATTTCCTCCTCTCCCACTCAAGTGTTAATCCATTGTAGTCTGTCTCCTTGGAATAAATTCTAGAACCCTCTCTAGAATGACTTCCTAACAAACCCAGAGAGCATTTTCTAGCTCTCATCAGGTGACATGCCCATGAAGTGCTGGATAATCAGGGTCTGAGGGGATTTTGGGGGCCTGGGTTTATAGACTGTCTACTCAGTGATGTAAATACCTTCGCCGTGGCAAATTTTAGCCACCAACCTGGAATCAGCTGGCTCTAAGGCTTCTGAAAATTTGACACTGGCTCTTGTGAGCTGTTACAGTCTTGCTTTTAGCACACACTGGCATCTTCCTAGATCTTCGGCTGCATGAAGATCTGTGGGTCACTCCTTACTTCAATTTTCTATCCTCATGTTCCATGACATTACATGTCTCTAGTCACGTCTTGCTTTTCACTTTCCTGAAATGTTGGCTCTTCTCTTGTTAAGAGTTGAGAGTTTCAGGGCTCAGGCCTTAGGTCAGTGGTAGAGCATTTACTTACCTAGAGGGTGAGAGACCTTGGGTCCCATTCCCAGCCGTGGGGAGGAGTTAAGTTTCCCTCAGTTTCAATGTTTTTCTTTACAGACTTTCTGATAAAGTCAAACATATATATTTTTTAAGATTTTGTCACTCTGCTCTTTTTTTATGTGTATGAGTGTATTGCCTGCATGTGTGTCGGTGCACCCGTGTGGCGCAATGCCTGTGGAAGTCAGAAGAGAGTGTTGGATTACCCTGGAACTGAAGTTATGGATGGTTGTCAGCCATCATGTGGGTGCTGGGAATCGAACCCAGGTCCTCTTCAAGAGCAAACAGTGCTCTTAACCACTGAGCCATCTCTCCAGCCCCTCAAACATATTTTTATAATCACATGCGCACATATATATATATATATACAAATCTATATATATACAAACCCTCTCTCTCTCTCTCCCTACTCCATTAACTCCATTAACTCCATTTATACCTGAAGGTCAGAAAAGTCTCTTCAAACATAGAATGCCACAATTTTTCTAAAAACTGACTCTTTCCCCCATATAGCATTGCTCTTTTAGTTCCCAAGTTATTCTTAAATTTAACTCTGCACCTCTATTCCCATCACCACTGCTGCATCAGGGCAATGAAGTCATTTATAGAGGAATCTGTAAGACTCAAAACCAACAATGTCTGACTGGCGTAAAGCTGTTTAGTCACCTGTCACTTACAGCATTTCCCAAGATGTGGACTGTGTTCCAAAGCGGGGGGGGGGGGGGGATTGTGATGATCAAAGATGTCTAGGTTTCCCTGACACCAGTTTCTAGAAGTGGAGTCCAGGCTAACCTCTTGCACTAGTTTTGCTCTCTACAGTGATAATTTTGAATAAAGCCTCTCTCTCTCTCTCTCTCTCTCTCTCTCTCTCTCTCTCTCTCTCACACACACACACACACACACACACACACACACACACACACCACAGTACACAGTGGTGCTCAGAACACAGTTCAGTGTGACCTTGCTCTGTAGAGTGAGTACAAAGCCCTCTTTGATTTAGCCTTTGCCCACCACTCCAATCTCACCTCTTCCTGCCCCTGTTCAATTCTCATGAGCACCACGGTTTTGTGTTCACTGTAGAAACAGTGCCGCTGGCCTTTTTAACTTGGTCCTTCTTCTAAGCAGGACTTTCTTTTACTGGCTTTCTTACTCAGATCACTTCTACTTCAAATGTCTTCAAACCATCATTTCTTCCAGAAAGTCCTTCCTGTGTTTTCCTGCATCCTCCACCTGAGCTCTGTGAGTGTGGTGAGATACTGCCCTTGTGCCTGCTGTGCTGTTCAATTAATAGGTGCCTGTGTCTGCCTCCTCCCCAGATCCAGAGCTCTCAGAAGCTGGGTGCCATATCTTACACCTCCTCACCACTTAGCATAAGCCCTGTCTGTGTTAAATATGTCTTTTTATTCTGATGCTCTGACATCTGGGCTTTGCCGATCTGGCAAGGCTGTCCTCCCAGGATAACTATTTTGTAGAGACAGTCAAGGACTTGCCTGCAAATGCTTTTCATGTGTAAACCTATACCATCAGAGCTCCTTTAGTGAGCTCTGACATTGGTCAGAAATAAATCATTATGGCTTATTTTCAGTATGAGTTGCATTTTGAGTTCATAAGAGAATCTCAGAGAGGCAGGAAGCACATGGCCTCTGTCTTCCCTGGCGGGCACCTTCTTACCTGGGTGCCCTCAGTTCATCCTCAGGTTGAGAAGTTGCAGGCCATCTGCTACTCCATTGAGCCACTCGTGAGCTTAGATAAGGTTTTGCATCCTGAACCAATAGGATGGGGAATTAAAGGAGGGGATAATAGTAAACACTGAGAAGATTGTATCTCCCCCAAGAAATCAATGATTCAGGGGCAGAGAAATGAAATTAAAATATAAAAACCACCAATTTCATCAAATTGGCATGGCAGCCATTTGAGCCTTTCACCCAGGCTGACATCTGGTTTTTTCAGAAATGAAAATGAATCTGTGTCTCTTTGGTTGCTTAGAGTCTACTGACTCTTATTTTGAAGTGAGAATCATGGTTTCTCACACATTCCAAGCTGCTCTTCCACTGAAGCTAGCCAGTCACCACCTCCTTAGGCCTCACCAGTCATTCTGAGGAAACCAGTGTTCCACTGTCCCCTCAGTCCCTCCACTTCCTGATTCACCTGCTGCCTCCACATATGGCCCCCGCATGACGTGACATGACATGACATACCTCCTAGTTCTAGGGACCTTGGAGTATAAATGTCTTCCTTCATGATAGTCTCTATGTCTGGACGTCTTAGTCCTGAATTAAACAAACCTTGAGTATCTTTTAAAACACTATCACATGGTAGATATTCAACAAATGTTGAATAAACTAAGTAATTAGCTCAGCGTTGGCAAGAATAAAAGTTGCCATGTTGAATTAGCTTGCTGGTTCATCTGGCCTTGAACTGCATCATCAGTAGATCCATCATGGTATTTGTCCTCCTTGACCTCAGTCACTAAGCTGTACTTTCAGAAAAAAAGCTCTCTTAGAGAAAAAAGAGAAAGGAGTTTCATGTTGTCCCATCTTCTTTGAACATAGACCAGAAAAACCAAGGGGAAGTTGTAGCTGTATCAAGAGTTATGTTTCTGGGGCTCTTGCAGAGGACCCAGGTTTGACTCCCAGTACCCACATGGTGGGGCTAACAAAAACTCGTCTGACCTCTGTGGGCATTTCACGACACAGGTGTATTTACATACGTGCAGTTAATACACCATAAACATAAAATAAAAATAATAAAAAAAAAATTTTTAAAGAAAAAGCTGATCTAGGAGATGACAGGAGAATTCCCGTCCTGCCTAAAGCCTACCAAGATGCTGGGAAAAGGCCCCACAGGGGTCAAACGTGTCTCACTTTCACAGCAAAGTCACAGCAAAGTCACACAAGTGGAGATCCAGGCCCAACTCATAGCTCCAGAATTTAAAAATGCAACAGATACAAATACATCCGACATCACAGAAGCATGCATAAGTCAGTCTCTTGAAAACCTGCCTTCCCTTAGTGGTCCAAGCTGGCCAGTGAGCGGCCTGCAATGGAGCTCAGACACTGGCCAGTCAGGACGGGACACTCTCTGGGATCTTAAACCCCTTATTGGCACCGAGGACCTGGCACTGACCAATCAGTACTAGGTACTGGACAAGTTAGAATCCTTATTTTCATGAAGGCCCCTTATTTTCATGAAGGTTCCCAAGGGCTCTTCCTATGCTAACTGCCCTTTTCCTTGTTCTGTGAGTCCAAGCCTGACTTGCTCTTGGTCAGAGCCCTGTCTTCCAACTGATGTCATAGTAAAAGCTTTGTCTAGATCCTTCTGGATCCAGTTTTGTTTCTACCATTTTGGGACCCAAGAACCCAGTTCTGGTAACAATTTCTGTAGGAGGGATGTGTGAGAACATTGCTGTGGGCCATCTGCAAATGCTCTGGGCTCAGTTCAACTCATGCATAAGGAAAGTATGTCCTTCATTTCCCATGAAACTTAACCACTGAATCATAAGTTCTATGTTGAAAGTTCCAGAAAACTAACCCCCAAACTGGTTTAAACAGTAACTCACTTGCACAGAAAGGATGAGCCAAGAGGTAAACTGAGGCCAAAGTAAAACAGAAAATACTTTCAAGGAAACAGGCACAAGGTTCCCCGTATGAACCCTGAGGGAAAAAGAAAGGTATTCAGCACAAGGGTCAGGAAGGTGAGGGGAAGCAGCCATACGGTTAGGGTTTAGATTGTTGAGGTCTTAATTTTGTTTTGCATAGTGGATTTGAGGGCTTTTTCTATTAATAAAAACGTAATAAATACACAAGCAGTAGTTGGAAACGGGGTTAGAATGAAGATGTCCTACCCAACCCTAGAGTTATATGTACCTCCTGTAAAGTACAAACACTGTGGTGGGCCCTCATGTTCCTGGCCCACCGGCCCTCCTCTGTGATGGCACAGGAGATATTTTTAGCCTTCTATGATCAGGAGGCACATTGCTAGGGCCAGATAATACATTAATAGATTAGAGTTTGAAATAAAACCAACCACCTCTTGAAAAAAATAATAGCCATTCTTAAATACAGTAGGTGGGTGGGATAAAATAAAGAAGCCCAAAGCAAATATCAGTGAGATGATCCTTTTATTGTTGACTGAGTGTTTACAGGGACTGAACAAAGAGCTGTGGCATCAACAGTTGACACGGTGTAGTCCTAGTGAGCCGTGTGATGAAGAGGTTGAATCCTGTGCAGTGTGTGGAACCTCCAAAGGTGAGGGCACCTCTTCTTTTTTTAATAATCTCAGACAGGAAGACCTTGAAACACCCTATCATGTGAATATGTGCGGCTGACACACACTAGGAAAAACAAGCATCGGGCATTTTCCACCAGCTCTTCTTTAACTGATGCCTGTGGGGGTTGGCTGGAAATGGAAGTAAAAACCAAGTGTGAGATGAAGAGGACCAAGCAGCTGGGAAGATGACTCCACTTCTAAAGTGTTTGCTGGGCAGCCTCCAGGGCCACAGTTCAGACCCTCAGAAACCCACGTAAAGGCCAGTCTCTAGCTAGACTATCCTTATTGATGAGCTCGGAGTTTGATTGAGAGACCCTGGCTCAGTGAATAAAGTGGAAGAGTGATCAAGGATGATTTCCAGCATCAACTTCAGGCCACCACATGTATACACACATGTGCCCACACCACACACACACACATACACACACACAAACACACACACAAACACAAAATGGAAAGAGAAAAACAAGACCATGTTTAAATTTTTCTCCTGATGATTAAATATCCAACTGCATTGTGATTCCCTAAGTAATGCAAAGTAGAACTTCATTATTTTTATTTATGTGTATGAGTATATTGCTTACATGTATCTACATGTAAGTACATTGCTTACATTGCTACATGTACATTACACCCATGCTGTGTAATGCCCATGGAGATCCGAAGAGGGTGCTGGATTCCGTGGAACTAGAGTTATGGATGGTTGTTAGCTGCCATGTGGGTGCTGGGATTCAAACCCGGGTCAGCCAGTGCTCATAACCCACTGAGCCATCTCTCCAGCCCCAAGCTTAAGAATTTTTGTGTATGCGAGCTTGACCAATAAAAGGAGCCAAGCTAAGTTACACGAGGAAAGGGACTTGGAAATAGATGTGGGACAATATATATTTTTAAAAATATTTTATTATTTTTATTTTGTGTATGAGTGTATTGCCTGCATGTATGTGAGTGCACCTGTGTCATGCAATGCAGTGGAGGTCAGAAGAGGGCTTCAGATTCCCCTAGAACTGGAGTTAAGGACAGTTTGTAGCTGCCATATAGGACACTATATTTTTTAAAGGAAAATCTATCAGATTTTCTATATATATAAAACACTAAAAATAAGTTAGTTAAGGACCTGGGAGATGGTTCAGCAGATAAAGGCACTTTTGCATAAACCTGGAGTCCACATAAATGTAGGAGGAGGGAACTGACTCTACAAAGTTGACTCTGACCTCCACATGTTATACACATATTACATGCAATAATTAAAGTCAATAATATGCTGAATTGATGTAATGTAGTGAACTTAAAATATTTACCAATAGACAAAAACTAAAACAGAGCCTGTTTCTGTTTCTTTGGTGTGTATGTATGTGTGTTCACATGTGTGGAGGCACATTTATGTAGGTACATATTGTGTGTGTAAGTGTGACGTAGAGCCGGAAGTTAACTTCAGGTGTCTTCTTTGACCTCTCTCCTTATTTATTGAGGCAGAATACCTCTCTGAACCCAGAATCACAGATTCTGGCTAGTCTAGCTAGCCAGGCTGCTCTGGATTCCTGTCTCTGCCTCTGGAGTTAAGATTACAAGTGACTGCCATGCCGGCCCAGCTTTTAGTGGTATAGCACAATATAAGATGTGAAGAAATTAATTTATGTCATATGCTTTCCATAAGGGTAAAGTTTAGACCTAAATGTCATCTTAATCTTTAGTGGCTAAGCCACTCACTGTTTCTGTGCCTTTATAAGATAGATAAGAAAGGTTCTGTTATGTTAGCTGATGATTTTTATGTGATTCATTGAGTTTTAAGGATTTAACTCATTTGGCTTTCTGGCATTTGCTAGATTAGATTCAAAAGAACTCCAAGGTTTGTTTTGTTGTGTTTTGATTTTTGAGACAAGGTCTTCTGTAGCTGGGCTGGCTTGGAACTCTCTGCATTGACCAGGCTGGCCTTGAACTCAGAGATCCACCTGTCTCTGCCTCCCAAGTGATGGGATTAAAGACATGCACCACCATGCCCTGCTTGAACTACTTTATTTATGTGCATGAGTATATTTTACTTGTTCTATAATATGAGTATATTGGGGGCTGGAGAGATGGCTTAGCGGTTAAGAACACTGTTCTTGCAGAAGACCCGGGTTCAAATCCCAGCACCCACATGACAGCTAACAATTGTCCATAACTCCAGTTCTAGGGGATCCAACAGCCTCTTTTGTTCTCCGTGGGCATTGCATGACATTGGCACACTTACTTACATGCAGACAATACATGCATACACATAAAATAAAAATAATAAATAAAATATTAAAAAATATATACATATATTGTACTTGTACTGCTAAGATAAATTCCTTTTCACTTCAAACTTACATAGAATTTTATATAAAATTATTTTAAATATCATCTTGGATGATGGCTATAAATAAACATCCATGCTTACATTAGCTTTTAATTCACAAGACATTTTATTCATCTCTAAAATAAATCACAACGAAATAAGTTCCCTTAGTTCATTTTAGCAAACAGAATTTGGGGAGATAACAAAAACAAATATATTTACTCATGTTCATAACTCTAAAGGTAGCCACGTTCAATAATACAAATATGTAAGAAACCAAGTAGAAACACTGAAATTCATTGTGCTTCATTACTAAATTATAATGCTAACCTCGCAGTTCATTTCTTTGGCATTGTAGCATCTGCAATATTAAAACTATACTAAGTGTTTGGGGAGATACAAAAATGAAACAGAAATCAAACTTTCAATGACCGTTTTTTCTCAAATCAAGAAAAACTAGAAATAGTGCTGGGTATGCTTAAGGGTAGATCAGAAACCATGCCATATGAGCAAGCCACAGAACGCGGTTCCAGTTGGGGCCCCTGTGCCCTGGAAGCCTCTATGGAGGACGAGTAACCAAAGGGCAGTAGGATCTGGATATAAAAATAAGAGAGGGCTCTACCCCAGAGAGGAAGCAATACCTTGTGGTGGGGAAGATGCTGGTGGGTGGAGAGGAGCAGCGGCTTGTTGGCAGATTCACTCAAAGTCAAGGATTTTAAGATTGGAGATGTCAGTTGAGGAGTTTCGACTTGGTTCTGAAACCAACCTTCCAAAGGCTCAGGGGCAAGAAGGAAGCACGGAGGAGGGCTTGCAGCTGTGTTTCAGGAAGACAGACTGCAGTGAGGACTCAGTGACAGAGCAAATGGGGAACTGGGACAAGGCCTCTACCTCAGAGGGTGACAGTCAGCCTGGAGGGGGTGCTGTGTGTCGGACTAGGTGCCGATGTCCTTGTTGCATAATGTAGTCCCACCCTGTATAAAGTCATTTTTAAAAGATAAGCAACAACGCTTCCGCTTCATTATGGATTGAACCTAAGCATTTTGTAGAGGTTATTCCTCCTGAACATGAAGCAATTTTGTGAAACATTCACTCTGCTCGTAAGGATGATAGATAGCTAAGGGAGAAAACAGTCATAACTGGTCTTTATTCAAGACGAGGGCCGAACGTAAACTATGCTAACCGGTGCTTTTATGTAAGTATTTTCTCAGGTCAAAGTCTGAGGTAATATTAAGCCAATGCAGCCTGACTTTAAAGGCTTTCAATGTAAGCCCTTAACATTTTCAAGTTGATTTAACCTGATGCCTCCAAGTAATCTTTGACAGATTTATAGCTAGCAGAAAAACGAAACTTTGGGATGTCTGCTGTCCTTCACACTCAGGGTCTTTATATATTAAATCTTTCCCTATTGTTCTCCATCCTTCATGACACTGAGTAACAGAGAAGCATGAACCATGTAACACATGCAAGTAAATATATGTTCATGAATCGAAGAAATGTTTGGAAGGGGAAAGAGCTAGACACCATGAGATAGACTGAGGGTCTGGGGTTGGGGATGTAACTCAGTGGTAGAGTGCTTGCCTAGCCACATGTGAGGGTCTGGTTTCAATCATTATCTCTGAGTTGGGGGAGGGGAGGAGAGAATGGATGGATAAATGGATGGATGGATCTCTAGATCTGAGAAAACTCCTCTAAGGAAGCAATATTTAGACAGAAGCTGAAGCTACTCAGGAAGGAGGGACAGCAATTTAAAGTAAGACAGCATCTCAGGTCTGATTAACTATAATAATTTACAATGAAATTACATGACCCTTGTATGCATGCTATCAGACCTAGAGGTATAACATAAAAAATATTATAGATCATCTAACAATATGTGAAAATGTCACCCATTAATTTCAAATAGTAATTTGCAGTACTATGGTTAGAAACTATTTGGCTCGGGGCAATATATTTCCATGTCTTATGAAATTATGCATTCTCATTAAACACTAATGATCCTTCCTGCCAAGATTAGAGCTAATTAACTACTCCTCTCACCTCCATTAATTTATTAGTTACTCATGATGAATCTAGTAAATGTTTCTGTGTTAGCCAACCAAAGCAAGTTTCACCAGCCAGGCACTGACACCACTAAGCACACGGGGAAGCAAATAGTTGGGAAAAACAGACACTGCCATCATTAGATACCACATTGGGAAACATAACAGGACCAAATGTTATGACATATAAAACAGTCACTCATCTAACATTAGTCGTGTACCCAAATATGTTGTTTCCATGGTTATACTGGACAGAGTTGGTGGACAACAGCAAGCAGGGTTACATCATTATTTCAGAATTAAAAGAGGGTAGCTACTAAGATTATTAAGAGGAATTCCATGACTTAAATACTAACTATAGATAGAACTGCTTTTTAAAAAATAATTATTATTTTTATTGCAATATATGAGTGTATTGCATGCATGTGTGCAAGTGTACTCTATTATTTTTATTTTAGTGCATGAGTGTATTGCCTGCATTTGTATAAGTACACCTGTGTTGTGCAGTGCCAGAGCAAGTTAGAAGAAAGCATTGAATTCCCTGTTAGCGACCATGTGGGTGCTGGGAATTGAACCCGGGTCCTTTGCAAGAGCAGCCAGTGCTCTTAATTGCTGAGCCATCTCTCTAGCCTAACAGAACTGCTTTTGAAGACAATTTTTAAAGCCAGGAAGATTTCCAAAAGTGTCAACAAAATGGAGCATGCTTGGAGGAAACTGTTTAAATCTAGAAAGCAGCATCTCTCAAAGCGTGGTCCAGGCATGAGCCTGGTGAACCTGATAGAGTTCTCTTTAGAAAGCCTTGGGGAAAGGCCGTACAGATTGCATTCTCTAACTGGGTGATCCTGATGTTTGCAGACTTCTGAGGACGAACATGAAAAAAGAATCCTCACTGATGTAAAAATAAAATCAGTTTCCAAAGCAGCCTTCAATTTTCTTTCAGTTTTCCTAAGTGATATTTTCTTTCAATTCAGAACAATTAAAGCCTCAAAATAGCGAAGCATTTTTAAACACTGCCTTGGGCTGGTGAGACCGCTCAGCAGGTAAAGGCACTTGCTGTTAAGCCTGATGACCTGAGTTCAGTCCCCAGGACTCACCTGGTAGAAGGAGAGAACCATATTAAGTTGTCCTCTGATGGGAAACATTTCCTCCATGCTTCTAAGAGAAGCCAGCCATGGTTGAGGAGGACCTTTGACTTATTTTACATAGATGGAACTGGTAAAAGAAAGGAGCCAGGGGCTGCTCCCAAGCCCATGTGACCCCGGAGGAACAGATCCTCAAGCAACCTTAAGTGTAAAAATAAATTGATTTGGGCCAACTGTATGGTCTTAAACACCCAAAAGGAAAGTATAACCAAAGAGTAAAGTTATCAGTATATTTCTTTAAGAATTCAAGGATTACACTTCCCAGACATTAGGCCTAAGTCCATATAAAAAAATTACTTAGAAAATTATTTCTCATTAATGATTTTGTTCCTAATCACAAAGTGTTGCTCAGATTTAAGACTTCAAATCTTGGTCTGCAATACTGTAGCACCCACCTGTAGCTAAGGGAGACAACCTGCTATTGTTCTAAAATGATGGATAAATTTGTTTTCTTCCCCTATATAGAAGCCTTTGGAGAGGGAACTGACCCTGATTCTAACCACTCCAACAGCTATCAAAATGCCTGAAAGAAAATCCTGAATCCATCACTCTTGAGTCCAGCCTTGGAAGACAAAAGAAAATTGAGGAGGAACCCAATAGAGGGATGCTTTTGGAAGCCCTTGTCAAGAAATTCCAATGGACTCTCATATGAACATTTGAAATTTTCCCTGTTCTGACTTTTTTCTAGTTTCCTGTCTAGAACTTGTAATGCTAATTACTCTTGCCTTTACTTCTCCTTCACATTTCCTATTCACCAGTCAAGAACTTTCTTTTCCCCCTATAGACAAGTTATGCAATTTGGGAGTCTTTTAGATAGACCCACTGAAGGGATACCCCATTATTCATAATTCAAGGACTTGCTTTTGCCACTAGAGATTTGGGAGTCTTTTAGATAGACCAACTGAAGGGGTACTCCAGTTGTATCACCCTGCATCCCTGTTCAGCATGGAAGAAGCCAGAGAGGTCTCCGTTCCTATTCCCTGTTGACAATTTGGGTAACCCCTTCAGAGGATGGTGTGATAAGAAAGACCCCAAAGAAAAATAGCCAGTTTCTTGGCTAAAAGTCAAAATGTCTTTGGGCCTCTTAGCAACATATTCCAGTCCAAAGGCCAAAAATATCAAAAGTATTTGGGAGCTCTTACCTAATCCTTAAAAGTTTTAGGGTTACCTCTTCAGAAGGGGGAATGTTAGAGTAGCCAAAAGGAGAAAGAGTACATGAAGTTGTCAGAAAATAGTTATGGGGAGATATAAGAGGAGTTGGAGGGGAGGGAGTGGGCATGGATTTGATCAAAACACCTTATATACATGTATGAAAGTCTCAATAAATTATTTAAAAATAAAAATTGAAAGTCTGAAAAAAGAAAGTTGTCCTCTGACCTCCACATGTGCTGTGCCATACACACATAAACAAGCAAGAAAATAATAAATAAATGTGATTTCTACCTCAGAATTTTCTTTTTGAAAATATGTGAAAGGATTGCACTACATAACCAAGCTGGCCTTGATCTTGCCTTAGCCTCTTGAGTACTGGCACTACAGGTAGTTACCACCATGCCCAGTGCAGCAATAAATTTTCATTAAGATTTGAATATATTGCATTTAGAATATGGACTATTTTGTGTGTTATAGATTTAAAATTCTGAGCGCTGTGTCAAAATATGGCTTTCAGTACTACAACTTATATTTCATGATAAATAAAAGTGTGACTTAAGCCCAGCATGGTGGCTCATGACTTTAATGCCAGCATGTGGGAAGCAGAGGAAGGCAGCTCTCTGTGAGATTGAAACCAGCCTGGTCTGTATAGCAAGTTCCAGGGTACAGGGAGACCCTATATCAAAAAGTCAAAACCAAAACCAAAAACGACTTACTTGCCCAAGAATACATTATATTTTCATCTGAGAACTTTTATATCCCTTAATATGCCACACATAGCATGCATTGAAACATATGTGTGCTGGGGTTTTTTTTTTTTAAGTTTGTTTGAGCAGGGTCCCAGGTGTAAACTCTATTTCCATATAGTTGTGCACCTCCTCCCTGGCTCTTACAATCTTTTCAGCCTCTCTTCTGCAATGGTCCCTGAGCCCTGGGTGGGTGAAATTTAACACAGGGGTCCTGTCTAAGAACCAGCATCCTGCAGGCTCTCTACACTTTGGTCATTTGTGACCTTTTGTGTTCCTGGTTCTCTGCTGCATGAGAAGCTTCATTAATGAGAACTGAGAGATTCATTAGTGTCCTCTATACCCCTGTTCTATGTTCTGTGTGCCTTAGGTATAGAGGTTGCATTGTAGATGTGTCACTTAGGCCTGGGCAATTCATAGACAATGTCTGTGTATGACCAGCTGTGATACTTGGTAATAATCTCCTCATGCAAAAGAAGCTTCTTTGATGAGCGGTGACTGGGATATTTGTCTGTAAATATAAGGATACGTATTTTGCACATAGTAAGAAATTACATTAGTCTAGGGATGAGACAGTCTTGGGGTTTTTTTCCTCTAAGATCTATGACCTCTCCAGCCATGTGTATTTGGTTATATTTACAGACCACCCTTGAGTCTCCTCCCATTGAGTGGGCTTTTAGTCCAATTATGTAGCTATTGATTGCCCCCAAGATAAAAGTGCCACTATTGCACCAATATCCTATACTGTGCTGGTCATTGAGATGGTTATTGGTCCTGAAACTGCCGTTGGACTACCGATTGATGTTTTCCCTTGGCACTTTCATAGTGCTCTCCAAAGCTATGAGAACTGGCCTTCAGGGGAAGTGGCTTCCAGGTCAGTTCCAGGTGCACTGCTTCAAATCCTGTGTCCAAAGTATGTTCTGTCTTCAGCAGTAGGGTGTTACCTTCAAGTTCTATGAGGCAACAAAGGACTGTGGCAATAGCCTTTGTAATTCGGGGGGGTCTCTTGGACTACCCTAGCCAACAACTCAAAGGAAGGTTTCTCCTCCCTGGCACTGTTTCCTGTTATGTAGCCTTTAGCTATACACTTGGATTCATGTAGAGATATTGTATGCGTAATTTGTCCTTAAGTTGTTGGACTAATATGATTCTCTCTTGTTTTTTAAAACTAGGAATTACTTATCTCTCTTTTCTCTCCCTGTTTAACCCTTCCTCCATGGTTTCCTCATTTAAAATGTCCTCATTTCCCCCATTTGTCCCTTGATAATACCATTCTCCTATGGTCCCACCTCTCTTGAGCTCCTTCTTTCCCTTTATCCCCCAGATTCCTTGTGTAATTCTCCCTCCCCTTTCCCATTTAAATACCTGCTCATGTGAATCTACAGCAATGGCGTCAGCATACACAAGTCCCATGCAAATTCAAGCAGATAAAAACCCAGCATAGAACTGGGGGAATGAACAGCAGACCCTAATCTCCAGTCCCCCCACGCCACCCACCTCAGAAACACAGATATGCCCAGAGGTTTGTTTCCATGGTGACTCTAAATCCCATAAAGTTGATGATCAAAATTAACCATCATGGATCCTTCTGGGATTACCAACATGCCGCACAATCCTCTCAGTGCTACACAGCAGCAGCAGCGCCTAGCAGACTCCATCAGCCACATTATCAAAGAGGAACAACTGTGGCATCCTGTGTTGCTAAGCCATGATGTTGGCAGGTGGGTGGAGTCAATGCACTCTCAACAATGTTTTCAACTCCCATTGGATCTAACCCTCTGATAGGGAGAGAAGCCTGTGATTGTGCCTCTTACTCCAACAGAACACACGTAGCCTGAAAAGATGAATTTTCAGCTGAGCATGGAGCATGGTAGCATACACCTATAATCGCAGCAGTCAGAAGGCTGAAGCAGAAGATCTCTTTCAAGGCCAGCCCAAGCTACAGGGTGTGGTGGCTAACGTCTTTAATCCCAGCACTTCAGAGGCAGAGGCAGGCAGTTGTCTGTGAGATTGATCTGGCCAGCCTGATCTACATAGCAAGTTCCAGGACAGCCCTGGCTATACGGAGACCTTGTTTCCAAGAAAGAAAGAGAGAGAGAGAGAGAGAGAGAGAGAAAGAAAGAAAGAAAAAGAAAGAAAGAAAAAGAAAAAGAAACTGTGATGGCTAATCCTGGTTGTCAACTTGACTGGATCTGGGATTAACTGAAATGAAAGAGGTCTTCTTGATTGGATCATCTAAAGCCAGAAGACATACCCTAAATGTGGGCGTTACCTTCTGATGGCAGCCCATATAAAAGGCCATGGCTTTGCTTTTTGCCGCTTGCCTTCTCTCTCTCGCTAGTGAGTTCATCTTGCTGCTGTAGACCGAAGACTAGCTGATATTTTGGAATTCATCAGACCTTCAGTGCCAGATTGGGACTACTGAGACAT
>NW_008336953.1:1110673-1114868 GCF_000622305.1 Nannospalax galili
TATCCTGTGAGCTAAGCTGATAAATCTCTATACATATATATTCATTCTACTGGTTCTGTTTCTTTGGAGAACCCTGACTAATACAAGTACTTTCACACAATTTCTAAATGAGTATTCAAAAAATTCAGTGTCTCAGGCACGTGGTGCATGCCTTTAATCCCAGCGCAGGTGGATCTCTGTGCGTTCGAGGCCAGCCTGGTCTCAATAGTGAGTTCCAAGCCAGCTGGGGCTACAAAGAGACCCTGTCTCAAAAAGACCAAAAAAGAAAAAAAATTCAATGTCTCATGTTTTTCTCATATATATCAGTGCACTTAATCATAAGTGGGCTAGTTTGGGGGCTGGAGAGATGACTCAGCAGACAAAAGCACTGGTTGCTCTTACAGAGGACCTGGGTTTAGTTCCCAGCACCCACATGGTGGCTCACAACAATCAGTAACTGCAGTTTCAAGGGATCCATCACGCTCTTCTGCTCTTCATGGGCATTGCACTTACATACATGCAGGGAAAACACATACATGTAAACTTTAAAAAGTAATTAATTTTTTTTTTGAAAAAAGAGATGTCCTAATTTTGAAGTTAGAAGTAGCTTATGCCCCACTCCAGCCTGGCTGGAAGCCTTTCAGATCTCCCTGGTATAGGCTGACTGCCTCCCCTTGTAGTCTGGCTTCCTTTAGGAGCACTTTACCTAATCTTTCTTCTCCTTCATCCTTCACCTGTGTGTGGAAATCCAGAAGGGATAGCCTTGCTCTGCTATGAAAGGTGGCTCTACAAGGAAGCAAATCAAGCACAGGGTTTGTCACTGAAAATGAATATTGCACCCAGCCAGCCATGTAACATGTAGGTAAACTGTACCCACCCTCAAGTGGGAGGAGACGGGATCAGACAAACTAAAGGGCGGCAAGATAACGTGTAGATTCTAAGTGGAGAGTTTGGTGAGCAAAACACAAGGGCAGGAGAGTGGGTGTTTATCTTTCCATCACAAAGAGCTGCAGCTGTTATTAGCATAATCTGCATTAGCTACAGTGGGGTCCTGATAAAGATCTGGAGATACTGGCAAGAAATTCCCACTTGGTGTTCATGTAATGATGCTCTTTTTTTCCATTCTTTTGAGTTTAATGTGCATTTCGTGACCCAGAATGTGGTCTAGCTGTGTGAATACTCTATTTGATCTTGATTAGAATGTGTGTTCTGCTGCTGTTGGTCTACAGATGGTGGTTATACCTGGTTGATTGATGGTGTGGAGTTTGACTGTTCTTACTAATCTTCTGCCTGCTGGGCGTGTCCTTTTCTGACTCCAAGTCTGATGTCTCTGGTTCTGATGATGGTCCTCTATTTCACTCTGTAATTCTGGCAGCATGGTATTTTCCTCCTTCCTTCTACTTATCTGTAAAAGTGGGTTGTTTGTAAACAGCATACAGCTGAGGCTTGTTTCTTAAGTCACTCTGATTGTTGTTTCTCACCATTGACATTCAAACTGATTATTGCTACAACTGGATCAATGCCTACTAATGCATTATATATTTTGTGTCCTCAGTCCCTGTTTATTTGGTCTTCTACTCTCTCTGGATTCATGGTTTAGCTTTGATAATTCCATGTGCTCTCCTTTCTTAGTTTCTCAATTTTATACTGTTCTGTCTTCCTTTTCTAGCAGTGACCCCAGCATTTGCTAGATATATTTGCAACTGATTAAAGCTCAATTTTGAACACTATACCATCCCACAGGTGCCTTATGCTAGCAAAATAAGCAATATTCTACCATCCTGTATTAATGTGGCCATTCATTTCATTTCACATAGTATAGTATACATAAGCAACAGGTAGGTAGATGATAGATAGGGCATACGTAATCACATACCCTGATGTTATTATTTTGAGCAAATTGTTATCTGTTAGATCAATTAAGAATTGAAAAAGTGACATTTTATTTTACTTCCACATTTTCCTTCTTTGATGCTCTTCTTTTCTCATATAGACTCACATTTCGTTTTTCTTAATTTTTAAAATTTATTTTGATTTTATATGTGTGAATGTTTTGCCTCCTTGTAAGTGTACCCATCTGTGCAATACCTGTGGAGGCCAGAAGAGGATCTGAAACTGGAGTTATAGGTGAGTGTTAGCCACCATGTGGGTGCTGATAACCAAACCTGGGTCCTCTGCAAGAGCAGCCAGTGCTCCTAACTGCTGAACCATCTCTCCAGACTCCAGATCCAAATTTCTGATCTTTGTTTCCTTTTCTTCACTTTAAAGAACTTAACATTTCTTGCAAGGAAAATCTGCTGACAACAAATTCAATTTTCATTTGTGTGAGAAAGTTGTTAATTTTTCTTTGCTTTTAAGGGGAATTCCACAGGACACTGAACTCTAGGTTAGTGGTTATTTTCTCTTAACAACTTTAAAAGTTTTTTAAGAAGATTTATTTATTTTTATTTTATGTGTATGAATGCTTGTCTGCATGTATATATGTGTACTCTGTGTGCATAGTGCCTTCAGAGGCCAGAAGAGGGCGCCGATTCCCTGGAACTGGAGTTCCAGGCAGTTGTGAACCATCTGAGTGCTGGGTCCTCTGCAAGAGCAGCTCTTGCTCTTAACCAATAAGCCATCTCTCTGGCCCCAATTTTAAGAGTTTTGGGGACAGACTCTCACTATGCAATCTGAACTGATCTCAAACTCACCATCCTCCTGCCTCAGTCTCCCAAGGATTACAGGCCTGAGCCACCAGGCTCCTAACTCTACTGTCTTCCTGCTTGCATGGTTTCTAAAGAGAAGACTCTTCTTCTGGTAACTTCTGGAATCTTTCTTTTTCTTCTTCAGATTTATTTTATTTCTAGGGGGGAGGGTGGTATGTGTGTGGGTCCCTGCAGAAACCAGAAGAGGGAACTGAATCCTCTGGAGCTGGAGTTACAGATGGTTAAAGACACCCAGGGTGGGTGCTGGGAACCAAATTCTGGTCTTTTGCAAGAGCTCAGTGCTCTTAACTGCTGAGCCATCTCTCCAGCCCCCAGAATTTTTCCATATCTTTTATTTTCTTAATTTGAAAATGTCATGTCTCAGTGTAGCTTTTTGATTTTTTTTTTTTAAATGTGGATACTGTGAGCTCCCTGGATCTGTTATTTGGTCTCTGACATTCATTTGTGGAAATTCTCAGTAATTACTATATTTCTTTTTCCTCTTTTTTTCTTTCCTTGTGATAATCCCATCATGGAATCCTTTTCCTTTTGCCCACAGTTCTTGGATCTCCTGTTCTGTTTTTCTGTTTTGTTCTATTTGCTCTTTTATTTTTTAGTTTGAGAGGTTTCTACTAAGACATCCTGAAGCTCACAGACCCTTTGCTCAGCTGTGACCCATCTACTGAGGGAGCCATTGAAGGCCCTGCTTGTGCAGTTTCCTAGGTTCAGGATTTCCCACCACTCTGGTCACATGACTGTCTGCTCAAGCATCTTGCCTCAAGCCCTTTGCATGTTGATTGTAGTGTTGTTTTAAATGATTCTGGTAATCTCAACGTCCTTGCCATGTTTGGTTCTAATGTTCTTATGCTTACTGTTGAAGGACCCGACTGACAGCAGGAAGGCCATTTTAGAAAAAGAACTGTAATCAGCCATTCGATAAGCCAAGATTCTAACCCAGGTCTTGTGAAACTAGCAGTGGAAGATAGGACATTTGCAGTCGGACCACCTGCCACCACCCTGAGGCCCCTACCGGGAAGTTAGTGATAACAGCCCCTACTGGGAAGTTAACGATAACAATCAGTTTCACCCATAGCCCCCTCTGAATTTGGCAATACTGTTTCCTCATACCTTGTACCCATTGAAATGCACTAATAATAATCTTGTAACCATGCATCTGCTTCTGTACCTTGCTTCTGCTCTATAAAAAGCCCCCCCAAACTAAGCCCGGCACGCAAGTCCTGACCCGAGCGGGACTCTGCGTCCGCAGGCGCCTGTGTATGAATAAATTCCTCTTGCTTTTGCATCCCGAAACTTGGTTTTGTCCCTGTGTGTTGAGCGCGATTCTTCATTTGGAGGTCCCACCGAGATCAGCTGCATCACGCCGGGGACAACCCGAGTACCGGGGAGGTAAGCTGGCCAGCCTAGGTGTTCTCGTTGTGTTGTTGTGTTGTCTTGAAGTAGTCATTGTGATTGGCTGTGTGGAGTTTGCTGCTGTTCTGTGTTACTTTGTCTTTTGTGGGGACCCACAA
>NW_008336953.1:1118260-1131306 GCF_000622305.1 Nannospalax galili
TGAAGGACCCGACTGACAGCAGGAAGGCCATTTTAGAAAAAGAACTGTAATCAGCCATTCGATAAGCCAAGATTCTAACCCAGGTCTTGTGAAACTAGCAGTGGAAGATAGGACGTTTGCAGTTGGACCACCTGCCACCACCCTGAGGCCCCTACCGGGAAGTTAGCGATAACAGCCCCTACTGGGAAGTTAACGATAACAATCGGTTTCACCCATAGCCCCCTCTGAATTTGGCAATACTGTTTCCTCATACCTTGTACCCATTGAAATGCACTAATAATAATCTTGTAACCATGCATCTGCTTCTGTACCTTGCTTCTGCTCTATAAAAAGCCCCCCCCCAAGCTAAGCCCGGCACGCAAGTCCTGACCCGAGCGGGACTCTGCGTCCGCAGGCGCCTGTGTATGAATAAATTCCTCTTGCTTTTGCATCCCGAAACTTGGTTTTGTCCCTGTGTGTTGAGCGCGATTCTTCACTGTGTGGTGGTTCGAATGAGAATGTTCCCATGGGCTCCAACCATGTATTTGCATACTTGGTTTCCAGTCCCTGGTTATTTGGGGAGGGTCATGGAACCTTTAGGAGATGCGGCCTTGCTGGTGGAAGCACATCACTGAAGGTGGCCTCTGAGAGTTCAAACCCTCACCCCATTTCTAGTCTGTCTCTCTCTGCTTCCTGTGCCTGCTAGAAGATATGAGCTCTTAGCTTTCTGTTCCACCTGCCTCTTGCATTCCTCCCTGTCATCATGGACTCGTAACCCTCTGGAACTGTAAGCCCAATTCTCTTCTTTCTATAAATAACTAATACACTATCTCTTCAAACTTGGTGTTTGTTGTTGTTGATGATGTTTTAATCTTGATAACCATACATGATATCCTTGCTAAGAAGATTCTCAGCACACAGGCCATTAGTAATGTAATAGAAATTGCAGGAGGTGATTCTTAGTCCTTTGAGTAGGATCTCAATGGGCCTGGCCTTTGGGGCTGGAAACTTACCTGGTGTTCTGCAGTTTTTGTTTTACCATTGGATGAGGAAGTGTGGCTGGAGTGGGCTGGAGTTGGCTGTTTCCCTTTCCGGAGTCAGGAAGGCCCTGATGCGACCCCACCAGGCCAGACAAGGGGGTGCACAGATGTAATCCCAGCACTGGGCTGTGGCACCAGGATTGTGAGTTCCAGGCAACCCCTGCAGCACAGGGAGCTACACCAGCTCCAACCTCCTGCTTCCTCATCCAGGGCACAGGTCCAGAAATATTTCCTAACATACATTAATTTTACATGCAGGATAATCAACAATCTGCTATAATTCTTAACAATTTTTGCTACTTTTTTGCCAGGTTCTTTGGGAACTGAAAGTGCGAAACTTGACAAACCCTTGTGGTAGGCAGAGTGTTCAGGAGGCTCCCCAAAGCCACTCAGTGGGTCCCACTGACTCAGGGTGCCTGGCCACACCTAGCCAAGCTATCTAAGATGACAGACTTACCAGCTAATGGAGCCTACACAAAGAGTTTCCAGTTTTCACAGAAAATTGTGTACTACCAGCCAGACAGAGAGGCACAGGCCTGGCATCCCAGCACTCAGCAGAGGCAGGAAGATTGTGAGCTCAAGGCTGGTCTGGCTGTACATATGAGTTCCAGGCCAGCCTGGGCTATGCGGTCCTAGCTCAGAAAACAACAAAATAATACTAAACTAGGGGGCTGGAGAGATGGTTTAGTGGTTAAGAGCACTAGCTGCTCTTGTAGAGGACCTGGGTTTGGTTCCCAGCACCCACATGGCAGCTAACAACTAGCCATAACTCCAGTTCGAGGGGAGATACCTTCTTAGGGCCTCCATGGGCATTGAATGCATGGGTTTTACTTATGTGCAGGCAAAACACTTATACACATAAAATATAAATAAATAAACAATAATGTTAAATTGTTAGATGCAAACTTTCTAAATTATCTCCTCATGCCATCATTTAAGACATACACAAGTCAGGGCCAGGCACAGGCCTTTAATCCCAGCACTTGGGAGGCAGAGGCAGGCAGATCTCTGTGAGTTCGAGGCTAGCCTGGTCTACATAGTGAGTTCTAGGCCAGCTGGGGCTACAGGGAAACCCTATTTCGAAAAGACCAAAAAAAATAAAAGAAAGAAAGAAATACACAGTCTGGGGCTGGAAAGATGGCTCAGGGGTTAAGAGCACTGGCTGCTCTTGCAGAGGACCCTGGTGTTCAAATCCCAGCACCCACATGGTGGCTCACAACCATCTATAACTCTGGTTCCAGGGGATATGACACTCTCTCCTGACCTCCACAGGCACTGCACGACACGGGTGCACTTACATACATGCAGGTAATACACTCATACACATAAAATAAACAGTTAATTTTTTTTTGAAGTCAGTTATAGTTGAAACTGGAGGAACTGACTTCCTATTCTGGACACATGCTCCACGGAGGCCCTATTGCCAGTCTTGCTAGCGGTGCCTTCTCATTCGTATTACTATGTTTCAAAAATAGCCACGTTGCTGTTTCTTGATTGGTTTGTTGCTCTCGGTCTTTTGACTTCTTACAGAAAATTGATAGTTCTTGCCTACCCATGCCTGTGCAGCCCTGTTTGACCTCCTCCCAAAAAGATCACAATGAAACAATTTGCTATGAACCTGTATCATGGTTGTAAATAAGCACAGCTGGACCACATGTTTCTAGAACACCCTCACCCCTGCCCAGATGTTTTCTTCTTGTTTTTCTCTTAATCTATCTCACATCGTCTTTTAGCAGGAACTTCTGACCTTCCCGAGGGCTGGGAAGAGTGGCTGCCCCCTGTGTCCCAAGGGAGCTGCTGGCTTCCTAGAGCCTTTCCAACAATTTTCCCACCTCCTCCACATTCCTGTGGCTTTCTGGGGCTTCGCTGGGAGGTGCGTTTCTCCTGGCTGTCCCTCCCCAGGGGCTTGGGTTTCAGGCCTGTTCACCTGCAAATCAGGTATCACTCACTTGCTTTCCCAATCTTGGCTGACATCTTTTGTCTCCTTGTTCTGTGGGTTTGTTCCTTTTTAATCCTTTAATATCCTTTCCGTGTGGTTTATGCGGAGATGGCAAATGCATCCTTTCAATGCACCAAGAGTAATCGGAAGTCTTTGTGTTCATTACTTCTAAAGCACATTTTCTATAGGCCTTTAAAAGAAATCAGAATCACACCCATTTCTCGTTTGTCTGTGGGTGATTAACTAATTGAAACGGATTTTCTTTAAGTGGAAGAACATCAGACTTGAGTAAAGTTTTCAAGAAATGTGACTTTGAAATTCCCATTCAGCCTCTCCATCCTTTTGGCCATTTCCTCCACATGATGGCACCTTATTCTGATATCTTTGTGTTCTCTCCAGGAAACTAAATTGTGGGATAGGGACCCGGGAACAAACCCGAAAACTTACTTGCATTAGAATATAAATGCCTTACAGAGTACTTTCTCTGATTGTATACAATGAAATACAATGAAAGCTTCTAAACTAAAAGAAAGATTAGCTTGAAATTTCCAAAGATACATTTTGGAAACTGTCTGGGAATTGGGAACAGGAGTGTGCTGAGAGGAATGGAGTAGCGTAAGGGGTGAATAAAGCCAAAGGGAACGAAATTAGCGGGAACAGAGAAGATAGATTGGTGATAATGTATGATTCAAGGATTAATTTGTTTTCCTTTCTATGCCTGTAAACCTTAAAGACGCCACAGCAAAAACATTAAGAAGTCTATACACTTCAGAAGCTATGAACATATGAACAAAATTATAAAATAAAAAATGCTTGAAATTCTGTTTTACGCCTGCATTGCTAACATTGTCACTAGTGGCCGATTCATATATAAAGTTTTGTTATTGTTGTTGTTTAAGACTGAGTCTCATGATGTAGCTAGGCTGGCCTCAAATTGCCAGTTCTTCTGCCTCAGGTTCCTACATGCTGAGATTACAGGGGCATGTATCACCACACCTGATTTAGGGAAATACGTATTTTATGGATCACTCCATTACTCGAAAGACAACCACGTTTTGGGCGCCATCAGCAAAGAACATGATCACTACACTTTTCTAGGTACATGATTGGTCCCTAAGTAGGTGTAGGGACCTTTCTGATGCAGAATGCTTTTCTGTGAAAAGGGAAGGGGGCACTTTAAGTATCAACATTAGCCTACACCTTAAAATGCTTATATTAGAGAGCTGTAATTTGCTCATCTGTGAAATGAAGTGATGGGTCTGGAGCTGCGGTTCCCACTGCTAGTGTCTGAAACCACAGTGCCGGTCACTGGATTCCAGTCAGGCCTCAGGCTGGAGAAAAGGATTAGCCTGGGTGGGGAGCAGTTCTTGAAGCCAGCCTTTGGTTTCAATCATCTCCCTTCTTAGGCTGTCCTCTGTGGAGATGGACCACAATTTTCTTTCTTCTTTCTCTCCTCCCCACTCCTGCCTAGATTCTTCTCATTTAACAAAATCAAAGCTGATGACTTTCTCTTCCTCACCAGTGCTTGAAGAACGCAAAGCATCTGTGGATCATATCTAACGTCTCTTTAGATAAATGCAAAATTGGTTCTGAATAGTCCACTAACTTTTCTTGAACTGGAGTATCTTTGCATAATCCTTTTAAACCAAAGTCTTTTTCTTATATTGTTAGAGCTCTATGTTGGTCTGTGTGTAAGTTATGGCCGGGTGTGGCGGTGCATGCCTTTAATCCCAGCCCTTGGGAGGCAGAGGCAGGCGAATCTCTATGAGTTCAAGGCCAGTCTGATCTACAAAGTGATAATCCACCTTGGGAGGCAGAAGCAGGTGGATCTCTGTGAGATCAAGGCCACTGTAGTCCATATTGTGACTTCCAGGTGGGCTGGGACTAGGGAGACCCTTTCAAAAAAAAGTTAACAGACACTTAGTTGAAGGTCACCAGTGGAATTTAATCTACCAGGTGTGTTGGTGATGACTGATGGGTTGAGAGGAGAGCTACGGGACCCATCTTGAAAACAGCACAACCATACTGAATTTGCTCTATGTATGCTGTGGATTAATGGCAATAATAATGTGAATGGGTTTCTATAAACGGTTTTATTCTTTCTCCCTATTAAATCCTCAGTTGTCCATATCAAAGTTTAAGTTCATGAGATCAATTTTGAATCTTTGAAATCATGATGCTCACCTTGGCTTCATTTCACAGTGGTGTTTGATTTTCTTGGTGTCCACAGGGCACTGGTCCCAGGACACACCTCAGACACAAAAATCCTCAGATGCCCCAGGCCTTTATGCAAGATAGTGTGACAGTAAAGAGGTGGTTCTACAGTAGGTAAAAGCTGTGCAGGAACCCAGAACCCTCAATGGAAGGAGAAAACTGACTCTCAAAAGTTGTCCTGTGGCCTCCATACATGGATCGTGGCACATACCGCCCCTCTGTGTGTGCGCACACCCACACAAAATAAAACGAAATGAAAATGGAGTAATACTTGCAAATAGCTTACGTACGTCCTCCTCTATGCGTAATATCATCTCTAGATTACTTATAGCACCTAGCAGACTGTGAATACCATGCAAGTTGTTATTGCAAATTGTTATTATGCTGGGTTGTTTAGGGAATAATAAGGAAAACGTGCACATATTCAGTACAGAGCACTCAGTGGAGGTCTCAGTACAGTTTTGGATCCCTGGGAGTGAAATGGACCACACACATTCTCCATCGTGATCTCCTGGGCCAAGGGAAGCTCACTAAATCACCACAAAGGCCCACAGATCCTACCTGCACTAGCATGAACAAATGGCAATAAGACAGACTTGGTAGCCTACACCTTTAATCCTAGCACTCTGGAGAAAGGTGGGAAGCTCTCTGTGAGATCGAGGCCAATATAGGGAGTTCCAGGCCAGCTAGGGCTACAAGGGAAACCCTATCTCTAAATAAATAAATAAATAAATAAATAAATAAATAAATAAATAAATAAATAAATAATACATAATAAATAAATTGATAAATAAAGAGAGCCTGAAAGAAAGAGATACCAGATATGGCTTCAAAGAGTGAAGTTCCTGGATCAGCCCTGTGATTTGCTGTGGGATCTAGACAAACAAGCTCCCCTCTTTGTGCCCTCAGTTTTGGTCTAGAAGTGAGGATAATACTGTCTCGTTAGACCCTTAGGACACTGGTGAGTAGAGAATAGTCTTGAAAGTTCTCTGAAAGAGGCAAAGCATTCTAAAACATTAAAAGGCATGTTCAAATTCCATAGATGCCATTTACTGACTTGGGTTTCAGAACTGTCCTTAAAGTGGCCCGCAACCAGTCAAGCCCCATGAATTTTCCAGTCATTCTCCTCATCCTCCAGCTTTCCCATTTGTTTTCTGTCACCTCCTTTATCTCCACCAACCCAGGACCCTTTATACAAAACTGTGTGTTTACCAGAAGCAACCTTGTCAAGGCTACTCACCCTGTGAAGGCCACTAAAATTTCTTATCTAAGTTCTCTATGGACTGTATTTTCCTAACTCGTTCAATTTATAGGAAGCCAATTTATTTCAAGGTCTAGAAACCAAGGGATGGTAATTGTTTTGAAGGAATTTTAATGACTATAAACCATTAATGGAAGGCCTGTGATTTTTCTCAAATCTCAACATCTGAGAATTCTGTTTTGGCATCAACAGACCGCCACATGGGCCTTGGAGACTGCTCAGCCGGGAAGGGTGTTTGCTGCTAAGTCTGACCAACTTGAGCTCAATCCCCAGGATTCACATGGTGGAAGGAGAAAACCAACTCCTGCAAGCTGTCCTCAGACCTCAACCACATGTGTGCTGCTGTGTGTGCACACACAAATTAGTTAATTGATTGATTCATTAAATACTGTGGTGAAATTAGCAATGCTTTTGGGTGAATTTGTCTTTTCCTAGTCATAATGTCTATGTACATGTATTAGTTTTGCTTTGTTGTGATCAAAATATCTGACAGAAACAATTTAAGAGCAGAAAGGTTTATTTTGGCACACAGTTCAGAGGGTCTGGGTGGATCATCGTGGGGAAGGCAGGGTGCTGGGAGCCTGCAGTGGAATCTTGACCAGAAGCAGAGAGAGGCAGGGAACCAGAAAATCCCTCCCCACAGGCCAGCTTCTGCCCAGGCGAGCTTCTGCCAGTTAGGCCCCACCTCCCAAAGGTTCCACAGCCTCCCAGAGCAGGGCCACCAATGGACAACAAGCTTAAAAACAAAGAAACAAAGGAGCCTGTGCAGGACAGTTCACGTTCACCCCACAACACAGACCATGAAGGACTGGCGAGTGTAGACATCAAGAAAACTCACTAGACTGTGTCTTATGGATCCCAGGATGGTCTGGAACATTTTATGTGGCTGTAGATGATCTTGAACATCTCATCTTTCTGCCTCTACTTCCCCGAGTCCTGAGATTACAGGTGTGCACCACCACATCCAGTTTATGCCTTGAGGGGAATTGAACCCAGGGCTGTATGCATGCTAAGCAAGCACTCTACCATCTCAACTACATGCCAGGTCACATCACCAGCTTTTGTTTTGTTTTGCTTTTTTGAGACAGGGTCTCCTTGTAGCCCCAGCTAGCCTGGAACTTGCTATGTAGACCAGGCTGGTTTCAAACTCACAGAGATCTGCCTGACTCTGCCTCCTGAATGTTGGGATAAAAGGAGTGGGCCACCACACCCAGCCATCACCAGTTTTGACTCACAGGACCCATTGCCCAGCAGCGAAGTCTAGCTATGTTTTTGTCATCCATTTGAAAATATTTTTTTCACTTTTGTTTGTGAGCACTGACTGCATTTGCAGAGGACCCAGGTTTGGTTCCCAGCACTGTTGTGGGGTGCTTCACCAGAGAAGACCACTCAGACAAAGTTTTGTCAAATGAAAGTCATTACTGGCCAGGGCTACTACACAAGCGTGTCAGGAACCCAAGTGTATAGCCCTGAGCCATCTCTAGGGTAAGCTTTTATACAGAAAAATCGTAACCAGGGTGAAAAGCTTAAGTTCCCAAGCTTACAGGTGGAGAGTCCCCTTAACAATTTCTATTCTGTTAAGCAACAATTATTATTTTGCAGAAGCAAGCCAAGCATAACCTACAGAAACCATAAATCTGCAGTTAGCAGGTACACTCTGGAACACTCTGACCTGTTCCCAAGACAGCCTGGGTCCAGCTGACATATGTTCCCATACCCTGGGCCAACTGCCTAATAATTTCAGAGACTAGAGAGTCAGCCTAAACTTTAACATGGCGTAGCTAGGGTCAAGAATGTGCCCTATTACAGCACCCACATGGTGGCTCATCACCACCTATAATTCCAGTTCTAGGCAATCCCATGCCCTCTTTTGGCCTCTGTGGGTATTGCATGCACATGGCACACTTACGTACGTGCATGAAAAACATAAAATTAAAAAAATAATAATAAATAACACTGGGCATGGTGACATTCACCTTTAATCACAGCCCTCAGGAAGCAGAGGTAAGTGGATCTCTTTGAGACTGAGGCCAACCTGGTCCACATAGTGACTTCTAGGTGGGCTGGCACTAGGGAGACCCTGTCAAAGAAGAAAGAAAAAAGAAGAAAAAAGAAAGAAAAAGGAAAAAGAATAATAAATAAAAAAAATTTTTTTAAATGAGAAGAACTATTTTAAAAACAGAACTAAGGTAGCAAGTTTCTGCCTTGTTGATTTTTTTTTAATCTGGGATTTGATTAGTTTTTAATCAAAATTGTTTTCCATCAGAAAGTTAAAAAAAAAAAAAACTTTGCAAGTTGTTAAAATATTAAAAGTTCTCATCGTAAAGTGTTTTTCTCTGACAGTTGTTCTCAACAATGCCAAATTTAATCATTCTTTTTATAATAAATATTCTGTAGCAACTTCATGTGTGTGTGTGTGTGTGTGTTATGCATGACTGTGTGGGCGCCCCAGCCTGCTCACAGCCACGTGGAAGCCAGAGCATGACGTGGAACGTCTTCTTCCATTTCTCTCCACCTTATTGGCCTGAGACATGGTTTCTCATCAAACCAGAAACTCTGCATGTGGGTCCTGGGGATTCAAACTCAGCCTACAAAGCAAATGTTTTTACCCACTGAGCTGTGTCCCCAGCCCCATAATTTCCTTCTGATAAGTTGTTTATGGCAATGAAATAAACCATCCCTGAGGGTAATCTGTTACTTTCCACTGGTCTGTGAGTTGACTGGGTCTGTTTGAGGTGCTGTGGGCTGGGCTCCAGGTCCCTGGGACGTCAAGATGGCCTCCCTCATGTCTTTACTTCTTGGTGCTGGGCTGTAGGCTGGGCGCTCCCCTGGGGGCTGTTGGCCTGTGACTTTTCTTCACTTTCAGATTGGCCTTGCCATGTGACTTTTGGAATTGTTAGTGGCAGGGCAGATGGATTAAGAGTGTTGGGGCTAGTGTAGCTTCAGTGGTAGCACATAGGGATAGAATTCAGGAAGTCCTGAATCCAGTCCTCTGGGAGAGGGTGTTAGATTTTTGGGGTGCCAAATGTAGGAATGGGAGAGAAAGAGATCATACCAGACCTCAGATGGGACTGTGTTTATTCAAAGAGACAAGGGACAGCAGCCTTCCTGCATGATTGAAGGACGCAACATGCTGTGAACGTGGAAAGTTAGAGATGATACAGGGCTAGGACATGAGGAAGGTGGATCAGCTGCAGGGATCTATTGTCTCATTCTCTGGAGGCACTTACTCAAACAGGACAGGCTATCTTGAGCAACAACCTTCTCTAACAGTCCTGGAGGCAGATAAGGGTCAGCAGCAGTTTTGGAGGTAGATAAGATTAGTGGAAGTTTCTAGTTTTCTGCAACCAGGGCGTTCTATCAGAGGGGATGTCTCAGAAGCAAAGGTGGAAGTTACACAGCTTTGAAGACCAAGCCCCCAAAGAGGCAGGGCATCCCTTGGGCTGCATCTTTTGGTTGGAACAGGTCATGAGACCAGTCTGCAGGCAAGGAAAGAGAAAGCAAACTCCACCTCTTGATCCTGGGAAAGTGAGGTTACGTTGTGAGAAGAGAAGAAAACGGGACTGGGAAATACAGTGCATTTAGAAACAATTCCTCCTATATCCTGACAGAACTGCAGAAACAATGTTTTGAAAGTGAAAACAGCAGCCCAACAATAATTTAACAGAGGAGCTAGAGAGATGGTTTAGCAGTTAAGAGCACTGGCTGCTCCTACAGAGGACTGGGGTTCAGTTCCTGGCACCCACATGGCAGCTAACAACCATCTATAATTCCAGCTCCAGAGGATCTGACATCCTTTCCTGGCTTCTGCCAACACTGTACCCATGTGTAAAACACACATACACATAAAATTTAAAAACTAAAATATTTTCTTAAAAATAAAATAATTTAACAGAGAATTGAAAGGCAAGTCATCCATATGTGTTGCAGCATGTAAACAAGCTCTGATGCACCAAAAGATCTAATGTGGCCAGCGAAGTGCACGGAGCTAGTGACTACATTTTTATTTATGAAAAAATAAGAAGCCATTTCATAAAAGACATATCCTGAAATGGGCAGCAGAGCTAGGACAACAATAGAGCCAGATTAAAGAATAATGAGCCAGTTATTTGCATATAATAAGAAAAATCGGGGCTGGAGAGATGGTTCAGCATTAAGAGCACTGGGTGCTCTTGCAGAGGACCTGGGCGGGATTCTAGCATCCACATGGTGGCTAACAACCATCTGTAACTCCAGTTCCAGGGGATCCGACACCCTCTTCTGACCTCCGTGGGCATTGCATGAAACGGGTGCACTTACACACATGCAGGCAATACACTCATGCACACAAAAGTTAAAAAAAAAATAAAAAAAAGAAGGCAAACTACAGAGAGAATATAGTATTCCCAAAAGCGATGTGGGCTTTATTGGAAAAGGGCAAAATCAAAATAATTCCCTAGGTGGGGATAGAAAACACATCAAGGACTTCAAAATTCTACCACATGTCAAAGCAAATATTTGACCTCTAATATTTCAAAAGGCCATGGAGACACATCTTTCAATATTCAGAGAGAATGAGATAAATTTTTAGAAAGAGTAAAGGAGATTTTAGAGGTGTGTGGTAAATGTCAGAAACTCAGCTAAAAAAATGTAAGCTTTGATTTCCACATCATTAATTTCTTATTCACCGCAAAAATTAAAGGTATAGATCTAGGAGTGGTGGCACACACTTTTACTCCCAGTATCTGAGAGGTAGAAGCAGGTGGATCTCTGTGAATTCCAGGCCAGCCTGGTCTACATAGCAGATTCCAGGTCACCCAGCACTACATAGTGAGACCTTGTCTCTGACAAACAGAAACAAAAGTAAAGGTATAGAATGGTAATGTTGAGAAATCTTTAAAAGTAATATTTACCAATAAAATGTCACAAGACTTTTATATTTCATGTGCCTCTTGGCCCATAGTTGGTTTCTTGGTCTGGCACAGGATTTCCAAAGCTTCTTAATTATAGTCTGCAACAGAGCTCCCTCTCACAGCCTCTGCACCACTCTGCCAAAGTACTGTCAACCACCTGCACACCAGGTCCCCAGGAGCAAGCTCCTTAAGTTTCAGCTTAGTAACCAGCATATGCAATACCCTTCAGTATAATCCTTTTGTGGTACTGGGGGTCAAGGCAGGGGCTCCACACATGCTAGGTAAGTGTTCTACCCCTGAGCTAAGTCCCCAGCTGGTGCAATCTTTTAAAATGACAAATTAGCACATGCATACACACACCTAGGCAAAACTGCTGATAGAGTAAGAACTCTATAAGTAATTCTATGGGGCTGGCTAGGTTAGCTCAGTGGATAAAGGCACTTGCCACAAAAGCCTTGTGACCTGAGTTCAATCCCCAGAACCCACATAAAAGGTGGAAGGAATGAACTGACTCTACATAGTTGTTCTCTCACCTCCACACATGCCCCCACCACCAACATATCATACACACATACACAAAATAACAGTAACACAAAAATAAAAATAAAGTTAGAATACAATAATACTGTGTCACTTGATAGGCTCATTTCTAACCTGCGACCCTTTTGTAATGGTAATATTGACTTATTTACTTATTTATGTAATTTAGGAGAAGGGTCTGAAGATATAACCTGGACTGATCTTGACTTCACTGTCCTCCTGCTTCTACCTCTTGAGTGCTGGGGTCGCAGGCACAGTCCTTCCTGTTCTCTGGGAAACTTTATGTGACACTTTTCTGTATCCCTTATTGTCTGTGTAGAACCACTGACCCGTGTGGAGCAGGATATTTGTTCACTGCATCTTCTGAAACCCAAACACGACAGGAAATATTTTCTTTAGGCAGAACTGAATTGATTTGGGGGTAGGGGGGTCAAGCACACTTGGAGCCTTGCTCTGAGTGCCTGCAAGTCCCCGTGTATATCATCCTGTCAACCCCAAATGACCACATGTTCCCGAACTTGTTGGCCAAGCAGGCAGGGCGCATTCTGAGCGATAACCTGGGGCAGGGAGCACTTCGACTGAGAGCAGGCTTCGGAAATCTGTCTTGCACACACATCCAAAGTTGATTTGGACTTTAATTAAGTCCACTTAAAGGCTCTCTGGGGTTTTAAAACACTAAAGGGCTTTTAACATGCAGTATTGCATGGCCTGCTTTAAAAACCAGACCACGATGAAAGCTCAGAGCTGAAACTGCGGCAGACACGTTTGCTGACTTTCCTCTACCACTTGATGCGATTTAGAGTCCCTATTTTATTTCATTGTGGTTTCATCTAGTGTGTTCTAAACTGAGGCTTGAGAAAATATATTTTGTTGCTGTTGTGCTTTTTTGAGATAGTGATGGTTGCATTGCCCAGCCTGGATTGAACTCATGAGTTCAAAGAATCCTCCTGCCTCAGCCCCCAGCTTGGACTATAGGTGTGTACCACCACCTTCTCTTCCTCTCTGAATTTAGGCTTTTCATCTTGGAAGTATGTTATCAGCTCAATAAATTCTTTCCTCTGCATTAATTCACAATTAATAACTTTTTATCCGCAGAAAATCCATGTAGAGAGGGGAAAGGATGGGACCTGGAAAAAGAAACGTCCAAATCTTCATATGTTTTATATATATATATATGTATA
>NW_008336953.1:1131361-1157482 GCF_000622305.1 Nannospalax galili
TACTCAAACAATGGAAAACAATTTAAAATTTAGATTTCCCACAGTAAGGAATATGTATTTCATTTATTATTTTAATATAGTTAAAAGAAAAATCATAAATTTTGGGGTGGCTACCAACTCTGAAAACGCATACAAACTGTAAGATTTTCATTGTTTTGTTATGTTGAGACAAATGACAAAAAACGCTAACTAAAGACAATTTAAAAAACAATGGAAAACAATTTAAAATTTAGATTTCCCACAGTAAGGAATATGTATTTCATTTATTATTTTAATATAGTTAAAAGAAAAATCATAAATTTTGGGGTGGCTACCAACTCTGAAAACGCATACAAACTGTAAGATTTTCATTGTTTTGTTATGTTGAGACAAATGACAAAAAACGCTAACTAAAGACAATTTAAAGTGTATTTGTGAGTTTTTCCTCCACCTACAAGATGTGTTAATTAATGTCACTTAAAGGTTTATGTATTTGACCATGTCACTTCTTTTTTATTTTTATTTTAAATTTTGTTATTCTGTGTGTGTGTATGCATGCGTGCACGCAACCGTGCATGCATGTGCGCGCCATGGTGCACATGTGGAGGTCAGAAGACAACTTATAGAAGTCAGTTCTCTTGCTCCACCATGTGGGTGCTAGGGGTCAAACTCAGGTCATCAGGCTTGGTGGTAAGCACCTTTACTTGCTGAGCCATCTTGCTGGCCCTCATGTCACTTCTGATCCTATGTTTCAAACATTTAACCTAGCCATACCTGTCTAAGTACTGTATGTGTTCATGTGTGTGCACATGCACATGTGCACTGTGTGGAGGCTGGAGGACGACCTTGAGTGTTGTTCCTCATGTGCCATGCACTTTTAAAAAATATTTTATTTATTTTATTTTATGTGTATGAGTGTATTGCATGTATGTGAGTACACTCGTGCAGTGCCAGTGGAGGTCAGAAGAGGGCTTCGGATTCCCCTGGAACTCTAGTCAAGGACGCTTTGTAGCCACCATGTGGGTGCTGGGAATTGAATCCGGGCCTTCTGCAAGAGCAGTCAGTGCTCTCAGACACTGAGCCATTTCTCCAGCCCCTGCACTTACTTATTTTTGAGACAGAATCTCTCACAGGCCTGTACCTCGCCAAGTAGGCTGGGCTGGCTACCAGTGAACTCTAGGGATCTGCCTGCCCCTGCCTCCTCAGCACTGGGATTAAAAGTGCACCACTGTGCCCAGATTTTTACATGGGTGCTGGGGACTGAGCTCGGGTCTTCAGGCTCATAAGGCTAGCACTTTACCAATCCATCTACCTCCCCAGCCCAGTCTGAGGATTTTTCAACTGTCAATAGATATCTTAAGTTACTGAAAACAAAAATCTTAACTAAAAACATCCTGTAGTCCTTTTTTTAATTAATTATTTTTATTTTATGTGTATAAATGTTTTGCTTGCTGATGTAAGTGCACCATATGTATGCAATGCCTGTGGAGGCCAGAAGAGGGGGTCAGATCCCTTGGAACTAGAGTTATAGACAGTCATCATGTGGGTGCTGGGAACTAAACTTGAATCCTCTACAAGAGTGATGGATGCTCCTAACTATTGAGCCATCTCCCTAGCCACATTCTTG
Organism: Nannospalax galili; assembly: GCF_000622305.1. Classification (NCBI taxonomy): domain Eukaryota; kingdom Metazoa; phylum Chordata; class Mammalia; order Rodentia; family Spalacidae; genus Nannospalax; species Nannospalax galili. The sequence continues at coordinate 1,132,968 of NW_008336953.1, forward strand.
TATTCTTTGTTTTGAAACAGGGTCTCCCTATAGCCCCAGTTGGCCTGAATTCCCTAAGTAGACTCACCTGCCTCTGCTTCCCAAGTGTTGAGATTAAAGTTGTGCTCCACCCTGCCTGGCCCATTCTTATATTCTTGATTTTTTTAAAAAAAATTATTTATTTTTATTTTATGTGTATACATGTATTGCCTGCATGTAGGTAAGTGTACCTGTGTCGTGCAATGCCTGCAGAGGTCAGAGAGGCTGTCAGATCCCCTAGGACTGGAGTTACAGTTGTTAGCTGCCATGTGGGTGCTGGGATTTGAACCCGGGTCTTCTGCAAGAACAACCAGTGTTCTTAACTGCTGAGCCATCTCTCCAGCCCCTATTCTTGATTATTTAATTAAAAATTATGACTGGTATTTCAGTGAATTAAACTACTGTATGTCATATCCTCAGAGACTACCACCTCATGGCATAACCTTTGAGTTCTCTCTGACGTGAATTTTCCAAACATTGTGCTAGCCACAAAGAAAACAATTAAATTGACTAATAATTTGTTCAGTTTTCTACACTCTTACAATAAAATCCAAATAGATCAAGGTAAAGCAGAGATTATACGTGACCTGTCTGAAACATGCACTCTTCAAATGGCCTGTAAAAATCAGATCCTTGTTCTTATAAAATTTGATAGCAGATGTAGCCCAAATCACCTTTCCAATCTGTTCCATTTGTTTTGTAAAGTGAGTAAGTCCCTAGTGAGACATTCTTAACCTAATTATTGATTTATGATCTCGAGACTATTCCATCAGAAAGCTTCCCTACCCATTTGCCAATCTATTTTTGGTACAAAATCTAGGCCAAATACAAAGCTTCTTCAATCATTTCTGGAATGAAAACTTTTGAAAAAAATTTTTATAAATGTGCTCTGAGTTTCAAACATTAAAATTATAGTAAAACCCCAGTTCAGGACTGTGGATGTAGCTCTGTATTAGAGCACCTGTTTAGCATGCATGAGGCCCTGGGGTCAATTCCCAACAGCACAAGTAAAATGAAAAACAAAAAACCAAAGTATTTATTTCATTAGCCACTCATTTCTACCGGAAATGTGCAGATTCTGCTGGAAGCAGGTGGCTGGTGACCACAATAGGTACATTCCTTTGTTGAGTTTATCACTAGTACACAGTCTTATCCTCGAAAAGTCTGAAAACTATGAAAAGAAATGAAAGATGAGCATGTACAATCATTGCTAGTTGTTTTAGGCATTTACTTGTAGCACGGACATTCCAAAACGGAAAAGTGGAAAAAGGCTTTAAATATTTTCTAATTCCACAGAATATTCTCTTTCATTCCTATGGAAATGGCAGATAATCTATTGACATATATAATAACTTGAGGCATCAACCACAAGAGCCAGAAAGGCTTGTAAGAAACTGAGTACCTGTAAAACAAAGGCGACCCCAGAGATTGTAGCTTGCGTGGACTCTCAGTACTTGATTTTGTATTCATAATTTTGTATTTTCTTTGTTAAAAAATAAAAAACCAGCAGGGCATGGTGGCCAACTCCTTTAATCCCAGAATTTGGGAGGCAGAGGTAGGAGGATCTCTGTGAGATCAAGGCCAGCCATGTGCTACAGGGAGACTCTCAAAAAACAAAAACAACAAAACAACAACAAAAACAGGGCTAGAGATGGCTTGACAGTTAAGAGCACTGGCTGCTTTTGCAGAAGGCTGGGGCTACATGGTGGCTAACAACCATCTGTAATTCCAGTTCCAGGAGATCTGACACATTCTTCTGATTTCCGAGGGCATTGCATGAATGTGGTGCACTAACATACATGCAGGCAAAACACTCATACAAATTTAAAAATAAATAAATAAGTAAATTTTAAATAAAAACAAACAAACCTCCAAAATTGTGTAAGTAGTAGGCCCTACAAAGCCTAGATTGGCCCAGCTGGGTGTAAACAATATGATTTACATACGATCAGTACACTGCTTAGCTATTTCAAAATGCTGCAACCAGAAGTATACCTGGATGTCAGTATTTTAATTTTTTAACTTAATATTTCATTATTTCTAAGCTTTTAAAGCACTACTTTGTAGAATTTGCTAATTCAAATATTTATGCCTATTATAGTTATTTTCTTCTAATTGGAGAGATTTTTCTACATGAGAAAATTCAAGGTTCTGTTGTTGTTGTTGTTTGTTTGTTTTGGTCTTTTTGAAGCAGGGTCTCCCTGCAGCCCCAGCTGGCCTGGAACTCACTATGTAGACCAGACTGGCCTTGAACTCAGAGAGATCCTCCTGCCCCTGCCTCCTGAATGCTGGGATCAACGGCATGCACCACCACACCTGGCGATAAAATTCAATATTCTTTTTTTGGCAGGGGGGTCTTTTGAAACAGGGTCTCCCTGTAGCCCCAGCTGTCCTGGAACTCACTATGTAGACCAGGCTGGGCTTGAACTCACAGAGATCCTCCTGCCTCTGCCTCCCAAGTGCTGAGACTACAGGCATGTGCCACCACACATGATGATAAAATTCAATATTCTTAAAATGTCAAATCTCTCACAGTTAAATGGCAAGTGCAATGAATATTCCAACTATAATTAGAAACGCAAAACTTCGGAAAAATTTGGGAAACATCTGGGAAATAAGTAAGAGTCACTAAGAAATTTTTGAAAAAGATGATTAATTGAATGTGTTAGGTTGGAGTGAGGGATGGTTGATATTTTTAACATACAAAACATTATAAGCCTTCTATTAATAATTTGAACAATGTGGTCTTGGTTCAGACCAAGAGACAACAGACAAGCTGACCCACATTAGGACATGTGGGGATGTAGCTCAGTTGTGGAGCACCTGCCTAGCATGCACAAGAGCTGCTTAAAATGAGATGTTGTGAAATAATAATGGACCATAAAAAATTAAAACATTTCTACAGGGGCTGGAGAGATGGCTCAGTGGTTAAGAGCACTGGCTACTTTTGCAGAGGACCTGGGTTCAGTTTCCAGCACCCACATGGCAGCTAACAACCATCCATAACTCCAGTTCCAGGGGAATCTGACACCCTCTTCTGTCTACCTTGGGCATTGCACTACAAGGGTGCACTTACCCACATGCAGGCAATATACTGATACACAAAAACTAAAAATAAATAAAATATTTTAAAAATGAAAACAGCCTATATATCAGCTGATCTGTGGGTAAACAAAACCATTATATCCACACAATAGAATATTAGTTGACAATGAAGAGGGAGGAATTACTAATGCATGGTGCAAATTGACATGGTCCTTTTTATTAACTATTTTATTACAGAGTTCCACAATTGATCACATGAGAGAATATGTGTCTGAGAGGTGCCCAGCTGTAAATGACACATCTACAGTGGAACCTCTACAACTAAGACTCATGGAACATAGCAGAAGAGGGGGTAGAGAGAATACTGACATACACCTCACTCTCACCAGTGAAACTTCCTCATACAACAGAGTGTGATGCACACAGAAGGCCACCACTGGCCAAGTTTTAGAGAACAAGAGACTGCAGAGTCATGTCCCTGGATAGGTAGGACCCCTGTATTAAACCTTAGCCACCCACGGCTCAGACCATTGTGGAAGAGGGGGTGAAAAGATTGTAAGAGCCAGGGTTGGTGCATGAATATAAGGAAATAGGCTTTCAGGCCACTGGGAACTTGTTCATATGAACTTTCTTGCAACAGTGGTAACAACATGCACAAGACCCATGCTGACTCACTCAGACAAAAACCAGGCATAGAACAAGGGAAATGGGCAGCAGCCCCAACTATTAGCATTACTTCAGGGTGAGAAGAAACTAGCCAAGAAACTATTAGCAACTGATTACTTCAGGGTGAGAGAGAGTAGATCTTCTTTAAGGGAGTGACTCTAGATAGGCTGACTAGACTCCAGTGGATGAATTTGCACTAAGGGACATCTGGGTATAAATGCTTGAACATGAAGGACCTAACATCCATGACAGAATGCATGAAATCCGGTGTGTGGGGGGCCATGGGGGGCCTGATGGGGGAGGGGGTCTAAATTTGATTAAGATATAGTATATGAAATGCACAAAAACTCAACAAAAATATTTCAAAAATAAAAATAAAAAAGGGAAAAAAACAGGACAAAAATTCATCTTCAATTTGTTTTAATTTCAGTAAAAGAATGGAGCCCATTGTTTTCTGTTTTCTTTTTCATGAATGATTACTTTTCTGTGCTTTGTGTCCTGTTTTCATACAGCTGCATATAAACTTGAAAACAGAGAAATCACGTTAAGGGTATTTCAACTTATATTCTCAAATTTTGTGTTAGGATCCCATATATGTTCTTTAGACTAGAGTTTTACCTGGCTTGTCTGTGGATTTTTACATGCTTATAAATGTCTTACCTTTCTGATTTATTAATGAGAGAGATGCTAAAATTGAATTCTATGCAAGTAACTTCTTATTTTTGAAATCATTTGCTATGATATTTGATACATCAAAATACATTTTAGAATCATTTGCTTTTTCTAAAAAAAGGATTTTATTTGTTTTTATTTTTTGTGTATAAATGTTTTGCCTTCATGTATGTAAGTACACCATATGTGTGCCTGGTGCCATGGAGGCCAGAAAAGGGCATTTGATCCCCTGGAACTGGAGTTAAGGATGGGTATTAGTCACCATGTGGGTGCTGGGAACCAAACCTGTGTTCTTTGGAAGAAAAGAGAAGCATGTGTTCTTAACAACGGAGCCATCTCCCTAGCCCTTGACATGGTCCTTTTTTTTTTTTTTTTTGGTCATTGTCCTTTTTTAAAAGACACTTTAGCAATACCTATCAAGAATTCTATACATACATACTAGTGGTAATGACTTTTACAATATGGACATACTCTGGACAAATGACTTTTACTTAACCTTACAACCAAAAGTTAGTCTTGTCTTAGTTGTCTATAATGTAAACAAGTCTACTAGACCTTGAGCTCCTCTTGTGACCTAAACTTAGCTTGAATTCCTCAAGACCCTTACTTGCTCTGAACCTAGAATAATGCATGAATGTGTGTGGATGTTTTGCATATTCGAGAAAGTGCTGCAGACATCTCCAGATATTCATTGGAAGCAATAAGGATATAAAGATGATCCTGTTTATGCTGCAAGCACTAGCTGGGCTTAAAATGAGAACATTTGACTGTGGTTGTGTGTGGTCTAGGTCTAGGGATCAGAAAGAGAAAATGCTTCTCCGATAATGTAAGGGTCTATTTTTTTATTTTTTAATTTTTATTGAGTTTTTGTGCATTTCATATAATAAATCTTAGTCAAATTTAGACCCCCTCCCTTATCCATGCCTCCATAGCTTCCCCCACAGGATTTCATGCATTCTGTCATATATGTTAAGTCCTATCTGACCAAGCATTTGTGCCCTGATATCCCTTGGTGCATAGAACATAGTGGAACAAGGGGTAGAGAGATGCAATCTCTCAACTCTCATCAGCAAAGCCTCTTCCTGCAACAATAGACGATTGACACAGATGGCCACAACTGCTCCAAGTGGAGAGAATAAGAGACTGCAGAGTGTGGATCACTGGACAGGACACCTATATTAAACTTTACTCACCCATGGTTCAGGGACCATTGCAGAAGAGGGGGTAGGAAGATTGAAAGAGCCAGGGGAGGAGGGTCTTGCTACGTAGCCCGGCCTGGCTTCAAACTTTTGATCCTCCTGCCTCAACCTTGTGAGTGTTGGGTTTAGAGATGTGTTCTACCACACCCAGCTTAATTTGATTTCAAGAACACTGAAGTCACATCTGTGTTTGGGTGCCACTTCTCCAGTCTCCCAAGGGCAGTGCCACCCTCCTCCATGCTCCTCTGAGACCAAAACCTGAGTGCCCTTGAGCTCCAAGTCTCAAAACGGGACTCTGGGCTACTTGGCTTTTACCTGCATCAGCCCTCAGAACCCAACATTCGGAAGCACGAGTGTATTGCAAAAAATTAATAATCTTAAAGCAATAAATCATATGCTCAAAAACATCTTTTAAAATCTATTGGTAAATAGTCAACGTTTAAAAAAAACAGAGCAGGGAGGGAGACGTGAGACAGAACCCCGACAAGGCAGCAACAAGCCCAAGAAACCAGTCCATGAAGTCCGGCTTGGTGAGTTTATCCAGTCGCTTACAGGAGCGGATGACTCCTGTGGATGTGACTGAAAAGCCTCACTATGCATGGTGACTTGGGGCTGTGGGGGGGCGGGTGGGATGTTGGGGGTAGTGAGTGGCGTACTGAGAAAGGCAAATATGAAGACATAATGAAACTTGTTTATAAAAACCAGATGAATTTATTGTCCTGGTTGCGAAGATCCTAAGAGAATAAAAATATCGTTTTTCTTTGGTCAAGTTTTCATACTCATTTCTTACATGCCCAAAACTTTGGCATCAGAGACAAAGAAAGAGCAAGAAAACATACCAGATCTGACATTTTGTTTTCCTGACTGTACCGCACACCCTGTGTTTTGTTACACGCAAACGTGCTTGTCAGATTCTACTGTATTCCATTACTTTACATCTCTGTGGTATAGATGAACTAAATAAAAACAAAAGTTTCAGTGAGAAACAAAGCTTTACAAATTACAAAGGCAGATACTCTATTGGCCACATTTTCTTAGTGCTCAGTAATATAATCAAAAATAAATAAAACTGATTTAGAGAAAAACCCAACCATTTGAAAAAATTAAACTTCTAAATAACTTAAAAAATATTTTACTATTTTTATTTTATGTGTATGAATGTATTGCCTGCATGTATGTAAGTGTATCCATGCCGTACAAATCCATGGAGGCCAGAAGAGGGTGTTGGATCCCCTGGAACTGTAGTAACAGACTGTTGCTAGCCACCACGTGGGTGCTGGGAACCAAACCCAGGTCCTCTGCTGAGCCTCCAGGCCTCTGGGATTTTAATTTTTGAGGCAGGATTTTACTATGAAATCTAGGGTGGCCTTGAACTGAGGATCTTCCCACCTCAGCCTCCCATGTGTTCTTCAGATCCAAGTTTACCTCCTCACCTAACCATTTGACAAGTAGGTCATAACCTAACCCACCCACTGAGGAAGAAAAGAACTTAGACTCTCCAAAGGTGCACAGGTCCAAGCTAACATGTCATCAGAAGCTGTCCTAGTTTGTTTCTTCATTGCTGTGACAAAACACTCTGACCAATACCAACTTGGGGAGGAAAGGGTTTATTCAGCTTACATCTCCTGGGTCACAGTTCATCAGGGAGCCCAAGGTAGGAACTCAGGGCAGGAACCTGGAGTCAGGAGCTGGAACGCAGGCTATGGAGGATCACTGCTTACTGGCTCGCTCCCTGGACCCTGCTCAGCCTGCTTTCTTATGCAACATAGGCCTACCTGCCCAGGGGTGGCACCACTCACAGTGGGCTGGGCCCTCTCACATCACTCAGCAATCAAGAAGGTGCCCCAGGGACATGGCCACAGGCCAGTCCCATGAAGGAAATTCCCCAATTGAGGCTCCCTCAACCCAGGTGTGTCAAGTTGACACTAAAGCTATCCAGCACAGAAGCCATCAGAGCATTCAAATGCTGTCAAGGTGGTTAGGTTTCCATAAACACGTTGTAAATTGAAACTATCACAGCGCATGAGAATACTCTGCACAGTAAAGTTATAGGGAAAGTGTGGGGTGGGACTACTACCATCTCTGTGAGAGCCACAGTACTGTCCCTATAGGTTGGGCAGACTTTGGAGATTCTGATACAGAACCAGACTCCTTGATCCCATGTATGGGAAGATGGAGCCCTGTGGTCTTGGTGGGCAGAGTGCAACGACTGTTGAAGTGGCTTGATAAGGTTAGGCTGGAGAGAGAGAGGTGCCTGAGCCACAGAGATGCAGGTCTGGTTAACAGAGCACAGCATCTCAGAGACAGGAGGGACTAGCAGCCAGTGTCTTGCTGAAACTAGGCAATCAAAATAAAATTTCAAAAGCCAAGTGTGGTGGTGCACACCTATAATTCCAGCACTTGGGAAGCTGAGGTGGAAGAATCGTAGTTAGATACCAGCCTGGGCTGCTTAGTAAGACACCATTCAACACACATCTTTGAGCCCATCAAGGCTGCAGCCTGACCACAGATCACCAAGTGGTCATGAGACCAGAACAGTCTGTTATTAGCTGGACTCTGCCAGACACACAATCAATCATCCATGGTGTGGTGGTTTGAATGAGACTACCCCCCAAAGGCTCCAAGTATTTGTACATTTTGTTCCCAGTTGGTGGTTCTGTTTTGGGAAGTCTTAGAAGGTGTGGACATGCTAGAGGAAGCACGTGACTTGGGGAAGTCTTAGAGTTCTTAAGCCTTGCCAGATCTCCATCACTCTTTCCTTCCTGTGACTGCTGAAAGATGTGAGTGCTAAGCTTCTGCTCCTACTCCAGCCACCTCTGCCATCATGCCTCCCTGCCATGATAGACTTTTGCTCCTTTGGAACTGTAAGCTAAATAAACTCTTCCTTTTATAAGTTCCCTTGGTCATGGTGTTTCTATCACAGGAACAGAAAAGTAACTAATATACCTGGTAAGACAGAGGTATAAATCTAGGACCAGCACAGCAAGGTCAAAGGAGACAACAAACCCTTATGTTGTCTATATCTATGGCCGAACAGGGTGTAGGAGGGTGTTCCAACAGGCAGTTCAGTGTGGGGGCACAAAGCAAAAATAGAAACTGCATGGCTGCTCAACTCACAAGTGCTGCAGAAAGGCAGCCCTATAGCCAACCTTCCTGTGGGTGGATTTTGAGTGGTTCCCTCAGTACTGAGAGAAATGGCCCAAGGGCAGGTTATATGCAAACCACTGGCAGGGATGGAGAGCTTGATTAGTTAGTCTCCAAAGACTGAACAATTTGCAGTCCCCTTACTGCCTAGGTGTTTCCATTCCCAACATCAGGCAGAGCTTATGTCCCTTCTCTTTGAATCTGGGCACAGCCTAGACCAATTTTGTCCAGTGGAATTCCGGAGGCTGTGACAATTTGAGACTTCAGGCATCTTCTGCTTCTCCCCTCCTGGAGCCCTAAAGCCACTTTAAAAAACAAAAACTAGGCCAGGCATGGTGGTCGTGGTGCATGCCTTTACCCAGCACTCAGAAGGCAGAAGCAGGTGAATCTCTGTGAGTTGGAAGCCAACCTGGTCTACATAGTAAGTTCCAGGCTAGCCGCTGCTACACAGACAGACTCTGTATCAAACCAAACCAATCCAAACCAAACTACAAACCAACGACAAAACCCCAAACAAAATAAATATTAAAAAACCGCAAACAAAAAACCCTGACTATACTACTAGAGAGGAGAGGCCCCGCGGTCTGAAATGCCACCCGAAAGGGTATTTAAGATGCTAGGAGCCCTAGCCTTACTGCCATGCTGGAGTAACCCCCACAGGGGAGCAGGACCAGTGTTGCTCAGTTGAGCCCCAGCCAACTCATGGAGCCGAAAGACATGATAAAACAAGAGTCGTTTTAAGCCGCTGAGTTTTATAGTGTTTTCTTATCCAACTTGAGATGCTAAAACAGACCCTGGTGTCTGGAAACTTAAACTGCAGTGTTTATCTTAGAATTGGGTAGTATGCCAAAACAAAAGTCCTTAAAGAGATGAGTAGCAAAGGCTTGAAGGGCAGGGATGAAGTTGTTATTGGAGGCTGAAGGAAAGGCGACCCGAGTCCTGTGTAAGTGATGCAAACATACATAGAAGACTAGAAGGAAGCTGTTACCTGTAGTCACTCATGGGGCCAGGCTGCTTATAGGTGGAGTGCTGGAAGTGCTGACCGGGTTTTCTTTTCCGCTGCCTATGAAAAAGTACTTGAGGAGTAAAATAAGGAAAAAAAAAGGACATGTATCCTTTCCCAGTAGAATCCAGAGAAAGTATAAAGGATTGAGGATTCATTGGGTTTGAAGGCAAGGGTGTTTTTCTAGCCTGGCCTTTGAAATGGCCTCAGGGAAGATCGCGTGAAGGACTCTAAGGATAAAACGTTCTTGGCACCGGCATGCTTCACCATATAGTTCTGATCCAGGGTGGGACTGAAAGGTGCTGTGTTGAAATCTCAGGAAGATCTTAATGATGAACCACAGAGCTAAACGAACAGACTTCCAGGACTCCTAAGGGTGCCTCATACCCCCTCCTCACTAAACAGCAAGCAGTGCTTCTAAGACTCGGGAGGTCTGGGAAGATGGCTCAGTGGGCAAAGTGTTGCAAACTGAGGACTTGAGTTCAGATCCCCCAGAACCACATAAAGCCAGATACTGCAGCATGCCTCTGTCACCCCAGGTGCTTGTACAGTGAGATTGGAGGTAATGACTGGAGGCTCCCTGGACAGCTTGCCTGGTGTCCGCTGCAAAGGAACAAGAGACTTTGTCAACCTTCAACCTTAAACAGGCAAATGAGGACCAGCACCTGAGGTTGACCTCTACACAGGTACTGTGCTTCTTCCCTCCCTCCCTCCCTCCCTCCCTCTGAATCAGAAGGATATTGTCCCACAGCAGCTAGGAAGAAGAGAAAGCATGGCTTTTGCCAAGTGGAATTGATTCCAGTTGTGTTGTTATTTTGAGACAAAGTCTTACTATGTAGCCCTGGCTGGCCTGGAACTCACTATGTAGACCAGGCTGGTCTCAAACTCAAAGAAATACCTCTGGGCTCTGCCTTCTGAGTTCTGGGACTAAAGGCATGAGCCACCATACCCAGCAGTTGATTCCAATTTGATACAAAAGAAACATACACTGTTTTCAGAGGAACCAAATTCACTTGAACTGAAAGAGATAGTGACAGTTTGGGGGTGGGGTAGGGAGAGGCGGCCTCTGGAACTATTTTCTCAGGCCAACAAAAACCACTTAGTTTAGGAGAGGGGCCATTTACTGTGGAAAAGGAACAATGACTCAGAGCAGAGGTTGGAGGCTTGGGAACTCTTCCCACCACTCAGGACTGGACTGCAATCAAGACTGGTGACTTGTACCCTGCTGGATTTCCAAACTACTATGAGTCAATGGCTGCCTTCTTCCTTTAGTCTTTTCCAGATTTTCTGCCTAGGTTCATCACTGTATTTTGGGTGACTGGAGAGGTACCTGACCTTTCAGTTCTTTAGACCAAGGATCCTTCCTTTCGTTGAGTGTTGGAGGATTCACCTAAGGAAATCCACCTGCACCCGTACAGCAGGCTCCTGAATTCAGGCTAGAATAAGAATGCTAATATTGGAAGAAGGGGTTAGTTGTGCTTTGTATGTGGGAGGGAGGTAAATTGTGGCCAGAGGGTGGACATGACAGTTACTCTTCAAAACAACCCTGAATGAGTCTGCCCACCTTGCAGGCATGTTCCTGTCTGAGCTCAGGCCCCACTGAATCTGGGCTGGGTCTGTGACTATACAGAGAACAAAACATGAAAGAGTTGGTGCCTGCTTTTGAGCCCAGGCATCAAGAAAGCCAGCTAGCACCCACTTCCCCCTCGTGAAGGCAATATGTTTGGGGCTGGAGAGATGATTCAAAGGTTAAGAGCACTGGCTGCTCTTGCAGAGGACCCAGGTTCTTCCTAGCACCCACATGGCTGCTAAGAGCTGTCCATAACTCTAGTTCCAGGGACTCTGACACCTTCTTCTGACCTCCAGGGATCTGACACCCTCATCTGACCTCTGTGGGCATGGGCATTGCATGACATGGGTGTACTTACATACATGCAAGCAATACATTCATATACATAAAATAAAAATAATATATATATAATATTTTTTAAAGGCAGTATATTTGGAGCTCTGGTTATCAGTGGAACAGCCATGAGAACCAGGCATCAACCCAGGCCTAGCTTCAGCTCCAGTCATCTCTGACTGCTTCTGTGTAAAAGATACCAGCACAGAGCTCTTCCAGATATCCCCAAGCAGTCCACAAAATCCCAAGGGACAATTAAATTGTACCAACTAGATCTTGGAATGGTTTGTTATACAGCAATGGACAAAAAAAGCAATCAGGATTAAAAAGGTCTGAGGAAGAAGGATGTAGATGAACTGATTGATGGGGATGGGCATAAAATAGAACCTAGACTGGGAAACTGACCCAGCTGCAGGAGTGAGCTGTTGGCTATTGGTAACAGACAGGGGCATCTCACTTAAAGAACTGCCAAGTTGGGAACCGGCTCTGGTCAGTCCACCTGTGATGGCTAGTTGATGGGTATTTCAGATGCCTGCCCCTTGTCTGAGCTGAGACAGTTCAGAGACGCTTTCTTACCTTCAGAACTGCCCATGGTGTACTAGGGTCTGTGTTGTCACAGTGCCTATTTCAACTCCCCCTCCTGTTGAATCCCACTTTCCACTTCCCTCACAACTCTTCAATAATCCTCTTCTCTTCAAATCTCAGCATCTCAGGATTTGTTTCTCCAGAAATCCTACTTGTGACAACTTGTTAATTAGTCTGAGTTTATATAGATGTAGGTGGTCATCTTTGATATTCTTTAAAACTTGAACATGGTAGACCATATGGATTATTTCATGTCCTCTCAAACTCTTGGGAATGTTAGAGTTCAATTTGATTTTTAAAAAAATTTGACTTAGCCGGATGTGGTGGCACACGCCTTCAGTCCCAGCACTCGGGAGGCAGAGGCAGGCGGATCTCTGTGAGTTCGAGGCCAGCCTGGTCTACATAGTGAGTTCCAGAACAGCTGGGGCTACAGGGAGACCCTGTCTCAAAAAAAGACCAAAAAAACTTTTTTTGACTTATTATTTTTATTTTATGTGAATGAGTGTATTGCCTGCATGTACATAGGTGCACCCATGTCATACAATGCCAGCAGAGATCAGAAGAGGGTGTCAGATCCCCTGGAACTAGAGTTACAGATGGTTGTTAGTCGCCATGTAGATGCTGGGAACTGAACCTGGGTTCTCTGCTTAACCACTGAGCCATCTCTCCAGCACTTCAGCTTGGTTTTTAATCAGCCTGTTACCTGTGTGGTGTAACTCATCACCCACACAATTCAGTTCTCCCAGTCACTAATGAACTTCAGCATCTTTGCGTTATGTTTATTGGCCATTTGGGTTTCTTGTTCATGTCCTTTGCCCTTTTTTCCATTACTTGTTTCTTTTCCTTCATTTTAATAGTTTGTACGTGGTCCTAGTGTTTGTGAATTAACACTCTTAGGTGCCATTTCACTCCTTTAACAGTGTTTTTGATGAGCATTAACCTCTTAAGCTTTCATGGAATTAAATGTCCCTATCTCACCTGTGTGATGAATGGAGTTTTTTTTCCTTCTGTCTTTTAAGAACACCACCATTGTTAAGTCATAAAGATATCTGCCCACACTACCTTCTGAAAGCATCAAGGTTTCATTTCACATTTGTCTATGACCCAACTGGAATTGGTTTCAATGTGTGGTGAGAGGCGAGGGTCCAATTGTGTTTGTCTCCATGGGAACAGTCAGTTGTCCTATACTACATGCTGAAAATTTAGTCCTTTCTGGGCTGATCTTTAGGGCCATATTTCTGGGTTTTGCTTGCTTGTTTGGGGTGGTAGGGGGGAGTACCAGGAATCAAGTCCAAGGTCTTGAGCATGGTGGACTGTACCAAAGAGCTACATCCCTAAGAATTTGAAATAGGGTCTTGCTTTGCAGTCCCAGGCTGGCCTCAAACTCCCAATCTCTCCTGCTTCAGCCTCCAAAGTGCTCAGATTACAGCCATGTAGCACCATGCCTGTTTCTGGTGGGTTTTTTTGAGGGGGGGGTTGTTTGTTTGTTTCTGAGACAAGGTTTACTATATAATGCTGGCTGGCCTGGAACTTGATGTGTAGACCAGACTAGCCTGGAACTCACATCTGCTTCCTAAATGCTGGGTGGGATTAAAACTGTGTACCACCATGTTTCTGTTTTGCAAATGGACTTCGATTTTCAAAACAGGTTGAGATTTACAAAGTTGAAAAAAATAGTGCTGAGTGCCCACATAATCCATGCCCAGTTTCCCTGATCCTTATCATCTTACATTAGATCAGCCAGTATTGACATATTACTATTCACTCACGTTTCCCCAGTCTTTGCCTGATGGGTTTTCTGTCTACGGCATCCCCCAGGACACCATATTCTATTTACTTGTCACATCCTAAATTTATTTTTTAAATTTTATTTATTATTTTTATTTTATGTGTATGAGTATATGGGCTGCATATGTTTAAGTGCACCTGTGTCATGCAATGCCTGAGGACGTCAGAAGAGGACATCAGATCCCCTGGTACCGGAGTTATGGAGAGTTGTTAGCTGCCATGTGGGTGCTGGGAATCGAACCCGGGTCCTCTCCAAGAGCATCCAGTGCTCTTAACTGCTGAGCCATCTCTCCAGCCTCACATCCTAAATTTTTAAAATTATTTAATTTATTTATTATTTACTTTTATGTGTATGAGTATATTGCCTGCATGTATGTAGGTGAAGCCATGTCATGCAGTGCCTGAGGAGGTCAGAAGACAGTTGTTAGCTGCCATGGGGGAACTGGGAATCGAACCCAGGTACTCTGCAAGAGCAGCCAGTGCTCCTAACCATTGAGCCATCTCTCCAGCCCCTGAACTTGTTACATTTTAGACTCTTCTTGGAGTGACAGTTTCCTAGACTTCCCTTGTTTTTTGAAGAGTGACAATTTGAATAGCGCTGGTCAAATACTTTGTAGAGCAGCCTTCTGTTGTACTTAGCGGCCTTTCATTGAGAGCAGAGTGGGACTATGGGTTTAGGGGAGTGCTACATAGAATTAAGGGTACAGACTGTCACCATGGCCTCACCATCACATTGGCCTTGATCACATTATAGCTCAGTTTTGGACCTCATGTCTACTAAACTTCAGAGCAATTAAATGAAAACTCACGTTAACCTTAGTTAATGTTATGTATTATACATTTGGAAATGGGGCAATTATGTTTCTTCAGATATTTTTCCTAAACCTGGCATCACATGACGTCAGGTATGGGTGCTGTGGGTGAAGACAAGTTAGTCCTGTAGCTTCTCCCAACCTCCACAAGGGCCCTCAGAGACACCAGATAAAAAGATTGTACATGGACGATTTCAATTTTGATTTTTTTTTTATGTTTGTTTTGCCTGAATGTATGTAAGTATACCACATGCACACAATGCCTGTGGAGGCCAGAAAGAAGGCATTGGATCCTTTGGAGCTGTAATTATGAATGGTTGTTAGCCTCCATGTGAGTGCTGGGAATCAAATTCAGGTCCTCTGCAAGTGCAGCCAGTGTTCTTAACCACTGAGCCAGTTCTCCAGCCCCTAGACCTGTGATTTTTATCTATGGATTAACTTATTTTTACTTTCCTGTGTGACATGGTGTTATGTTCTCTAATGAGTTTGTAAACCATAGTGATTGGTTCACCCTTTGTTTATAATACTTTGGTGAGTTTCCCTCTGATTTTGCATATGGTGTTCATACAAAAGTTTATACTCCTATTAGCAGTGCATTTACATATTCAGATACTCAGCATAGCCCTGTGAGTGCTCTCCTGCTTTAATTAATATGCAGAAGGATTCCAACATGTATCTGGCCTTGGCTAGTACTGCAGAGTGAAGGCATGAGGAATACAACGAAAAGGTCTCTGGGACAGCATTTGTCACAATATTTGTCACCTATAACCAAACACTCACTACGGTTTTATGAAACCAATGCATCCATAATATTTAAGCTTTTTTTCCAAACCATTTCGTACCTTTCTTATCTGAACGCAGTGGCCCCAGGAAAGGAAATGCACTAAGCCTTGGCCCCATGATAGAATCAGCTACTTACATTAGAGGCAATTGTGTGCTCAACACCCTACCTCCGCTCTCATTCATCCCTTCCTCTTTATATCCTGGCCTCTAAATCCCATTAATCCCCCCAGCAGGGAGAGGCAGAACAAGCTTAGAAATTTAAGATCAAATTGAAAACTACCACCTAAGCAACTGTCAGATGCAAACCCTGGTATATCTCACATAGGCATTCTGAAATGAACCTTTATATGGGCAATTTCTGAACACCCTCCTTGCAGGAAGGCTCCGAGGCTCCAGGAGACCGCCCCTGACTGAATGCAAACTTTCTGTTCCTCTTCCGGATTCTGCCTGACCTATCCCAACTCCATTTTCAATCACGCCTTTTCCCACCCAAATGCCACCAAGTTACTACCTTGAGAGAGGGTTTATGTGAAGACTCCACACTCATACAGAATGAATAATTTCACAACACCTTTTGGCATTCTATAAATGTTGCAATTTTTATTGTTTTGTTGGGGGATGAGGGGATTGATATAGGGGCTCACTGGCTGGTCCTGGAACTTGCTATGTAGACCAGGGTGGCCTTGAACTCACAGAGATCTGCCTGTCTTTGCTGGAATTAAAGATGTGTGCCGCCACACCTGGCTGAATGTTGTAATTTTTAAAAACTCACTGCATGACACATGTCACAAAATATTAATGGAATTTCATTAAAAAAACAGTTAGAATATGACTTTTGGTTTTAAATAAAGTAATTAACTAATTACTTTCAAGGGGAAAACTTTGAGGTAGGTAGTGAGGCATTGGGGGCCAGGGGCTTCTGTTCCCATGACCTGAATTCAAATCTATCTGTGACTTCATCTGAGTAATAGCAATAACAAGACTGACCTTGACTACAAGAGTGCTTAGAACAACTCTTTTGCAGTAGGTGGCACTCGGTAGCCATCAGGCTTTATTAATGCTACTGGGTTTGGGTGTGTCCCCTCATAGCCATGTCTCAGAAACTGAAACTAAGTGGGAATGGGATTTGGAGATGGGGCCCTCCAGAGCTGATAAGCCTCACAGGAGGTTGAGAGGCCGACATCTCGCTTCCATTTGTAAGAAGATGAAGACAGACAGAGCTAGCAAGCCTGCTCTGTCTCAGCATGTGATCTTGCTCTGCGCTCTATGTCCCTAGTCTTCACAATTATGAGCTCACTAAACCTTTGTGGTTTGGGGGGGTCTTTTTGAGACAGGGTCTCCCTGTAGCCCCAGCTGACCTGGAACTCACTATGTAGACCAGGCTGGCCTTGAACTCAGAGCCTGCCTCTGCCTCCCTCCCCAGTGCTGGGATTAAAGGTGTGCGCGACCATGCCCAATTTCATTTGTTTTTTGTTGTTGTTTTGCTCTTTTCTCTCTCTCTCTCTCTCTCTCTCTCTCTCTCTCTCTCTCTCTTCTTTCTTTCTTTCTTTCTTTCTTTCTTTCTTTCTTTCTTTCTTTCTTTCTTTTTCTTTCCTTCCTTCCTTTCTTTTTTTTTGAGCTTACTAAACCTTATCTCTTTATAAATTGCCCACCCTGTTATTTGGTTACAGCAACAGAAAGGAACTAATTCAATTAATATGTAAACTTAGGGAAAATAAAGAGTATTCAGTTGTATATTTGCAAGAATAAAAGTTTTTTACAATAAATACCCAAATTAAAATATTACTAATGCAACCTCAAGTCAATGATTTTTTTCCCCCTTCTGTGTTTTCTTTTTAATTTCAATACACAGGCTACCTACTCATGGCTGATGCATGTTTTCAAATTTCTGTAGTGTGTGCCGAGATAATGACTATTATGATGAGGCAATGATTGCTTCTATTTTGAGAGGGCGTGGCATTTCGTGTATGATGCGGAAGCAGAAGAGGAAGGCAGCTTCCCTTTCCTTCTTTCTCACAAGTCTAAACTTTAAATAGGATATTTTTTTTTCAAATTTATTTCATTTTCTACTAATTCCTGGCATGGTTGTGCAGACTCGGGGGATTCATTAGGACAAAACTGATTTCTGAACTTAGGAAATTGGGCAATGATCGTTAGAGGCCACGCTGTCGGGGATGAAGCCCTGACTACCTCGCCGCCGGCTGGATCTGTGCAAAAGCGAGGGCGTCCCTGGGTGGGCTCGAACCACCAACCTTTCGGTTAACAGCCGAACGCGCTAACCGATTGCGCCACAGAGACTCTGGTGTTGTAACACCCCAGCCGCTGCTTTGGTGAAGAACAATGAAGACAGCCGGCGTGCAGGGCGTGCAAGAGGAGGCATGCAGGATGTGCAGGGGGACGGCGTGCAGGGCGTGCAGGGCGGAGCGTGCAGGGGGGCGGCGTGCAGCCTAGACTCGGGGATTACAAGAGCGTGTCTGCAGCCCCTGCTAGTGTGTTGGTCCTCTCTCACGCCGTGCGCTTGTGTGTGACGGGGACTGCGGGCTGAGTTCTTGCCCCCCCCCACCGCCCCCCGCGCGCGTTTAAGTCTCCCAGCTGAAAACGCATCTCTTAGGCTTTTTGTAAACCCATGTCAAGGAAAGAAGAAAAGAAGATGGTTTGTGATTAACTCTGAACAAATTTAGCGCAGAATCACTGCTCGCAAACTCACCCGGTCGCTGTAAACATCCTACAGCAAAATCCCATCCTGTGAGCGTTTACTTGACGTCTGTAAGGACTGTTCAAAAATGTCCCCCCTCTTCCCGCCTCCAAGAATTAGTAAGATTCACTTGAGGAGTTGATGTTTCTGTTTTTACGTCACCAAATTGCTCTGACCCGAATCCCTCGAAAAAGCGTCCATAACGGGATTTACAGTAGTGTGCAAGTAGCTGTGGGCACAGAGGGTGTGGCGGAAGAGTGAGGGGAGGGGGCAGGCGGATCTCTTTGAGTTTGAGGCCAGCTGGTCTACATAGCAAGTTCCAGCCAGGAGTACATATCAAACAAAACAAAACAAAAAGAACAGAAAAAAACTTTTAGGTATGGAAAATTCAGACGCATGCTTCACGGACAGTTCCTTCCTGGAAGCTATTTCCCACAAAATGGACAGGCTGTTTTGAATCAAAGTGAACAAAATGATGAACATAGCAGGGCCTAGCTGTCCACACATCTTTAAAAATACTCAAAGACAGACCAACATTATCTCAGTATTTGTAGCAACATTTTTTAGACAGCTTGATATAAAATCCATATATGACAAAAGTAGATTTTTATAGCATTAAAAAATGATAAGCTAGGGCTGGGGAGATGGTTCAGCGGTTAAGAACACTGGTTGTTCTTGCAGAAGACCCAGGTTCAAATCCCAGTACCCACATGGCAGCTAACAACTGTCTGTAACTCCAGTTCCAGGGGATCCAAAGGCCTCTTCTGTCCTCCCAGGGCATTGCACGAAACGGGTGCACTTACCTACATGCAGGCAATACATGCATACACATAAAATAAAATATTTTTTTTAAATGATAGGCTATTATAACTACCAGGTACTCTCATGTATTTAAGTACCATCCCACCAAAAGGATGTTTTTCAAACACACACACACACACACAGAGTGAGCTAATTTTCCCTGTGACTCTTGAAGGGCACTGCCTGTCTCCTAGGAGCCCAGGCAAAACCTTGGCATCATCTCAAGTTCCTTTTATTTCTTTTTAAAGAATATTTCTGCCCGGCGTGGTAGTGCATGCCTTTAATCCCAGCACTTAGGAGGCAGAGGCAAGTGGATCTCTGTAAGTCCAAGTCCAGCCTGGTCTACATAGCAAGTTCCAAGCCAGCTGTGGCTACAGGGATACTCTGTCTCAAAAAATACCAAAATAAATAAATAAATAAATAAATAAATAAATAAATAAATAAATAGAAGAAGAAAATTTCTTATTTCTTATTTTTATTCTATGTGTGTGGGTGTATTGCCTGCAGGTGTGTGAGTACACCCGTGTTGTGCAATGCCCGAGGAGTTCAGAAGAAGGCATCGGATCCCCTGGAACTGCAGTTATGGACAGTTGTTAGCCACCATGTAGATGCAAGGAATTAAACCAGGGTCCTCTGCAAGAGCAGTCAGTGCTCTTAACTACTGAGCCATCTCTTCAGCTCCATCAAGTTCCTTTTGTTTCTTACTTGGGTCAGTCACATCTTTCCCAATATCTCTCAATTTTGACCTGGTCCCCTCCTTACTCCTAGTCCCACCACTCTGTGCTAAGCCAATATATTTCATGTATCCACTTCCCTACTATAACCTAAACTCCAAAGATGTGTACTGAAAAGATACAGGGTAGCCTTATTTGTATAATAAGCAGTTCCTGTGCTAAATACTACATACCACATTTCTATTTTAGGACCTTCCCTGCCTCTTTATTTTCTCTTTTACAAATACTGAGCATTAAACTCAGGGCCTTACTATGCTAGACACTATCATGAACCATACTCCCAGCTCAGTGTCTTGTTTTTATTTAATGCTTACAGTGGTTTAGAATCTAAACTTTGAATTCATAGAGACTAGGAATAGTAATGTCCCTTTGTAATCCCAGCACCCAGGAGGCTGAGGCAGGAAGATGGAGAGTTTGAGGGCAGCCTCAACTGCATAGCACAACCTTGCTCAGTAGTTTCGAGCTTTCATAGGAGAGGTCTGGAGTTCAATTCCCAGAACACATATTGTTCAATTCACAACTGCATTGTAGCTTCAGTTCCAGGGGATTGGATGCCTCTGCTCGCCTTGGGCATCTGCACTCACATGCACCCCCACACACACAATTAAAAATAATAAAGTAGTCTTTTTAAAAATCTATCTAAACTTCAAATCATTTGCCTAATGTACTTGTGCCTGTCTTTGTGTCTGGCTGCTACTTAAGACACCCTCTCTTCTCTCCCTTTTCAAGAATTCACCCTCCTTTGACCGCATGAAGTGGCCTTCTCCTCTGCAAAAGCTTTCCCCTTGTGCATCAGGAGATGATCTTCCTTCCTGTGGCTGCTCAGGTACCTTTTCCTCCAAACCTCACGTTCCAGTGCAATTACTTGGTGCCCCTTTTGTCTCCCTAGTTCCATCAGCAATGTCACCCAAATGAATGTGGGGGATAATTTCAAATAGTCATGAAAGCAACTACATAACCAAACAGTTTATAAGTTCCTAATATGAAACATGCCACAAAAATTGGTGTTCTGAGACTGGGCTTGGTGGTGCACACCTCTAATCCCAGCACTCAGAGGCAGAGGCAGACAGATCTCTGGGAGTTCAAGGCCAGACTAGTCTACATAGTGAGTTCAAGGCCAGCTGGGGCTACAGGGAGACCCTGAAAAAAAATTTGTGTGAGACATTATCAAGGCATTATTAAGAGATAACAGAGCCAGGAGTGGTGGCCACACATATAATCCCAGCACTTGGAGGTTAGAGCAGGAGAATCTTAAGTTCACAGGCAGCCTGTAGAGTAAGTTCTAGGCCAGCCTGGACTACATGATGAGACTTTGTCTCAAAAACCAAAACAAGACAAAACACACAAAATTAAGAATCTGTCAGTGCTAGTGAGATGGCTCAGCACTTGCAATCTTGACAACCTAAGTTCAATCCCCAGAACCCATGTAAAGATGGAAGGAGAGAATTAACCCTATAAAAATTGTCTTCTGCCGGGCCTGGTGGCGCATGCCTGTAGTCCCAGCATTTGGGAGGCAGAGGCAGGTGGATCCCTTTGAGTTCAAGGCCAGCCTGGTCTACATAGTGAGTTCCAGGACAGTAGGGGCTACAGGGAGACCCTGTCTCAAACCACCCCCCCCAAAAAAAATCGTCTTCTGGAGCTGCAGAGATGGCTCAGTGGTTAAGAGCCCTGACTACTCTTGCAGAGGATCTAGGTTTAGTTCCCAGCACCCACATGACTAACAACCATCTGTAACTTCAGTTTCAGGGGCCCTGGTGCCCTCTTCTGGCCCTGTGGGTACTGCATATCACAGACACAAGCGGGTAAAACACACGTATAAAAACATTTTAAAAATAGAAATAAAAAAATGCCTTCTGACCTCCATACGTGTGCTGCGGCATGCATACACACATCATATGTACACACTAACAATAAATAAAATATTTTTTAATTGTCAAGTATTTAAAAAAGAACCCAAATCAGTTACTCATAGAAAAACTTTACAAAAAATTTAAATTTAAGGCACTATTATTCTTCAAGGTGATCTTTGACATTAAAACTAAGGTGGTTGCCTATTTTGTTCACTCACTCAATGCTTTATACAACATTTTGTGTCAGGCACAGTTTCAAGTGCTTGGCAAATACTTACTCATTTAAATTTTAAGAGTTGAGGAGAGACGTCAGTGAGAGAGTGCTTGTCCAGCATGTGTGAGACCTTGGGTTTCATTTCAAGTGTCCCCCACTGAATGCAAAAATAACCTTTTGATGGGTTTTTTTTTATCATCTGCTTTACAGATTTGAAAATGTTGGAAGGCAGGTCATTCACTGAAGATGACAGAGCTAATGACAGAGCAAGAACTCAAGGCCAGGCATATTTCTGTAGATAACTCTTGAACACTAGCCTATGTTCATCCTCGCTCTATAAGCACTACGCCTCTGAGTCACATCTCCAGCCCTTTATTATTATTATTATTATTATTTTAACTGAAGAATAGTTCTCATATACTGAATAGCTAATACATATTAATGATTTGGAAACTTTTTAAAATTTATTTTATTATTTTTATTTTATGTGCATGAATGTATTGACTGTATATATGTAATTGCACCAATGTTGTGCAATGCCCACAGAGGTCAGAAGAGGGCATCAGATCCCATGAAGCTGTGTTCTGGACAGTTGTTAGCCACCGTGTGGGTGCTGGGAACCAAACCTGGCTCCTCTGTAAGAGTGGCCAGTGCTCTTAACCACTAAGTCATCTCTCCAGCCCCGATGGAAAATTGCAAAAACATTCCAGTTGAGAAGGTTTGATTTTGAAAGATTTTTGAATTTAAAAGCTACAAGAATAGTATGAAGAATTCCATCAGATTCCTCAAGCAAGAAAATCTTACTATGTTGGCTTTCTCTTTTTCTCTGTTCTTTTCCTTCAAAATGTGGTCCTTTTCCTGACTTGTTTCAAGTAAACTGAGGACGCAGTATCTTGTGAACATTTCAGTTTATTTCCAAAGCTGAGGAGTTACTTTAGGAAACCAGAGCACAGTTATCACAGAACACCAGTTACTCATCTGACACTATTAGAATCAGATCTTAATCTATAAACCCCAGTCAGACCCAGATGTTTCCCTGTCACCCCTAACTGCAAAAGAAAACTCGAGGGACTGGAAGAGATAGCTCAGTGGTTAAGAGCACTGACTGCTCTTGTAGAGGACCTGGGTTCAGTTCCTAGCACCTATGTAGTGGCTAACAGCCATTTGTAACTCCAGTTCCAGGGGCTCCAATACCCTCTTCCGGACTCTGGGCTTTACACATGAATGTACTTACATAACACTCATACATGTAAAATAAAAATAAATATTTTTCAATTAAAAACAAACAAAACAAAACCAAAAAAAAAAAATTAAAAACAAAACAAAAACCAGAGACCATGATTGGCCTTTAATGTCACATCTTTCATCTCGGTTAACCTGCACCAAGTCCCCGAGTCTGGCTCTGTGTCTGCTGTCCTGGGCACATTTCTGGGGAGCCCAGGGCAATAGAGTGTCCCTTCAGGTTGGGTTGCCTGGTGTTTCCTCATGCTCAGAGGCAGGTTAGGCTCTCTTCTTCTTCCTCTTCCTCTTTCTATTTCATATGTTGGATAGACTGGATGTTGCACTGTCCGAGTGAAACAGCGGTAACATGGGAAAGAAAGAGACTAAAATAAAGTCATGGGCATATGATGTTGACTCTGAGAGTCTGACAGAAACAGAACCTCTCAGTTTTTGATATTATAAAGATTCAGAACCTTGCCTATATAAACAGAAGTGTGTGTGTGTGTGTGTGTGTGTGTGTGTGTGTGTGTGTGTGTGTGTGTATGCAGGCATGTAGAAGCCAGAGGACCCACTTGGGTGTTGTTCCTCAGGTGCTATCCACCTTGGGTTGTTTGTTCTGAGACCGGGTCTCTGACCTGGAGCTTATTACATAGGCTAGGCAGCCTGCCAAGCCCCAGGGATCTGCAGTCTCTACCTCCCCAGGATGTTACTGGGGTTGCAAGTATGCATGACCACACCCTGCTCTCTACATGGGTGCTGGGGAATTGAACTTGCGACCTATGGTTTTGAAGCAATCCCCTACTCTCCTCACTCTCCCAGTCACATATTTATGATCCTCTCCTGAGAGGCAACCACAGGATTTTGTGGCTTAAAAAAAAAACCTCCTCCCATCTGGTTGGTAGAGTAAGACCTTTACCCTTGTTAACCTTTTGGTGCACAGATAAATTTTCATTTCTGAGGAGTGGCCAGTTGTGCTGTGCTGGCCCTGGTTGCCTTCCACTAAGCAGATCCTAGTAAAGCACAGCAGGCAGAGATTTCCCAGACATTGATGATGATCACTAACTCTAAAGTCCCTTCAGAGATGTACAGTTCAACAGGGGCCACAACAGCAACACTGTGCCTAGGGATCTTTTACAAGACCTGAAAAAAAAATCACTACGGGGGATCTTTTCCTATGAGCTAAGGAGCCAACATTAACTGCCTCTGGTAGTCGCAAGAGAAGCATGTATTCCCTTGAGAGCCTTGCTTGCTACTGCATCTCTTTTATCTAGGAAATATTTTCTGTATCAAGGTCTTCCTTCCTTCCTTCCTTCCTTCCTTCCTTCCTTCCTTCCTTCCTTCCTTCCTTCTTTTTTTTTTTTCTATATCCCCCGCTGGCCTGC
>NW_008336953.1:1157512-1168461 GCF_000622305.1 Nannospalax galili
TCTCGTCTTTTTGAGACAGGGTCTCCCTCTAGCATCAGCTGGCCTGGAACTCACTATGTAGACCAGGCTGGCCTTGAACCCACAGAGATCTGCCTGCCTCTGCCTCCCAAGTGCTGGGATTAAAGGTGCCATCACATCCAGCTTACTTTATTTTTATTTTATGTGTATGAATGTTTTGCCTGTACATATGTAAGTGCACCACATGCGTGCAATGCCTGCGGAGACGAGAAGAGGGCGTCAGATTCCTTGGGACTGGAATTAGGGATGATTGTAAACCTCTTTGTAAGTGCTGAGAATTGAACCCGGGTCCTCTGTAAGAGCAGTCAGTGCTCTTAGCTATTGAGCCATCTCTCCAGCCCCCTAGGGAATATTTTTAAAGTCTTTTTTCTATTAAGAGTGTCAATAACAAGCCAGGTGTGTGGCACACGTCTCTAATCCCAGCTCCTGGGAGGAGGAGGCAGGAGGATCTCTGTGATATCCAAGCCAGCCTAGTCTATATAATGAGTTCCAGATCAGTCAGAGCTACATGATGAGATCCTATCTCAAGGCAAAACAAAACAAAATGAAACAATTACATCAAAAAGAAAAACCCACAGTGTCAGTGACAGAATTGCAAAGACTACAAATTGAATTTGGGACTTCTATGGTCCAACTGTTAAGAAAAATCTTTTAAATTTGTATTTATTAGTTTTTATTTTATGTGTATTAGTGTGTTGCCTGTATGTGTACCCTGGAACTGCCTGGAACTGGAGTTATGGACAGTTGTAAGCCATCATATGAGTGCTGGGAACGAAACCTGGATCCTCTGCAAGAGCAGTTCATACTCTTATCCACCAAGCCATCTCTCTAGCCCCCACTAAGAAAAGCTTGATTTCTGAGAATCTTTGCATTTAAAGTAGAGACATGTTACATTGTTAAAGTCCATAGGTAGAATAAATAAAAGATTTTTCTAGAATTAATAATCTGAAGAGTTTTGCTTGAGGTTGAAGAATAGCTTCGAGTTGCAGTAATGTTAAACATTTTTTAGCTGAATGCCTCAATTCATAGCTGATTTTTGTTTGTTTTTTGAGGTGGGGCCACTCAGTGGGTCCTTACCCTGCACAGCCTCTGGGGTAGCTAGGATGGCAGGCATGTGCCACATGCCCACCGTGATTGATTTTTAAAAACTGTCTCATAGAATGAGGAGAGGATTTGAGTGCCAAAACCCACATCATTAATATAAGGAGAATTACATAAAAGGGCCCTGCAGGTGAGCATTTAAATTCAGACTCATGCATGCAATTTATTTTAGATGGGGTTGATAAAAGAATATTTTTTCAAAGAGGCATGAAAGAAAATCTGTACTGACTAGTCTCTTGAATTATCAAGTCACCAGAGAATAAGAATTTCTTTTGTGCTGTTCACTGCACCACTTTGAACTTGTAGTTGTGTTACTGGTTTGAAGATGGAAAGACCACAGAGGAAGACTGAGAGTTCATACATCTTAGCCAATCACAAAGGCACTAAGGCCATTCATCAAGAAGAGAATAGTCATCCCAATGAACATTACTAAAACAACAACAAATCCACATGTGAAAGAATGAATTGAATTCTAACTTACACCATGAACAGATATTATCTCTAACTAAACCAAGATCTATGTGTAAGAGCTAAGCTCTGAGGTTCTTCAGAGAAAGTGCAGACCTCTTTTTTTTTGACCTCGGATCAGTCAGGATCAATCAATGGTTTCCTAGGCATGATAGGAAGAGGGCAGCCACCAAAGAACTGAATTGGATGCTGGGCTTAGTGGGTAAAGTACTTGCCGCTCAATTTTGATGACCCAAATTCTTACCCCCAGGACTCACAGACACAGAAATATGAGACTCCTCAGAAGTTTATGACCTGGCATAGGCTGCACTGAGACCTTGTCTCAAAGAAGGTGGCAGGCGAGGACCGACACCTGAGATTGTCCTACGACCTCCACTTGAGCACCGTAGCACCCACACAGATGAACAGGTACACACAGTGCACACACACACACACACACACACACACACACACACACACCTACACACAGACTTAGAAACTTCTGTGCTTCATGAGACACTACTACCAAGATAATGAAAAATACCCATAGAATAGAAGAAAATGTTTGCAATTATTTGTGTACTAGGGGCTAACACCCAGAATATATAAAGAACACTTCCTTAGAGCAATAAAAAGTAAAACAATCCAATTTAAAAATAGGCAGAGAATTTATGGACATTCTTCCAAGAATGTATAGAAACGGCAAAGAGAAAAACCATTAAAAATGCTTAATGCAATTAGTTATTGGGGAAATGCAAGTCAAGCCATGATAAAATGGCACATGATGATGATGCAGTAATTAAAATGCTGGACCACTGCTGGTCAGGGCCTGGTGAGGCTGGAGCCTCATCTACTGCTGATGGGAATATGGGCTGATGCTAAACATGGGATTACAGGGTGATCCAGAAATTCCACTCCTGGAGATCTGAGCACATGGCCACGCAGAAACTTACACAATAATACTAACCACAGCATCATTCATAAAAACTCGCTCAACTATCCATTAATGATCAATTAATGAATAGAGAAAATGTGATGTGCTCAATTAATGGAAGTTAATTATTATTATTAATTATTTAGTCATTTAACTGAAACATGCTTAAAGATGGAAGGACCTTGAACCTTTCATGCCCACATTTTTTTTTTTATGCTAAGAGAAAGCAGCCAGATACAAAGACTGTACGTGGTATACTGTATACAGTATAATTCCACTTACATGACACATCTAGAGCAGGCAGATCTACAGCTCCAGAAAGCAGAAGGCAGGAACGGGGGTGACGGGATGGAAAGGGACTGTTTTCAGTGTGGGGCTCCTTTATGAATGATGAAATATTACAGAATTAGTTTGGGGTGCACCTTGTATAACTCCATAAATATGCTGAATTACATGCTTGAAAAGAAACTTTGTTAGTCGACTGACATTCTAATAACAATAGACAAAGACAGAAACATATCTATGTTTGAGTGATTTACTAGTGTGGAAATGAAGGTGCAGAGACTTGACTGGAGTGCGCAAAGCTGGCTGCAGCACCTACACCTGATTTACAAATATGTTTCAGTCTGTTATTCTTCACTGTGACTTGCTGCCTCTAGCCCAGATCCCAAATCGAAACTGTTGTCTTGCTTTGGGCTAGTTATTGAAGTTTCTTGACAGGCATGCTGGGAAACTGCTTTCTCTACTATGTAAACTTCAGCTTCCTTGATATACATTTACTCTCACGTCCCCAGTTGATGAAAGATCAATATGTACATGAATTAGTACACATTGCTGAGTGCTCGGTACCTTGTACACTGCAGGACATGTGGATGGGTGCTCAGTACTGTGCACAGTACAGGAAATGTGAACTCCAAGGCCAGCAAGTCAGGGGGGCTGGAAAACTAGCGTGAGAAGTCACTCAGACAGAAGTTAGTTGAGTCTTAAATTGAATGAAACTTCTCTGGAGGAACAGGCAGAAGGAAGGGGTGCTGGGGTCCAGCCCTGGGACCTGGGTATGCCAGTGCAGTGAGAAACTACCCTGCCAGGAGGGCATGGTGGAACACAACTGTAATCTCAGCTCTAGGGAGGTCCATGCAGGAGGATCACCAGTTCTAGGTCAGCCTGGGCTACATGGTGAGACCTTGTCTCAAAAGAAAAAAAGAAATAGGAAAGAGATGAAGTAAGAACAGAAAAACAAGAAGAGAAGAGATGGAAGAAGAAAAGATCCAGCAAGATAGCTCAGTGGGTAAAGGTGCTTGCCGCCAAGCCTGATGACCTGAGTTTGATCCCTAGGATGCACTTGGTAGAAGGAGAGAATTGACGCATGCAAAGATGTCTTCTGAGCTCCACACAGAAACTGTGGCAGACATGTGCCCACATACATACACATGCACACAGGTGCATGTACACACACACACACACACACACACACACACACACAGAATAAAAAGAAAGGAAAAACAGGGTTAGTGACAGGCACTGTTACAGAGGTTAGTGAGTGACAGAGGAAGTTCCCCCACCCTGTTAATGATGGTGTCTTTGTATCTTTTCAGTCTAGGTTGTTACTGAATTTCTATGGTGGATTCCCTTGTCATGTCCTGAACAACTCTGGTTTCTACCTTCCTTATAGAAAACAAACTGAGGCATGGGGGTGTTAAGTCACCAGCAGCTTCCAGATTCTCAGCTTCTGGAGTCTTCCTCCATCACCATGTTCCACTTGACACTGTAAACCATCACCTTATTTTTTCTTAAAATGTAAGCATGAAAACAGTGCTCCTTTCCCTGGGGGCCCAGAGCTCCCATGAGTAGATTCTTTCCTGCCCTCTCCCTCTACCCACGCCCACCATCTCCGAAGCTCTGTGCCACTGGGAGGTTCTGCCTAGCTTCCCCCTCTTCACACACACACACACACACACACACACACACACACACACACACACACACCAAAGGTCTCCATAGAAAAGACAGCAATAGGGTGGCAGTCCTGGCTTTTCCCAGACACATTGATGC
The DNA here is from genome assembly GCF_000622305.1 of Nannospalax galili. NCBI lineage: Eukaryota > Metazoa > Chordata > Mammalia > Rodentia > Spalacidae > Nannospalax > Nannospalax galili. The sequence goes on from NW_008336953.1 coordinate 1,162,065, forward strand.
ACACAAGCCTCATGACATCTCTCTGAGTACCCATCTCCTTGACAGGATCTTCTTCCTTCGGTGACTCTTTACACAAGGCATATCACTAATAATATGCATGGGAACTGGCTCACATGACTGTGTGCCCTGTATGAGCTGGGCTGGACCCAGTGATAGTTGAAAACACCAAGAGCCAGTGTTCGGGTCTGAGTACCGAGGGCTGGAAAAGACAGTCAGAGAGAGCAACTTCCCTTCCCCTCTGCTTTTTCTGTATGTGCTGCATGGACTGGATGGTGGCCACCTACACTGGGAAGGGAAGGCCATCTGCTTCCCACTGAGTAAATGCTGACCTCCTCCAGAAACACCCTTATAGACACTATCAGAAAATAAGGTGTCACCAGCTGCCTGGGGATCCTGAGGCCCAGCCAAGTTGACCCATAAAATGAAACATCACTTGTGGACTTGTCTCTTACAGAAAAGCCGCCCTGAGCCATTTCAGCTCCTCCCACGACCAACTCCAATCATACAGTCATACAATCATCCCGTCCTTATCAATATCTCAAATTCAACAAGCAAAAAAGTGGAATTCTTTTCCAAAGTCACAGTTTCCCCGTTTTCCACTATGGGGCACCTTTTTAACCCAAGTCTGTAATCTGGGAATCATTTATCTTTTTCTTCTGCCCAAACCAAATAATAAGGAAATTTGTTTGGCTTGTGGTTCTAGAATGGAATGCGGCCTTGAATCTGTAATGTTGGGGAATGCATGCTGACAGGAACAGGAAGTTGGCCGATCACATCTTTATCCACACACAGGAAGCTGAGGGATCACATCTCTCTCACACACAGGAAGCTGAGATCAAGAGCTAGAAGTGGGGTATTCCACAAACTTTCAAAGCTGGCTTCACAAACTTCCTCCAGCAAGGCTCCACCGTCTAAAGATTCCATGACCTCCCAACAGCACCACCAACTATGGGCCAAGTGCTCAAATACACAACTCTATAGGGGTCATTTTTATTCAAACCACTGTGACACATAATTAAAATACAAATTTTAAATGCATAGTTAAAAAAAATTGAGATAGGAGACAGGGTCTCACTGGATGGCCCAGGCTGGCCTTTAACTCCTGATCCTCTCCACTCAGCCTTCCTGGTGTTGGAGTGACAAGTGTTCACCACTGTACCCAGTTCCCCATGCTGTATTTCAGAACCAGGAATATTCCCACTGGTGAGCCTCATTTCACGCTTTCACATCTCCTGAATGGCTACCACTCACACATAGTCTCCCTACCTCCTACCAAACCTTTAGCCAACCCACTGAACGGGTCATCGTCCTAAAATACAAAACCAAGTAAAAGATCTTATAGTATCTATACCATAGTTTCTAAACTATGCTCCAAGTCACCCTGGGGTACCACAGTGAACACATTCAGAGTTTCTATGGGGTCATTTAAAATTTGAGAGAAATACAGCCACGTTTCCCAGACACCAAACAAATAGCCATTCTGATGTCATATACAACTAAATACAGAAATCTAAGTATTTCTTTTGACCTAGGACACTGTGCTGAGTTGTAGAATCAGGGCTTTCTTCTGTGCCACACTTTATCTCAGACACTGTGCCATGCATGGCTTCTTTGATGTTTACACTTTCTTACCCATCTGCCCTCTTGCCCCTAAGCCTGTGGAGAGCTGGGGCTTCTTCACCAGTCTGATCCATCATGAGGAATGAATGGGTATGTGATGGATGAAAACACATCAAGGAGGCTGTGGTTGCACCCACAAAAAGTTCAATTAAGTTAGAAGATAAGTATCACCCACTGGGAGGAAAGTCTGAAAGATACAGATGACATTAGTCGAAGATGCCTCAAGGCAGCGATGGGCCAAGCTGGTTTTCAGATGCTGAGGGGTGAACTGATTGATGAATCTGTAATTACTGCCTAGCCAAGCTGGCCCTCTTTGCTCTTCCTAAACAGAATCCAGGTTTTCTGAAATATTGAGCAAATTCCTGTTTTTAATAGACGTGTGTGCATGCATGTTCATATGTGAGCAGATGTACATGTGTGCGTGTATGTGAGGGCTAGAGAACAACTTCTGGCGTCATTCTCAGAATGCCATCTATCTCCTTGGAGACAAGGTCTCTCACTGAACCTAGAGCTCATCCATAGGAACAGACTGGCTGGCCTGAGAGACCCAGGGATTTGCTTGTCTCTACCTCCTCAATGTTGGAATTACACGTGTGCACCACCATACTCAGCATCTTTACGTGGTGCTGGAGAATGAATCCAGGTCCTTGTCCGTGCATAGGAGCCATCTCCCCCGACCCCAGATTTCTTTTTTATATGAAGACTGGCACCAGTTCCCAAGTAAGGGGTGAAAATGTGTCCCAGTTCTGACTGAAAGATACGAAGGAATCCTCTGATGGGGCATCTGGGAAACTTGAATACTTCCTTGACTCAAGAAGAATTTAAAAGAAAAAAAATTTTTTGAAACAAATTTATGTGGCTCAAGCGGGCCCTGAACTCCAGATCCTCCTGTCTCCATCTCCCAAGTGCTAGGATTACACAAGTGCACCCACACCTAGCCCAGGAAGAATAAACTTTCTGCCTCCCCTCTCAGCCTTGAACCCAGAGTATAGATAATGATATTTGGAGTTGTGGCAGCCATTTTGCAACATGAGATGATGGTCAAATCAATTTCAGAGTTCTGATATCACTGAACCCCTTAGAAAAGCCCAACAAACTTTTTATCACAAACTCCTTGTCACATAAGCCAAGCCTGGATTTTAGCTGGGGTTTTGGTAGTATTTCAGTTGCCATAGGAAAAATAGGCAGAGCTGGCATAGTGGAATGCACATGTAGTCCTGGTTCCTCGGGAGACTGAGGCAAAGAGTTACTTGAGCTCAGGAGTTCAACACTAGCCTGGGCAACATAGTAACAAAACGCAGTGAGACCTTTTCTAGGAAAGAAAGGTAGGGAGGAGGAAAGGGCTAAGAAGAGGGGAACAGGGCCTGGAGAGATGGCTCAGCAGTTAAGAGCACTGGCTGCTCTTGCAGAGGACCTGGGTTCAGTTCCCAACACCCACATGGTGGTTAGCAACCATCTTTAACTCCAGTTCCAGGAAATCTAACATCCTCTTCTAACCTCCTTGGGTATTACATGACATAGGCATAGTTATATACATGCAGGCAATACACTTATACACATTAAATAAATAATAAATAATTTTTTAAAAATAAGCGGGAATATGGGGAGGAGCAAGGGAAAAACTGAGACAAGCATAGAACGCGCTTTAAAAAAATTATTACGTGTGTATGTGAGGGAGGGGGCATGGTATGTGTGTGGAGGTCAGCGTACAACCTTGTGGTGTTGGTTCTGGGGAACAAACTCACGTCTCAGGCTTGTGCTTTTGCCCTTTATCCGCTCAGCCATCTCACCAGCCCCTAGAGCATTGTTCTTTATGAACATACCCCAAATGGTGCAGATCCATAGTTTAAGGACAGAGTTTGGTGGTTTTGGAAACAAGGCTGAAAAGGAGATCACAATGACGTTAATGGGCCAGTGAGGAGACGTGGGTCTTCACACTGTTAGTCGGAGGGAGTTCAGAGGTGTCTGAGTAACGTTGGCCCTTCCAGTGATGTTCTGTGTGCGCGTTGCTGTAAAGTGCAGTCTCTTTAGCCAATTTCCTGAGCATCATTCTGCATTACTGTACTGGTGTCACCCACCATGAAATTTACCAGGTAAACTCTCAGTTCTTTTGGTTCACACAGAAGCAAAACCGCCATGATGCTCTCCTTGACCTGCAACAAAGTCAAGGCTCAAAGCAAAGGAAACACTGGGTCTTTTCCACATGACTGCTATGAATGTTCCAATGGAGGTTATAAGTTAACTGAACTTTTGCCAATGAGAATTAGCAAGGGGAGACTCACTGTATGAGCTGCTGTAGAAAAGGAGAAACTGCGTTCCTTGTATCCACCGTACTAATTCCTGATATCTAGATGCATACACACATGCACAAAATAGCAGACCTAAATAACAAATAAAATCTTGCCACAGCTGAAATTATTTTTTCATTAACCTTTGTTTGTTTTTGCATTTAGTTATTTATTTGGGGGAGGGGTGTGCCACAGCATGATTACAGAGTTCAGAGGGCAACTTTTGGAAGCCGGTTCTGTTCGTCCATCAAATGGAGGAATCAAATTCGGGTCCTGAGGCTTAGAGGCCAGCAGCTTTACCCCGAAGCCATCTTGCAGGTCCTCATCGCTTCTTTAACATGGTGCCTGCTGAGGGGCTGTTTGCTCACTTTTTAAAAATATTTTTATTGATAATTTTTTGTGTATGAGTGTATTTCCTGCATGTGTATATATGCACCCGTGTGTGCAATGCCCAAGGAGAGGAAAAGGTGCTGAATCCCTGGAAGGTTGTTGGTCGCCATGTGGGTGGGGGGTAGTCGAATCTGGGTCCTCTGTGAGAGCAGTCATTACTCTTAAACGCTGAGCCATCTCTCCAGTCACAACATTGCTCACTTTTTTCATCTCTCCATGAGAGTAACACATGCTGGAGGTTATTAACTAATTTTGACCCACCATTTTGGAGGTTTACTCCATGGTTGTTCAAGGGCCCAAAGCAAGGCCAGGCAAGCTTCCTGGTGGGGGCAGATGGAGGAACAAATCTAGTCACTTCTTGGATGGAACTTGGAAGAGAAAGAGAGAGACACCAATACACACCCACTCACCTACTGTTTGGTCATTCCTACTTCTTTAAGCTCCCAACAGTACTGAGCTGAGGACCAAGGCTTTGCACGTGGGCCTTTGGGGAAATTTAAGATCCACTGTGTAAGAATAAATGCTTTGGGGCTGGAGAGATGGCTCAGAGGTTAAAAGCACTGACTGCTCTTGCAGAGGACCTGGGTTCAATTCCCAGCACCCACATGGCAGCTATGAACCGTCCTAAAACTTCAGTTCCAGGGGAATCCGACGCCCTCTTCTGACCTCTGCAACATTGCACGCCACAGGTGCACTCACATACATGCAGGCAATACACTCATACACATAAAATAAAAATAATAAATAAAAAATTTTACAATGAATACATGCTTTGGGGGTTGGAGATACTGCTCAGCAAATAAAAGCACTGCTGCTCTTGCAGAGGACCTGGGTTCAATTCCCAGCACCCACATGGCAGCTAACAACTGTTTTTAATTCCAGTTCCAGGAGGAAAGAAGCCCTCTTCTGAGCTCCCTGACATTGCATGCATAGGTGCATTTATATACATGCAGGTAAAACAGTTGTACATGTAAAATAAAAATTTTTAAAAAGAATAACTTATCCTCATTCACAGTTTTGAATGAGATTTCATTCTCTTCATTAATCTCTCTGAGAAGCAATCTTGCCACACAGAGCCAGCACCTTAGAGAATCCTCTGCTGTGAATATCATGCTACCGTTGCTTCTCCCAGGGCAGAGCTCAAATGAACAGAGTGAGCTTTGCCATGGTGCCTGTGAACTCCACCGATCAGGGTCATCATCAACTAAAAAAGAAATGTGTTATTTGGTTGTTTGTGTTTTGAATGGGAATTGATGTTAAAGATTTTTTAAATAAATTATACCAAGCCAGTAAAAAGTTCAAAGAACAAAGAGTGTTAACATCTTGCCATAATGGTCTCTGATCTTCTAGAAAGAGCTGCTGCCCCTCTGGGACTCCTTCCAATTCATCTCCTTCCTTCTTTCCATTTCTCCAAGAAGAAATCACTTTCTTTTGAAGTCAGTATGTATCCTTCCTGTTAACCGCCCTACACTTTAACTTCATATGTGTATGTCCTTACCCACATCTTTTACTCATGAAATAATTCATAAATTATTAACTTTTTCTGCATAAGCTAGTTATACATTCTAAATAGTAATCAATCCCTTGTCAAGTACATGCCTTGGAAATACCATCTCAGTTTATCTTTTCATTTTTATGTTGTCTCCTGACATATTAAAGGTATTTCTAAAATTTAAATATGGTTTGATTTATCATTTCCTCAATGGAAATGCATTTTAATGTTTTGTTTAAGAAATCCTTCCCAGGCTGGAGTTGCAGCTTAATAGTAGTACACTTGTCTAGCATGCACAAGGCCCTGAGTTGGAGCCTTAATATCACAAGAAAATAAAACAAATAAAAAATTTTTTTTCTATATTCATGAACAATAATTTTAAAAAGTTATGTGTGGGTATGTGTGTGGAGATGACCAAAGAGACCAGAAGAGTGTGTCTGATTCCTTGGAACTGGAGTTACAGGTGGTTGTGAGGCACTTGATGTAGGTTCTGGGAACTGAACTTGGGTCCTCTGAAAGAGCAGCAAACACTCTTAACTGCTGAGCCATCTCTCCAACCCCATGATCAACATTTGTGAAGTTCTGATTTAAAAAAAAATATATATAT
>NW_008336953.1:1168496-1189645 GCF_000622305.1 Nannospalax galili
GCTTATCTGTCCTTATCTAATTAAACTATAAAATTTCTTTGCAAAATTTTTAAGAAGTCTATTTAAAATTTTCATTTATTTATTTATTTATTTATTTATTTATTTATTTATTTAATATTTATGAGTGTTTTGCCTACACGTTTGCATGCACACCACGTGCATATAATGCTTGAGGAGGTCAGAAAAGGGTGTTGGATCTTTTGTAACTGGAGTTTCTGACAGTTGTTAGCAGTCATGTGGGTGCTGGGGACCAACCCAGGTCCTCTGCAAGAGCAGCCAGTGCACTTAACCACCGAGCCACCTCTCCAGCCCTGTGTTGGTTTTTTAAATGAGGGACTGATCATTCCTTTTAGTCTGTGAACACCTCCTTAACAGACACTGTAATCACTGAGCTTCTTAACAGATGCTGGTTTACAGTCCTCATACACTGCCTTGAAGTGCTTTGAACATTTCTGGCACTCAACAGACATGTTCTGATCACTTTTTTTCCAGCCCCCATTGCTTAGAGTATACACAAAATTGGCCTTCTAAAATCATCTGAGCTGTGCTTAATTTGTTCTCCTCAGAGCAGGAAATAATGTCTTAATAAGGTTAAGTTGGTATAAGTACTAAATTATTCCAATTAAACAGAAGGACATGAGAGATGTCTCTAATGCTGCCCATTTTTAGAAAGCTCATCTGGAGAAGGAAGTCTACACCTCAAGACAGACTCATTTGCACAGAAGCCATTTTATTCTACTTTCAAATGATTATAAAAATCAGCCTGTCAAATCAGAAAAATCCCCGGAACCATTTGTCTCATCCTCCACAACTCGAGGGCACCACTGTAACATCATTGTAGTTACATCACTGTAGCCCTTGCCAAGACCTGCTAGGCTTTGTCTTTCATAAAGCCTGAAAAGATGTTTAAAACCTAATTTTAAACAAAGGCAACGAATGGAAACCAAGGAAGACTTTTCTGAGGAAACATTCCATGATTCTAACAGTCTCCACAGGTTTTTAAAAAGATTCTTGGGACAAAATTTGATCTTTCAAGTATTTCCACAAACTCAAGAGTCTGCCTCCTAAAGGAGGGACACCTCTGTTTTCTTCCAGAGGATCTGGTTGACAGTGAGTAGGGCAGAATAGAATGTGCTGGTAAATGTGACTCTAGAAAGTTAGATATCTTTGGGAAACTAACTTATCTCTACATACAGACTTTTTCTTTCCTATGAGGGAAGGAGGCATTGAAGCCAGCAAATAATGTCATTGCTGGGAGTCCTATTGGCTGGCTGTTACAGAACCAAGGAGAACCTTGTCCAGCTGTGAAGACCAGCTCAGTCAGAAAATATCCCACCAAGCTGCACTCAGAATCCCACTCCTTCTCAGGAAGATCAACAATTTGGGAGGGGTGTTGTTTTGTTGTTTGTTTTTGTATTCAAGAGTAGCAGTCTCTTTTTAAAGAATTAATCCTTTATTTAAAAGAAAAAGAAAGAGAGAAAGAGAGAGCGAGAAAGGGAGAGAGGGAAGGAGGAAGGCAGGGAGGATTAGCCATGAATGCAAGAGTAATTTAAAAAGAAAAGACCTATCTTACTGCTTGAGAGTCCCCGGGTTCGCAGAAAACAAGTAGAAATGATTAACATTACTGTCTTCTTTGCAGGCGTCTCTAAAAATTGTCATTCGAAGTCTTCTGAGAAATGGAGATTAGGATCCCTCGTCTATCCCAAACACACCGTGTCTGCTCGCCAACAAGCAACACGCTGGGCTGCAAAGAAGGGAAGAAAGGAAAGAAATAGAGAAAGCCAGACAGCAAACAAGAAACAGAAAGAGAAAGGGAGGGAAAGAACGGAGCTAAGGAGGAAGCGGAATAAAGGAAAGGAAAAGGAAAGGACGAGAGGAAGGAAAAGACAGAAGGATGGAGGCCAGCGGAGAGCAGGCCGTGGCTCCTCAGCCGGCGGAGGGCCGGAGGTCCCAGGCCCAGGGGAGGATGCTCCAGCTGCGTAGCCCGCACCCGGCGCCGCGCCTTCCCGGCGGCTCAGCAGCTCAGAGTGAACACAGCGGGAGAAAGGAGCGGGCGATAGACAGAAGGAAGCGGAGCGGAGAGGGCCAGGCGGGAAGGGGGTTGAGCGCGAAGACGTTGAGGGGCCGCGGGGTGAAGAGTGCCCGAGCGAGCGCGGACGAGGAAGAGGCCAGACGACCCCCGCCAGCGGAGCTCAGAGGCGGCGCGGGGTACCGCGCGGTTCCGGGTGTCGGGCTCCATATGCAACAGCGCCATGTTCGCGTTGCCCTTCGCCGCGGTGGCTTTGCTTTTATTTATCCCGCGGCAGGGACCCACGCCAGAGAGCTTTTGCAACTTGGGCAGCTTCCGGGCAGCGCGCAGGCGAGGCAGCAGGATTGCAGGGCCTCGGGCCTGTCTATGCAAAGCTGCAGGACTGCAGGGCTGCAGGACTGCAGGGCCCAGCCGGGGACCCGCGGCCTGTCCCCTCCTTGCCCCTTGCGCCCCTGTGCTGCAGTCAGGTCTCGGGCGCATCACCCCTGGGAGCACGCGCCCTGGACATTCGTCCCGGAGGGTGTGCGTGTGTGCAGACGGGAGGGGCACTGGAAAGACCAAGGACACCCTGAGGTCTAGCTGGGGTACAGCGGGGCGTGACAGCCCGACGGCCAGCCTTCCGGAGAGGACTGGGCTGCCACGCGGATCCCGCTGGGCGCTCACTGTCACCTGAGCTCAGCAGCCAGACAAGGTCCGGTTCAGCCCAGCCGCCCCGGACGGCTGGGGATGGGGATGGGGTCTGCGGGGAGCGGGGGCGGGGTCTGCGGTGCGCTTCCCAAGGTCTAGCTGTCGGAGCTCCTCCGGGTTAGGCTGGGGGAACCTGGGGGATGACACCAAGGAAAAGTGCCATCCGCGCCCTCACACCAGTCAAGTCCCGGGTCCTTTCTAGACCCTTCACTCCAAGTCCCATCCTCGCCAACGCTGGGGAAGTGCCTGGATTTCCGTCGTCCCCTCTCGGTTCCAGGGACCGTGGGGACCCGGCGGGAGGCCACAAGCGAGGACTGGGTGTCTGGAGCCCGGCTCCATCGGGACACCAGCGCAGTGGACCAGGCGGCGGCCTCCGGGCTTCATCCCGCGCAAGGCAAAGGGCTCAGTCTGGACGCGACGGCTCCTTCAAGTCTGGCCATCACCACTGGGTGACAGATCTCCGCGCGGGTGGCCGGACCCCCTTCCTACGTCCGCTGGGTGGGGCACCAGCTCACCCGGTCCTCCTTTCCTGACCAGGTCTGTCCAGAGTCATGCCTGCCGCCCATCCCGGGTCATTTTCAGACCCGGGAATTCAGAAACGCCCCCAAAACTTGGTACTCCCCAAACTCCCCCAGCGCAGAAAAGCAGCGCCCTCGAACCCGGGGATCCCCAAGCCACCAAAGTGGTTTATGCACTGACGCCAGCTTCGGGTGCTGTAACCTGGTTACTATATTGCTACATTCTCAACAGACCTTTCACTTTTGAAATGGCATTTAAGTTACATTCAACAGTTCATCCTTCACATATCTACTTTTTCAGGCTATTTTTCAGAAGGAAAAGATCTCTTTCCCAAGCAGGAAAAACAGATTTCTTTTATTCTTCTGTTAGAATATTTGCATTAAAATGCAGGCTTCAAATTGCTTAAGAGAAGCCTCAGACTGGCCTCTTTAGTCACAGGGGGAAATCCCTTCCCTGTGTTTTTGTGAAATGCAAAAGCTAAAATTTCAAAATGAAATAGCTATGTGGTGGGTTCAGGGTGCTCCACAAAATTAAGAACTGACAATGTCAACAACTTGAAAGGCCTACTTTAGACCATCTAGCTATGCTCGCACAGATTCTTCTATTAAAGAATTAAAGCATCCGTTACTGATGTAGACATTTACCATTTGACAAGAGATGGCATTTTAAGTTGAGCATCACCCACAGGCTCATGTCTCTACTGTCTCCTGGATATTCTTACTAATCCTTCCAGCTTCCCTGTTTACAGGCAAGTTTGCTTGTTATTCACCAGGTGGATTTTAATTTAGCCAGAATTCTTTAAAAATACCATTTCCCAAAAGCCATTTAGGAAGGCCATTTTATGACAGACAAATACTAGAGTAAGGCTTAAAGTAAACTGCTTTCCCACCTCTCAAGGACTACGTGGAGGTCGTAGTCTTCTTGGCGGAATTCTGTCCACTCTTGAATCTAGTCATTTAATATAACTGATGACATTTCAAGGCCTACTTTGCCTTTAAAATCATTGAAAAACGTTTGTTAAACTTATTTATTAAACTCCTAAGAGAACATTGGGTTTCTTGCCAGGAGGCGGATGCTGATCAGTGTTCAATATAGAACAAAATTATCACATTAATGCATACCACTTCTAATGCCTAATGTGCTAGTATTGCTGAATAGTACATAATTCAAAAGGAAAACATCTCTATTTGATAGGTTTATTATGTAAAAAAGGCATATAATCCCTGTCCCAGAATAAAGCAAAATAGAATTTTAAGTAGAGCTCTTAAGTTTTATTCAAAATGCATTTAGACAGCTATGTACTAGAAATTACCACCAGAGCACTTTTTGAGCAAGATAATTCTTAGGGCAAAAACATGAATTCACAAATGTCCAATATATGACAGTCAACCTATAACAATGCAATCTTCACAAAAATATGTTGACTTTTATATTTAATGTTATTGGCCTATGTGTCATTCAAAGTCTTAATAATGCAATGCATTAAATATTTGGAAGGCATTTCTTTAGAATTGTTATATTACAAGGCATAAATACTTCAACTCATTGAAATATGTTTTCTAGGTGTATTTTCAATCATCCTTCCTTACCACATACTTCAAACTTCAACTACCTGCAGCTTTTACATTTTTAAGTACATTTTTAATTGCTAGATATGATCACTTATTAACACAGAGAATATATTCAGGTATTTCATTCTAACAGGACCTAAGCATAAATGCCTAAATAAGGTGTGAACAACCATAGGAATTAAGGAAGGAACTTCATTTCATTCCTATAGTGTCCCTGTAAGAACATTTGATTGAAAACCTAAATTTCCAATTTACTAAGATCTTTTTTTGTGCCCAGATATTGAAAACTAATACAGCTTTATTCACAGGCAGCCCCTCCCAGCCCACTGTATTATTAAATTGCCCAATTAAATACTATCAAACAGTTTAAATGAACTGAGATAGTCCCATTTCTCCTTGTAATGTTCCATACTAATTCTTAATTGTTTTATGAGAAATCAATATAGTTCAAAGATCTTAACAATTTTAAATCCAAAATTATGACAAATACTTGCATTTACTCATCAAATATATAGAATTTATTGAGGTCCAATGTTACATGAGCAATGAATGTCCTGAAAATACATATTTTTATACGGGAAACTCAAGGGTTGTATCTCTTTATGTTAACTGACAATTTAACAGTAGTGGTCTTTTAAGACTTTTAATACTATTTCTTGCTTTAAGAAAGCAAAATATGATTCCAGATATCCTAAGAAAAATGCGTGAAGCAGTTCCGGTGCTAGCTGAGGAGGTGGTGGAGATGGAGGCATTGAGGGAATCATGATTACATCTACATGTTTGTTTGAAAACATGTTTTGGTTTTCACCTAAAAATTTGACAATATGTTCATTGCTGCAGCAATTCTTTAGGTAGCTGTAAAGACCTAAAAGTAATGATAGTAATAGTAATAATAATGATAATAACAATAATAATGAGTAAATAAAGCAAAAGAATATTGGTCAGTCAAAATGTTACAATTTTCATGACATTAAGAAGCCATCGATTTTAAATGATGTGTGAACATTTCACAGAATATTACAGAAAATTTTCTTAGCCATGTTGCTGAATAAGAAAGTATTATCACAATAAATGTGATGTCTGTAAGTCAGAAAACAGTGGCTTTCACCTAACATTTTATATAATATTAAATTCTCTTCATTATAGCACAAATAGTCTGAACTGTCTTGTTTTTAAACACAGAATACCCAGCTGACTCTGTATATATGGAATAAGAAGAAATTGCTAGAAGCTTTATTTAGTAAGAAGAATCTAAGTGTAATGGTAACAGAATTTCACAAATCATTCTGTGCTCCACTGGAGGTTACCAAAACATAATTAACTTACTTGACACCAGCACAGTGTTTTGTTTCTTTATGGAACAGACTATGAGCCATTTTCAGTTGCTTTTGTGAATTGCTAGCCTCTAGAATGAATGAATGAAGTATTTTCATGTCACACTGCATTAAGGATAGCCTACAGAAGGTTTTCCCAGATGTATTCTAATTATATTTTTGCTTACTTTCATAATTGATTTTCCATGGGGGAATTAATGATTAGTTATTATTTTAGCTAAATAAACTGGTTAAAATACCTCCAAGAGTCATATATTATACCTATGAATGGATATAAAATGAATTTTTTGACATGGCATTTCAGAATTGTGATTATAGTTCTTAATATATAACATTTAGTATCAAATAGTATAATTTTATCATACTTTATACTACACTGGTTCTTACAAAGACACAGAAGGCAAGGAAATGTAACCAATATATAAATAATTAATTTTTTTTCTGGGTAGGTAAAACAAAGAATTTTAGGGATGTAGTGGGGATGCAGAATCCTCTGCTTCCTGACAATTAGAAGAGGAAATCAAAGGATGATTGCAAGGAATGCATTCTTCCCTCGTATTTCCCTCACCCAATTATTGATGCCTTTGACACTTTTATAATTTAAAGGTTTGAGCCTAGGTAAAATTCAAACTCACATTCTGTTATCAATTATTTATATCTTTGAGTGTCACAACAAATGTTGGTGGGAAGGGAGGAAGTGAAGGCACAGAGTTCTAAGCACAAGTGAGGAGAGGGGAACTGGGGGATGTGGGAGTGGACGAAGGAGGGATGGAGTTATAGAGCAACTGAGACAACCTTCCCTGCCTACGTTTTGCATGGTCAAATCAACTCACTAGATAATGCTTCATTATGTATTAACACATAATGATTTACAATCACCCCATTTGATGCAATGTCATATCTGGGCAATAAAGTTAATGCAAAGAGTAATGGGGAAAAATGAACTAATTAAAATTTTCAGGTGCAAACTTAAATGTAAAATAGATCATTAAACAGAAGGTGAAATAATAATAGTTTGGCTATGTATTTGGCAATCAGATAACTGTCTACAGAAATAAAATTGACCATATTAATGCTAAATTTCAGCTTTATGTGAATGATGTGAATAACTACCATAACTAAATATCATCTCCTAAATCATTTTAGAATAGATTTCAATGTTTTCCCATTGGTTATATTAGCAACAGATTTCTATATTGTGTGGCTATTCATCAACTCAAAATCAACTGTTAAGATAATCAGAAAAGGGACTGGAGAGACGGCTTAGTGGTTAAGAGCACTGGTTGTTTTTGCAGAGGACCTGGGTTTGAATCCTAGCACCTCCATGGTGGCTAACAACTGTCCATAACCCCAGTTCCAGAGGATCTGATGCCCTCTTCTGTCCTCCATGGGCACTGCAGGACACAGATGCACTTACACACAATGCAGGCATAACACTCATACACATAAAATTAAAATAAACTAAAAAAAATTTTAAAGATAGTTAAACAATCATGCAACAATTCAATTATTTCAAACACAAACCACTGGACTGATTTTTTTCCCCTGGTGAATTAGTTTCAACCCACTCAAGATTCTATCTTAAAAGCAATCATTAATTAGTAATTCGTAATTAAATTTAGCTTCACACAGTCCATTGAAAACTGAATTGTTGGTCCAAATGCTAAAGGCATAAATGTGTTACGTATGTGTGTCTCTTGTTCTTAAAAAGTGAGTAACAATCAACTAATCACTGAATTAGCCAAAACCAAAAAAACTTAAGATACAGTTTCTAGTTAATGTCTCAATCCATAATTGATTTGATATTCTTTGCAATTCAATAGCTTGGTTACTAAAGATGTGTTTTAACATGTTAATTCTTTAAGTTCAAACCACTGGAACCCATTTGTTGGCGGTACAGTGTTTCTTAATGTAAATTCTCAAGATGTGTAGACATTTTGCTGATTTTGGAAGCCAATTTGTGCTGATTTAAGAAAGGAGGGTTTAGCTTATACCCTGGGCCCTGACGAAGGGAGTCGCAGGGGTGGCTCATCCTCAGTATATTTCAGTATTCAGAGATTCTGAACTCTTCTCTGCTGACTGCTTTCTGAGTCCAACTTAAAGGCCTGTGAGCTTCTCCACCCCTATCTGACTTGACTCTGGTTTCTTCTTTTGTGATTGCAGACTTATTTTTTTTCCTCCCATATTTCTGACTTTGACTGGGCAAGTAAACAGATTTGCATATTGATGTTCGCCTGTATAGCAAATATACACAGTTCACTATCCTACAGACGCTAAATAGGACTGTTTCTTCTCGAAGCCTGACTGCCTGACCACTTGATCTTCAGTGAGGACGTGGACCTGTTGGCTGTGTCTCCCTCTCGGCTGTGCTGGACACCAGATTGTGCATGCCTGAGTAGCTGCACACTTTTGGCAGCACAGACCAGGACAGACCACCTTTGCAGTTTTTTCCACACTTCTCTGTTCCTGTGTTAACTAGATCACTGAGTAATATTTTTCCAGTTTGTTGATTGCCAAAGATCATCTTCTGTCAGGTTCTTCGAGAATCTTTAGTTGAAAAGAAGTAGAAAAACTCACATACTGTAATATCTCTGTACTGGGCCAGCCTCAGTGATGGCTGTATACTCACCTTAGGATCAGACCTCCAAGAGGTAAAGTGTGAATTATAGGAAGCCCTTGAGGGAGACCTCAGCATCCTTGATTTTGTTTTGGTCTCCGTGTTTCTAAACCATAGGGAACACTGTGATTCTGTCTTTAGCAGATCCTCTAATACAGGGCAGTTATCTGGCTCTGTGGGAACTTTTGTTGAATCTCAGCACATCTTTGAAGCATGTCAGCAATACAGAGGGAGGGACCCAATGCTAGATTTTGTTGTATAGAATGCATAATAAATGTTGGTACTTTAATTCACTGTCATTTTTTTTTTTTTTGCAACACGGATCTCAGTTTTCACCGATATTTACTTCTTGAAAGAATTCTGACATCAATATTATAATGGGGGGAGGGTCTAACTCCATGCCTGAGCCTTCTACTGCTGTAAAGGTATGGTTTGGTCCTCTTATTCCCAGATACATCCAGCTATACTTAACTCAGGTGGAGATGGTGAGGCTCTACCTATAGTTATTTTTGAAGTCTATCTTCTAAAATGTATGCGACGCCATTTATTTCTGACAACAGGTCTGCAAGAAGGACATTATCAAAGCTATTATCCAGAAATGTAAGCACCCGCTCCAAGTTAAGATGGCAATGCACAATAGCCAGATGCTTAAGAGAGCAAAATCACTGAGATGGAAGTTGATGTGGTGTGACCTTCCATTGCCCAGTCTCTCTCTCTTCCCCCACCTCCTTTCTCTCTCTAATTTGCTATGTAGTCCCAGCTGGATTGAGCTCAACAATCCTCCTGTGTCAGCCTCTTGAAGGCTGGACTTAGAGGCATGCACCACATGCTCAGGTAACACCCCCTTTTCTGTCCTTACTCAACTTCAAGGCTGCACCCATGAAACCATGGGACCACCATAGTGTGTTCTTTTCCTCTTGTTGGTCTTCTTTCCTTCTTTACCTCAACTTTCAATGATGCTCCTTAAGGCCGCCTCCCTGCTTTTTTCTTATGTTCTGGATGTCCCTAAACATTTTCACCACTTCAGTTATAATGGGTAGGCCAACAATGGAAACACTTAGATCTCCATCCCAGGTCTCCTTTCTAAGCAGCACTTCATTCAGACATCGACCTGATGCCAGCTGAGCATCTAAACATGTACATCTCCCAAGCTGAAAGCTTTTGCTCACAGCTTTGTAAACTTTGACTAGTTATTAAAGTCAGAAACTTGGAGATCTTTGCTACTATTTGAGTGCGTCCCCCAAGGTCATGCATCCTTTCTGCTTGGTTCATGGTGCTTTGGGGGAGATGTTAGAATCCTTAAGAGGCTTAGTGGAAAGTTTCTGGTCATTGGGGCATGCCATAAAGAAGAGTGTGAGATGCTGGTCTCTTCCTCTCTCTTTACTTCCTGTCAACGAGAAGACAAGCAGCTTCCTACCTCACTCAGTGCTGCCATGATGCCTTGCCATAGGCCCAAAGGCAACAGGATCAACTGAGTATGTACTGAAACCTCCAAAACTGTGAGTCAAAACAAATCTTCCCTCTTTAAATTGCCTCAGGTATTTTGTTATAGTAATGGAAAGCTGAACTTGTGGTTCTTCTCTTTAAAATGCCTATATCTGATCCATCACCAGCTTTTGGTAATTTCACTCTAAAATATCCCCTGTATTTCTATGTTTTGCTGTCTCAATAGCTTCCCTATCACTTCAAGTCTTCATCAACTTCAGGGTCTCCCTACTGCCTTGTCCCTGAAGTCTGTTTTGTATCCAGCCATCATAAACCTTTAGATCGGTTTTCAATAAAAGTTTTACAGGAAAATATTACGGAAAAAATTTTACAGCAAAGTGCACAAATCAGAAATATATAGTCTGATGCTATTTCATAGCCTAAACTCACCTGCATAAGCAGCACTCGAAGCAACACAGGATGCTGCCAGTCCTCCCTCCCTCTACTCTCCACCCATCATTACCCCAAAGAGAACAGCTCTTCAGATTTCTGTTGTCAGAAGTTAGTGATGCCCATTTCCAAGCATATAACCAGCATAGCCAATTTTTAGGAAAGTAAATTATGGGGCTAGAGATATGGCTCATTGGTTAAGAGCACTGATTGCTGTTGTAGAAGATCTGGGTTCAGTTCCCAGCACCCACATGGCAGCTAACAACCATCTGTAACTCTAGTTCAGTGGCTCCCAATGCCCTCTTCAGGCCTTCATAGGAACTGCACAAATGGTGCACTTACATACATGTAGGCAAAACACACATACATGTAAATTGAGAATAATAAATAGGGGTTGGAGAGATGGCTCAACAGTGGAAAGCCCTGGCTGCTCTTGCAGAGGACTGGAGTTACCAGCTTCCACATAGTAGCTAACAGCCATCTGTAACTTTTGTTCCAGGGGATCTGATGCCCTCTTCTGGCCTCCAAGGGCACCACACACACATGGTACACTTACATACATGCAGGTAAAACACTTCTACATGTAAAATAAAAAGGAATTTAAAAAATTTAAAGAAAGTAAATTATGACACTACTGCTGGACCCACTCAAAGCCTTCCTTTGTGTTTAGACTGAACATGAGCGTGTTACTCCGACTATGAATCCCAACACTGCAGGGTCTCTGTTTCCTTCCCTAACTTCTTGCTCTGCAGTTTTCCATCTCCACACACTCCAGCTCATTCCATCTTGTTTCATTTTAAAATTTTTATTAGGTATTTGTTTGTGTGTATGTAAGGGTGTATGTGCAATGTGTTTGCCACAGCAGACTTGTGGAAATCAGATAACAATTTTCAGGAATCTGTTCTCATCTTCTACCATGTGGGTCCCAGGGATGGTGTTACAGAGTTCTGGACCACTGGGAAAGACTACCCAGATTCATAAAGTTCCAAATCAGCTGAATTAAACTCTTACAATTTTATTAGGATTTTAAAGAAAAAGAAATCCTCAGGGCCGGCGAGCTGGTCATCTTGGCAGCTGCCTTGAGAAGCTGAATGATGGGAAGAAAGACATGAGGCCATGGAGGTTTAGAGCCTGCGTGGGAGGTCAGACACCTGGGAGAAAGAAGCTTTAGAGAAAGTAAAGAAACACAAGATGCTAGGGGCAGCCCAAAGCCTTAAAGAAAGCATATTCAGTAAGAAAGGCATGAAGAAGAAAAGGGAGACTATGCTTCCCTGTGGGCAACTCACAGACTACATGGCTGTAGCTAGGAAGTTCTGCCCCTGCAGGCAGAATTACAGGCAGGAAAAAGTCACTGTCTTATTAAAACACTAGGTGTTCCACCCATCTATTTAGCATAACCCGCCTTCCTAGGGGTGGTCCTAGGACCACATGATTGACCAGTTAAACTTACATAAAATGGAGGCACTTGGCTATTACAATAGAACTCAGGTTGCCAGGCTTGACCACAAGCACCTTTACCCAATGAGCTGTCTCCCAGGCTCTGGTCCTGTTTGTTGCTTGAATATGTGAAGGCCTTGGCTGGGCCATCGAACAAGCTGCTCCTTAAGTTTCAGTGCTACTTCATCAGGGTGAGCAGTTTCTCACCCTCAAGATCTTGACAGTCTCACTGCCCCAGAGAAAGTTTCCATCTTTCCATGACAGTGGCAGCTGTATCTCCTCCACCTCTAGCCAGGGAATGAGGACAAACAAAGCTTCCGAAGGCTGCACCAAGCACGGCTCTGGCTCTCTCGAACGTGGCAAACCAGCAGAGAAAGGATAGGTGCTTTGTTTTGTTTTTCTTTGTTTTAGCAGCTGTGCCCACATACAATTTATGGGGGCGGAGGTGAATTGGTTAAATTTGGTTAGCAAGGAAATTGGAAGAATTAGAAAAGGATGACAGAGAACAGAATCGGGAAGGGCGGTGTGCTGTTTTCCAGGAGGCTAGAAAAAGCAAAGAAAATGCCAGCCCACAGCTTCGGGAAGGGCCTCACCTGCCTCTAGTTGTAGCTCCACTGGTGGGGGGAGGGGAAGTGACACCTTTTGTTTTAAATGCAAATCCAAGATCCTGTGAATAACCGCTTTATTCCTTAGGGGAGAGCTGGGTACCTGGAAGGCAGAGCTGTGTGGGAGAGAAACAGTCTTTTGCATATTTGGCCCTTTTCCTCAGCATGCAGGTGACAGATTCCTGGCATAAAGCATGCTCTGCATACACGGAAACACTCATCACATTTTATTACTCGTGTATATCTCAATTTGTGTGGCTTGAACCTGGTTTACCTGGAATTCCATTTTACTTTATTCCCTGGAGTTTCCTCACACCATGAGAAAATAGTCTCATGCTATAAAGGTCGTCTGTGCAGAGCTGCAAAGCAGACTAGGAGAAAGGGCACTAGAGAAAGGAAAGGATGGGCAGAAAGCCCCAGAACACTGGTGAAGAACAGCACAGGCCCCCCCAGGAAACAGTGGTCCTCTGGGATGCTGAGCAAGTCCCCTCCATCCTCTTCCTCCCACATAACACAGGCCTCAGCACACGGAGGAGAGATGTATAAATACTGCTCCAGAAACCACACTTTATTTTGCAAAAGGTTCCAGTTGGAACAAGATTTGTGTGTGTCTCTGTGTGTGTCTGTATGTCTGTATGTGTCTTTGGGTCACAGAGGACAACTTCAGGTGTTTTTCCACGGGTACTAGCCACCTTTTTTTCTTTTGAGACAGGGTCTCACTATGTAGCCTTGACTGGTTTGGCCTCCATCTCAAAGAGATCTGCTTGCTTCTGCCTCCCAAGTGCTGAGATTGAAGGCGTGCACTACTACTCCCTGCTTCTTCAAAAGGTTTTTATCAATTTATTATTTATTTTTATTTTATATGTATGAGTGTTCTGTCTGGATGTATCTAAGTGCACCTGTATGTGAAATACCTTGGAGGCCAGAAGAGGGTGTTGGAGCCCCAGAAACTGGAGTTACAGATGGTTCTGAACTGCCATGTGGGTGCTGGGAACCAAACCCAGATCCTCTGCAAGAGCAGCCAGTGCTTTTAACTGCTGAACCATCTTCCCAGACCCTAAATTTTTTTTTAATTATTTGAGACAGGGTCTTTCTGTAGTACCCGCAACTGGCCTGGAACTCACATGTGGACCAGGCTGGCCTGGATCTCACAGAGATTCTCCTGCTTCTGCCTCCTAAATGCCAGGATTAGGCCATGTGCCACCATGTCAGGTTCAAACCTTTTTTTTCTTTATTTTTTTGAGACAAGGTTTCTCATTGGCTTGAAGCTTCTTAAGTAGGCTAGGCTGGGTGACCAGAAAGCCCAGGAAATCCTCCTGTCTCTGCTTCCCCTGCATTGATGGGAATGCAAACTTGAGCCACCACACAAGCCTTTTTACATGAGTTTTGGGGACTGGTCCTCATGCTTGCAAAGCAAACACTTTACTGACTATCTCCTGACTATCTCCTCAGCCCCTTGAATGGGATGTTTTAAAAAAACTGTATTACTAGCATATGTGTTTGCATGCACACAAGAGCATGTGCTTGTGTGCATGACAGGGGACAGACACATGCTGCAACACATGTGTGGAGGTCAGAGGGCAACTTTGTGGAGTCAATTCCCTCCTTGCACCCTTACGTGGACTCCAGGGATTGAACTCAGGTCACCAGGATTATGTGGCAAGCACCTTTACTTACTGAGCCCTCTCACCAGCCCCTGAATAGGATCTTTGAATGAAATGAATGTTACATGTAGGATTTGGGTTTCATCTTAGAGAAAATAATGTTCCATGTTCCATGTTCCCTATATGTTGGTTCTTGTGTGGCATAGGCTTGCTGGGAGCAGAGAGGTATGATGATTGGTTATTACACTAGTAAGAGCAGAATGTGTTACTGTCTGGGGTTCTGGATGAGCGATTTCCACTGTGGAAGGCAGAGGGAAGCTCCAGTACCTGTGCTCTTGAGGTGTGGGTCGGGACAGGACAGAGGCTAGATTCAGCTATGCCCTGTGAGCCCTGGTCAGAGGTGCTTAATCCCTGGCTGTCACTGGAATTGGCTGTTGATGCTTCTCTTGTCATGCAAGAATCCATCCTTTAAAAAAAAAAAAAAAAGAGGAGCTGGAGAGATGGCTCAGTGATTAAGAGCACTGGCTGTTCTTATGTTCTCACAAAGGACCCGGGTTCAGTTCCCAGCACCTACATGATAGCTAACAACTGGAGTAACAACTCCAGTTCCAGGGGAATCCAACACCCTCTTCTGACCTTCTTGGGCATTGCATGACACAGGTGCACTTACACGCATGCAGATGATACACTCTTACACATAAGATAAAAAAATAAAACATTTTTTGAAAGAAAAGCTCTGATTTGGAATGCTTATTTGATCCAGCTGTGGAGTATTATTTACTGATTCAAGAAGTTAATATATTCTTTAGACATATCAGTATTCTAACAGTCTATTCTTGCAAGCAATAAAAAACACACAGGGCAGTTGAAGCAAGACTTGAGCTATGTTCACCTGTGCTCTGATGGAAGAGAAGGATTTGGGATAACTCTGGAGTATTCCAGATACAGTGTCAAAGTAGATAGTAGATACTTCTGATCAGTGACAGCAATATCCAACATGAGTTTAACCTAATTTTTTTCTTAGGCTCAATGGGAAACAGGTGCAAAGGGAAAACAGAGATATTTTTACTTCCTTTGGTATTTCTGCAGCAGCAAGTGTAAGTTTTCCCATTTTGAAGGTTTATATTCCTATCAGCTGTATTTAACCACAAAGCTAACCACCATCTTTGATTTCTCCCAGCCCCTCACTCCCTTAGCCAGTCAACCATTGTCAAGTCCTGGTATTTCTATTTTCAAGGTATATCCAGAGTCTGGTCACCCCCCTTCCTAGCTTGGGCACTGTAATGGGCCCTACAGGAATACATTCAACAGCAAACAACAGAAAAGCAAACTGCAACTTTCAACAAAAAGAAATGGATTTCCCTGTTATGAGACTAGTCCGAAGATCAGCAGCCCAGGCCTAGTATGGCAGCTCAGCAATGTGGTTGAGGACCCAGGCTCTGTCATTCTTTCTTATCTTCTTTAATGCGTTCATTGGCTTTCGTTCTCATGTTTGTTGCCCCACAGTTTCCAGATGGCTCCTAAATCTCCAGGCATTGCTTCTGTGCTCCAGAGAGGAGGAACTGGAGAAGCAAAGAATGATTCCCTTCTGAAGTTTTATCTGTTTATTAGTAGGGGAAGCAAAAGCACAAATATTTTCTTCATACCTTATCCATGTATCTTGCCTGAAGATGTTCTTCATAGACATGTAGAGATAATCAGCCGGCGCTGGGCCCATGCCTATGCTTAGACCACTCAGTCTCAAAGGATGGAAATTCCCGAGGTAATATGGGAGGTTTGTTTACACCGTGCCTCCCCTAACCTTCTTCCATCATGCTTTCCTGTAAAGCTGAGGCAAAAAAGCTTATGACATTTCCCAGACTCCCTTGCTGTTAGGGAATTTGAAGGTGTCAGGAGAGAGGCAAGGTACTGCTCCCCACGATGCTGGTCTCAGGTAGAGGTAGGATCATTCTAAAGTGATTAAACACATGTTCCCTGATCATCCTTCTTTGCAACATGATTTGAGTCATTAGCCCAGTGTTAAATTGGCCACTTTGGGCGTGGGGGCTCCAACTGTTTCAATAATGGCTGCTGTGAGTTAAGTAACCCACAATAATGCATATTTGACTGGTTAGTGGTGCTTAAAGCAAGATAACTATCTGGTCTTAGCAAACTGCGGGACTTCTCCACAGCAGGGCAGTGTCTGTTGATGACCCTGGGAACTGTGGCCATGTTTTCTTCCTCTTGGCTACTAAGCAAGTTTAAGACCAATGAGTGGCTCTCTCCTGAAAGTGGTCTTCATTGCTTTGTGGTGTGACAGCCTCACTCTGATCCTGTCTCTCTTTTTTTTTCCTCTTATTTCTCTTTGTTGTGATTCCCTTACCAGAAAGAGATAGGATTGTAAGATTAAGTACAATGGAAAAGAAAAAGGATTAATTCAAGCCGTTTAATCTCCCAGATTGGAAAAACTACCAATGCACTAGCTATCAAAGTGAAACTTGGGCTGGGTATGTAGCTAAGCTGGTGGAATGCCTGCCTACTATGCCCCAGCACCCTGTAAGCTGGGTGTGGTGGCACATGTCTGTGATCTCAGCACTTGGGACATAGAGGCAGGAGGATCAGGAGTTCAAGGTTAGCCTGGACTGTTTAGCAAGTTTGAGGCAAAATTAAGACTCTGTCTCAAAAAAAGGAAAGTAAACTTCAGGATACACATTTTATAGCTATAAAGTCACATCAGTAGAGTAATCAGGTTGTTCCCAGACTAGAATCTCTGTTTTATTCCTCAGAAAGATACAGACTTCCTCCACATCTGCAATAGATTTACAAGCGGGACAAAGGTGTGAGACAGATGCCCCCCACTAGCTTTCAGTCATCTCCTTGTAGTGATAAGGAATGCACAGGATACAGCAGAAATGTTTGTCACCAACATCTAATAAGGTCCTTGTACATGAAAGTGTTTTAAACACAGTGCTGTCAGCAGAGGTGAAAGCCACGCCCAGAGGGCAGAGATTACTGGGAATCCATACATCCTCCAGGACATGAGGGGGCCTCCCTCCAGCCTAGAGGCTCCCAGACTGCTACTTCCTTTCAGCAGAGACCTGGGATACCTTCAGAGCAGTGGGCTATGGGGCTCTCCAGCAGGTTAAAAGCAGAAGTGCTTATTCTTGTTTTAAGATGTGCAATAACAAGCAGAGATTAGGGCTGGAGAGATGGCTCAGTGGTTAAGGGCACTGACTACTTTTGCAGAGGACCCGGGTTCAGTTCCCAGCACCCACATGGCAGGTAACAATGTCTGTAACTCCAGTTCCAAGGGATCTGATGCCTTCTTCTGACCTCCCTGGGCACTGCATGCATGTGGTGCGCTTACATACATGCAGGCAGGCACAACACTCAAACACATTAAAAAAAAAGGAAAGGAGTTTAAAAAAAAAAGTTGAACAGCAATTAAGGAAGACCCCTCCCCCCACCACACATGAACAGAATACGTACACTCCACAACACACACACACACACACACACACACACACACACACACACACATTAAAAATAAAAACAAAGAAATGGAAATATGCACTAAAAGCAATCTTTGCTGCTAGTCCATAATAACCTGAAATCCTGGCCACAGTTCCCCACAGAACAAGAACCTAATGGTATTTTTTATCTTTCAATGAATTAAAAGACAATTTTCAAGCTGTGAAGAAAAATATCAAGAATTAAAGCTGCTGATATGTTTGCTCTGACTGGATGATGATAATGCTAATTTAGATTTGTTATATGCATGTTAATACCAGCACTTTTATTTTTGAGATGTTGAGGGTTGAACCCGGGGGCTTGTGCATGCTAGGCAAGGGCTGTACTAGTGAATGACGTTCCCAGCCTTTCAAGTACTTTACATGAATTATGTTGTTCAATTCCCACAACAGTACTGTGGTTACCTCCATTTAAAGATGAAGAAATAAGTTTGAAGTAAAAAGTTTATCCAAGGCCTTGGCTGGAGAGATGGCTTAAAGGTTAAGAGCACTGGCTGCTGTTTAGAGGTTCTGGGTTCACTTTCTAGCACCCACATGGTGGCTAACAACCATCCAGAATTTCAGTTCCAGGGGATCCAACACCCTCTTCTGGCCTCCACTGGCATTGCATACACAGGCGCACTTACATACATATAGGCAAAATACTAAAAAGTATAAATAAATAAATAAATAAATAAATAAATATTCTTAAAAAGTGATTTTAGTAGTAATGTTTAATCTCAGCACTCAGCAGACAGAAGCAGGCCAATCACTGTGAGATTGAAGCTACCTTGGTCTACATAGCAAGTGCCAGGATATATGGGGCCACAGAGAAACCCTGTCTCAAAAACAACAATAAAGATTTATCCAAATTCACATATTTAATAATTATAGAGCTAAGACTGAGGGCCAGGCAGTCTGACACCTAACTTAGGTCTTGACTGACTTCTAGAAAGTCAAATTTCACATTAAATATAGAGTGAACAGGATGGTTGATGCATGCCTGTCATCTTAGTGCTTAGGATGCTGGCTGGAAGGCCAAGTTCAAGGGCCAGCTTAGGCTACAAAGCAAGAGCTACCCTCCCTACACCCACAAATGGCTCAGTGATAGAACACTTGTCCTATATGCTCTAGACCCTGAGTTCCAATCTTTACAGTAAATAAATAAGAAATATAAGATGCCACATGTGAGCATGAGTGAACTCCTATGGTACATAGCTATTGAGTAGAATGTGGCCTAAAATTGACCATTCTGACCTTTGTCCAATGGGTTTTAGTTATAAAAAAAAGTTAGAAGTTTATCATTTTCATGCATTCCTGCATATGAAATTCCTAGTTAGCAACTTAAAACAACACATGATTCACATCTCTCAGTTGCTGAGAGATGGGCAACTGAGATTACTGGGAAGCTGTGACCAACTTGGCCAGGGCTGCAGCCATTTCAAGAGTCTCCTGGAGATGGTCCACTTTAGCTCATTCGAGTGGGTGTGGTTGGGCTTCCATGTTTTGGGGGACGTTAGACTGAGGGCTCCAATTGAGCAGAAGATATCACCAATCAGCTCCTTGCCACATAGATCTCTGGACAAGGCAGCCACAATGTGGACAAATAACAAATAAATTTAAAAAAAATGTAGCATATCAATTCCTAAATCCAGTTGTGTGACCCCAGTACCCCTCTTTGTGGCTTGTGACTCCTGAAACTCAATGTAACAGTGTTATGGCAGAGATTTTTTTAAAAAAATATATTTTATTTAATATTTTAAAAAATATTTTATTTATTATTTTTATTTTATGTGTATGAGTGTATTGCTTGTATGTATGTGAGTGCACCTGTGTCGTGCATTGCCACGGAGGTCAGAAGAGGGCTTCCGATTCCCCTGGAACTGGAGTTAAGGCCAGTTCATAGCACCATGTGGGTGCTGGGTATCGAACCTGGGTCCTCTGCAAGAGCAATCAGTGCTCTTAACCGCTGAGCCATCTCTCCAGCCCCAAAAGGCTGCCCTTAAACTTTCTATCCTGCCTCAGTCTCCTGAGTACTGGGATTACAAACCTGTGCTGCCACACATTTCCACTCTAAAATCTAATCGCATCTAGAATGCATTGAGATGTGTTGACTACTTTTCATATTTGATACTGACCTCCAGAGGTCAGTCATCCAAACTGATAATAGAAATCTGCCATTTTTATAATCTGATTCTTCTATAATAATGATATGATAAAGTCTTGACTTTATCAGGAAAAGAAAACATTCCCTTCCTTGTGTCGCTTAATGTATATTTACCTTAAATCTATGAAAGTTTTGCAATCACCAGCTCAGCTAAGATGGCTGGCCAGCAAGTCCCCAGATCTGCCCATCTCTGCCTGCCAGTGCTGGGTTACAGCTCTGTGCCTCCATAGCTGGCTTTTACATGGGTGCTGAGGCTCTGAACTCAGGTTTCCATGGTTGCTTAGCAAGTGATTAGGATTGAATGAAAGTGTCCCCCATAGGCTCCAAGTGTATGGACATTTTGTCCCCAGATGTTGGCACTGTTTTGGGAGGTTTTAGAAGGTGTGGCTATCCTGGAGGAAGCAGGTCACTGGGGGTGGGCTTAGAGAGTTCTTAAGCCTTGCCAGATCTCCAGTTGCTCTCATTTCCAGTGCCTGCTGGAAGATGAAGAGCTTAGCTTCCGCTCCTCTTCTCCAGACACCTCTGCCACCATACCTCCCCGCCAAGACAGACTATAATTCCCCTGGAACTGTAAGCTCAAATAAATTCTTCCTTCTATAAATTGCGTGGGTCAGTGTTTCTATCACAACAACAGAAAAGTGACTAATACAGCAAGCATTGACCCAGTGAGTGGTCTCCTCAGCCCCCTATACATTAAAACAATTTTTTACATTTATTTATGTGTGTGTGTGTGTGTGCGTGTGCGTGCGTGTGTGTGTGTGTGTGTGTGTGTGTGTGTGTGTGTGTGTGTGTGAGTGCCATGGCACATGTGTGACGGTCAGATGACAACTTGCAGGAGTTGGTCCTCTTCTTCTACTATGTGGGTTCTTGGGATCAGACTCAGTTCATCAGGCTTGGTGACAAGCACCTCACAGATCCAAATATATTTCACTTTGATCTTTTTGGGACAGAGTCTCCCTGTAGCCCCAGCTGACCTGGAACTCCCTATGTAGACCAGACTGGCCTCAATCTCACAGAGATTCGCCTGCCTTTGCCTCCCAAGTGCTGAGATTAAAGGCTTGTACTAACACACCCACCTCTAAATACATTTTTTAAAAAGAAAAAAATTTGTTTACATTTAAGTCAAGGTTATAGAACATAATAATTCTGTCCCCATCCAATCTGCCAAATAACAAATGTTAGTTGAATATTATCATCCAATCCAGCTTATGGTTAT
>NW_008336953.1:1189690-1242709 GCF_000622305.1 Nannospalax galili
AATTTAGTTACTTGGTTTAAGATATGGCTTAAACTGCAGAGATAATTTTAAATGAAATTAAAGAGAGAAATTGTAAACTATAAATGCAATAGAAGAAAAGCATGCAATTAATCAGTACTTACATAGTCAAGTAAAATGAGAAGTAAAGGGTGAATTTTAAGAGATGACCAGGACCTCATCAAAGGGCATCAAGCAAAACACACTCTCAGAAGAACAGAATAAACAAGTTAACAGTGGTGGGAGTCAGCGGGGACCTGGAGTTGACCCTCACAGAACTGATGGTTTGGTTTAAGAGTCATGGGAACTATAACTGGACAGATATGGGGGGGAATTCCAAGAAAAACAAGGCAGAAGAATCAAGATTGGGTGCAGGAGGACCAGAAGCTCCTCCAGTCTCTGAAGTAAAAGAGTAGCAATGGAATACTTTTTTTCATTTCCACTGAGGTTCATAATTTCTTTATTGATTTTTGTTCTCACATAAAATCAGTTAATGTGCATTATGAAAACTTTATGGTCATACAGGGATGAAAGTAGAATATTTAGGAACGCCTTTGCATTTCAGATCCAGTTTGATACCCCAGAATTAAGGAGTTGGTTTCTTATTTAGCTCTCCAGAATTCCATTTATATATGAGAACAAAGTCATATGAAATGTTTCCCAACACTGTTCATGTATTTGGCATACATCATGATGTGTTAAATCTGCTGGACATGGTGGCATATCCTTAGAATGCCAGCACTTGGGAGGGAGAAGCAGAAGGATCAGGAGTTCAAGGCCAGCCTAAGCTACATGAGACTGTCTCAAAAAA
This sequence comes from Nannospalax galili, assembly GCF_000622305.1. Classification (NCBI taxonomy): domain Eukaryota; kingdom Metazoa; phylum Chordata; class Mammalia; order Rodentia; family Spalacidae; genus Nannospalax; species Nannospalax galili. The sequence goes on from NW_008336953.1 coordinate 1,190,499, forward strand.
CAAACAAGAACGTTGTATTAAATCAGGAAAATTTTTTCCATAGAAGAGCAAAAGCGTATTCCTAAAACTCATTTTTGTTTGCAGCAGGGTCTCCATAGGCTGACCTTGGGGGAGTATTGGCCGGGGGGCGAGGTTGAAACAGGGTCTCCCTGTAGTCTCAGCTGGTCTGGAATTTGCTATGTAGACCAGGCTGACCTCCATCTCAGATATCTGCCTGCCTCTGCCGCCTGAAGAACTGGAATTAAAGGTATGAACCACCACACCTGGCAAGGAAATATTTTTTGAAAGAAACCCTTGTGTGTGTGTGTGTGTGTGTGTGTGTGTGTGTGTGCGTGCACATGTGAGTACTGGTGTGCATGCCCATGTGCACTCTTGCAGAGGCCAGAGGGGGATGTCAGTATCCTGCTCTTTCTCTCTCTACTTTATTTCCCTGAAACAGGGTCTCTCACTGAACCTGGACTCACTGTTTTCCACGAGGCTGGAGGCCAACAAGCTCCAGCATTTTTAAAGAAGTTTTTTTTTTACCAGTGGCTTAAAGGAAAATACAATTCATTAAATAATTATGAGCCTCTTACTTGGCAAAGATGATGGCGAAGTGATGACAGTAAGGGAAAACCAAAACAAAATAGAATTTCTTAAGTTCCATTTCTTCAAGTTCCATTTTATTATCTTTGCTCAAGTCCAATTATTTTGTCACCTAAAAGAATAAAAATGAGGAGATAAAACAATCCTGAAGATATAGTGAGATCCAAAACAGGTAAAAGAAAAGTCAGAAAGGAATTGTTTGCATAATTCAGTTAAAATATATCCATATATACATACCTACATGCATGCATACATATATTTATATATATGCACATATATGGAGTGTTTTTTGTTCCTAAAATATTTGATACAAAGCAGTCAAACATAAATATAAGTTCATCTGTCCAGGGCACTTATAAAATAGCAAATGTTAAGGAACTTCTTCTCATGTTAGATAATTTTATAACTGCTACTGATAAAATCAGATACATTCCCACAGAGAGTCACTGAAGTATGAAATTATCTTTCAGGTACATGAATCAGGGTGGGTTTCATAAAAAAGATTATTATTACAAACCTCGAGATCAGTGTTGTCAGGAATAATGGTGAGAGAGCCCAGCAAGAACAATGCTTCTTCAGGGGTCTGTGTACAAATCAGGGATTCCTAGGGAAAAATGGAGAGAACAGACTTGGGAGGGGCCCGGGAAGGGCAGGGCAATGGCAGTGTTTGGCCATACCTGAGTTGTGTAGCGACTGGATGGCATGATGTCTCCCTACTATACTGGATATTTGTGTCCTCCGCCCACACCAGCTTAGCAGGAATTATCTGACTAATGAAATCAAAGAACTGCTCTTTGAGCTAACATCATGTGTGAGTTATGAGGTTACAAAGATGGGGAGATAGGAGAAATGTAGTTTACGAGGCAGAGGGGGAAACCTGAAGGAGTGAAAAACATCTCTAGAGATTTCTTCCGTTTGTGCTGTGTCTCCTGAGGCCCTGCCCGTGGTCAGCTCTGAGGCCTCAAGCTCCCTTCCTCATTCCTTTGTTTCTTTTCTACTTTTTGTATTATGCTCCCTAGAAATTAAAGTTTGAACCTCAAGGTTGGTTTACTTTTGCTGTAAATCTTCTATAATGCAACTAGTGTTGACATACTTAATCTCCTTTAATGTGGCAAGTAATGAACTCAATTAGCTGGAAAACCTCAAGGCAGAGAGCTGACAACACTTATCATTCACCAACAGTCCCCTTGGTGGCCGTTATTTCTGCATTAAAGACCTTCTATAACCCCAAGGATCAGCTGACTTGTCACTGAAACTGACCATATAGCCATTTCTCCTTAAGTGCATTTATTCCGCAAAACATCAATACCTAATTAATTGAGCTGAGAATTTAATTTACATACTCTCAAGCAACAATTTTTAAAAATCATTAAAAGACAAAACATTTAACATTCTGGGAGGGGTTACAAAGACATCCCCCAAAGGTCAATTAGTTCTGCAACTAATTATCTAAATATTTAATAGCACCCACATGGTATTAAGTAGACTCTAGTTTGTGAAAAGAAACAATACTGTTTTATACACTGTGCTAGCTTTGCAGTAAACAAGCACAATATTGTCTTGGGAAACTGATTATTCTAGTTTAAAAACAACACAAGATCTTTGTTACAGTCGGAAGCTGTCATGTCCCCCAACAGGTTCTTGAGTCAATGTTTGGTCCCCAGATGGTGGCCCTATTTTGGGAGATTGTAGAGATTTAGGAGGTTAATCTGAACTGGGGGAGGTTGGGAGGTTCTTCAGGGTATATTATCCTCAGCCACTTCCGGTCTTCCTGTCTGGTCAGCCAGAAATAAACAAACCGCTTCATCACACACTTCCACTGTCATGATGTTTTCTCCCCAGATCATGATGTTTTGTCCTCAGACCATGGATTGCACCTTCTGAAATCATGAACCAAAATAAAACTTTCCTTCCTTGAGTTGTTCCTGTTGGACATTTTGTCACAGCAGTGAGGCTACAACTCATACAATGGTTCCGAGAGTCTTCTAATGACGGTGCCAGTGTCGCAGCGTTTTTCCTCTTACGCTCTTCTTTGTCTCCTTCCTCTGAAAGTTGGTGTCTCCCCCAGCTTCGTCTTCATCTGTCTCTTTCCTAAGTTACTCTCACATAATCTCTGTGCTTTAAGAAATGTCTCTGTTGACCATTCCCAACTTTCTATCTCCAACTCAGAGCTCTCCCCTCAACTTCAGTATCACGTGTCCTCCTGTCTTGGACATTATCATATAAATGTCTAAGAGATATCAGAAACTTAATGTATCTCAAGCAGAAATTCACCTTTTCCCCCTTTATAGAAACTGTGACTCCCACAGTCTCCCTTATCACCACAACTGGCAACTCCATCTTTCCAAAAGGCTCAGGTGAAAAATTGTGGTGCATTCTGTGACTTTCTGTTTTCTCTCTGTGATGGCTAATCTTGGTTGTCTTGACTGAATCTGGAATTAACTAAAATGTGACTTTCTTTTTCTAAAATTTTTTTTTTTTAATTTTTGTCTTTTTGAGACAGGGTCTTCCTGTAGCTCCAGGATTCATTTCCTAGAACTCACTATGTAGACCAGGCTGGCATTGAACTCACAGAGATCTGCCTGCCTCTGCCTCCCAAGTGCTGGGATTAAAGGTATCCACCACCGTGCCTGGGTCTCTTTCTTAAAAAAATTTTAAAATTATTTATTTGTTTGTTTGTTTGTTTATTTTATGTGTATGAGTGTTGTACCTGCATGTATGTAAGCATACCCATGTCATGCAATGTCAACGGAGAATAGAGAAGGGAGTTGGATCCCCTGGAACTGGAGTTATAGATGGTTAACTGCCATGTGGATGCTGGGATTCAAACTCTAGTCTTCTGCAAGAACAACCAGTGCTCTTAACTGCTGAGTGATGCTCTCTAGCCCTGAATATGATTTTCTTGATCAGATTATTTGAAGCTGGAAGACCCACCCTAAATGTGCACAGCACCTTCTAATGGCAGCCCATGTAAAAGGTCATGGCAGAAGGGAGCTCTTGCTTTTTGCCTGTTTGCCTTCCCTCTCACTGGTGAGTTTATCTATCTTGTTGCTGTGGCTGATACTAGAACCAACATCTTCAGATTCCAACATAAACTGAAGACCAGAGGATCTCCAGGAATCCTCCAGCCTTCAGCACCAGACTGGGACTGCTCAGACTGTCAGTCTCATGGACTGAGCAAGTACCAGATTCTCAGTCTCTCCAGTGTGGTGCAGCCATTGTTGGACTACTTGGTCTAGTAAGCCTAATATATGCCCATATATGTATGTTCATTCATTTTATCAGTTCTGTTCCTGTAGAGAACCCTGACTAATACACTCTCCCACACCTATAACTAGTTTGTGAGGAGGTCTTGCTGGTTTTCTTTTCATGATCTCACCAGTCATGGTGGCCATGTCTCTCCCCAGATTCCTGTGTTTTCCAACTGGTTTCTCTGCTTCAGCCTTCTTCTCCAACTCACATACCTCACGTCTATTTGGACTATAACAGCCAGGTTGATCCTTCAAAAGTCTCCTCAGCTCAGACTCTCCCAGAGTATCCTGGTTTTGCAGAGTCAAAGTCTTTAAAACTGTCTTCAGTGCCCTTCCTGATGGTTCCCTGCTGGGCCTTTCCTCTCTCCAGCCACCCGGCTTGTCTCTCATGCACCCAATGCCCCACACAATCTTCAAGGTCTTTGCCACTGTCAGTTCTCTATCAAGAATACCACTTCTCTAGCTGTGCTTCAGGTCTTAGCTTCAAAGTCACCTTCTCAGTGAGGTTTAACTTGGTGTGTGTGTGTGTGTGTGTGTGTGTGTGTGTGTGTGTACATGTGTGCATGTGGAGGTCAGAGGACAACTTTCAGGGGTTGGTTCACACCTTCCACCTTGTTGAGGCAGGGTCTCTAGTTATAACTGCAGTTCTGTGTATTCCAGATAGCTGGCCTGCCTCCCCTCTTCCTGTAGGAATATCAGGATTACAGATGTGCCCCACTGTATCTGGCACTTTTATGTGGATTCCAGGGATCAAACTCAGGCCATCAGCCTTAAGCAGCAAATGCTTTTACCAGGATTCATTTCCCAGCCCCCTGACTAACTTACCTAAAACCTCAACTCTCACTGTATTAGTTTGCTTTTCTTGTTGTTATAAGAGAATGTCTGGCATAAACAATTTAGGAGAGGGAAAGATTTATTTTGGCTCATGGGTTCAGAGGGGTTGGTCCATGATCACTTGGCCCTATACATTTGGATAGAACATCATAGTGGGCAGGAGTATGTGTGGAAGAAAGCTATTTACTTCATAGCAAACAGGAAGCAAAGAAAGAAACTGGAAGGGGCCAGGGACCAGATACCCCAAGGGACCCACTACCAGTGACCTATTTCCTCTAGCTTATTCCAATGCCTAAAGTTTCCAGAACCTCTCAACAGCACCACTGTCGGGAGCTGCTAATCATTCAGCTGTGTCATGCTTGTTTACTGAGTGTGTGTTATGCACACCAGTATCTAATCTGCCTTATCAGGAGGAATATTTTTATATGGAGAGGCTTACAACACCTGCAATAGTGGAAGCCTTTGATCTGACCGCTCACTGACCCTCAGATATAAGTGGGGAAAAACAGCAGGTGTAACTAATTGAGTTCTTCTGTATAAAAAGACAGTACTGAAATAAATCGAGGCTGCAGTATTGACTGTGAGCCCTCCCAAGCATCTTTTCTGTCTCCTTTCATTTCTTTCAATCCTCACTCCCCCTTTCAGGTACTGTCCGTTTTGGCTGGCTGGCACCCACCATCCGGGACCCAGGCTTTTAACACATGATCCTGTGGAGGATGGTTTACAGCTAAACCATAATGTCCAGCTCACCTCAGTACTCTTTATCTTTGTCTTCTCTTCATTCTTTAGGTAACTTTCACTGTTTTATTATTTTTTAAGACAGGGTCTCACACCAGGCATGGTGGCACATGCCTTTAGTCCCAGTGCTCGGGAGGCAGAGGCAGGTGGATTTCTATGAGTTCAAGGCCAACCTAGTTTACATAGTGAGTTCCAGGCCAGCTGGGGCTATAGGAAGACTCTGTCTCAAAAAGACCAAAAAAAAAAAGGTCAGGATCTCACTATGTAGCTTAATCTGACTTCTAACTCATGATCCTCCTGCTTTAGCCTCTCAAGTGCTGGGATGAAGGTGTGTCAGCACACCCAGACTGAGCACTCCTTCCTTCCTGATGTCTATTTTATTTGTGGTTTGTCTACCCTCACTGGCATATAAGTTACATGAAAGCGGGGATTGGGGGGGGTTGTTGGTTTAGTTCACCTGGTTGTCTAGCACACACTAAGTACTCAATAGATAGAAGTTGAATGAATAAATAAGGAGACACTGATAATTTCTGATTAATGAGAGCAAAAGCATGATGTAGAGCATTCCCTTAATTGTGCTCCACCCTCTTTACCCAGCATCTAGCACAGTGCCTGCCACCTTGGTATGCAGTAACTACTTACTGAACTTAATTGAACATTTATTAGAAGGCACAGACAAAAGCATCAGTATAAATCCTAGCTCTCCTGCTTTCCAGACGTGTAGACAGGGGAGTACTTCTCTGTGCCTAGCTTCAATAGTCAATAGTGTTTATATCTAGGGGCACTATGATGGTTGATCTTGAATTTATAAGTTGCTTTTTCATTTATCTTTTTATCTATGTGAATGAGTACATGTGTGTGAGCACATGTGTGTGCATGTGCATATGGAGGCCAGGAAACAACCCCAGGTGTCACCCATTCACCTCCTTTGAGACAAGGTCTTTCATTGGCTTGGAACTCAGCAATTAGGCTAGCCAATGAGCTCCAGGGATCCTTCTATCTCCCCAGTGCTGAGATTACAAACACACGCTACCACACAGACATTTTTATGTAGGTTCTGGGATTGAACTCAGCACCGTATACTTGTGAGGCAAGCACTTTCACAACTAAGTCATCTCCCCAGCTCTTTTTATTTTATTTATTTATTTTTAACAGAGCATAAGGTAGTGGTTTATTTACAGAAGAGTGGGTGCCCCACATTTATGCCTGCGCCGTAAAGTCTACACTCAAATACAGATCCTGTGACCTCCTGACAGCTGCACAAAATTGTGAGAGAGGTGCTTCTTGGTGTTCTCAGCTTATATATCCTTTGCCCCTCCCCCCACATGCAGCCAAGTTCGATTGATTGGGTGGGAGGGGTAACTGACTCCTTGATGAGAGTGGAAAGAGATGTGACTATAGTGGTCAGAGGACACTTCCAGTTAACACTCCACCCCTTCCTCCAGCTCTTACATTCTTTCTGCTAACCTCTTCCACAAAAGTCCCTGAGCCTTGGCCCAGCTCCTATTTTTTAAAGACAAGGTTTTACTATGTGATTCTGGCCTCAAACTCTCCCAATCCTCTCACCTCAGCCTCCCAAACACTGGCATTTATAGGCAAGAGCCACCGTGCCCAGCATGGAGGTTAATCTTGATTACCAACTTGATTAGCTTCAGAAGTACCTAGGTGACTGGCAAAGCATTTTGTGTGTATGTCTGTGAAGGAGTCTCTAGAGAGGATTAGCAAGGGGAATAACCCACCCTGAATGTGGGCAGCACCATCCCATGGGCTGGGGGCCTGGACTGAATCAAAAGGAGAAAGCAAGCCAAACAGCAGCATTCATCTCTCTCAGCTTCTTGACTGAAGATACCACGTGACCATTTGCCTTCTGCTCCTTCCACCAGGGTTTCTCTACTATGATAGACTATATCCCTCAAGCCATGAGCAAAACTGAACACTTCCTGCTTTAAGTTGCTTTGGTCAGGTATTTTGTCACAGTAATGAGAAAAGTAATTAATACATTGGCAAATAACCTGACTAACAGGGTTGTGAGGATTAATGGGCAGATGCATTTAAAGCAGAGAGTGTGGGTTGCACACAGTAACTGAGATGAACATGCCTTGGTGTACACGTGGCAAAGGACGACTTACAGGAGTTGAGTCTCTCCTTCTACAATGTGGGTTCTGAAGATCAAACTCAAGTCCTCAGGGCTGGTGGCAAGCACCTTTACCCACTGAGCCATCTCATCAGCCCAACTGCATTCCTCTCTGTCTCTTTCTCTTTCTCTTTCTCTTGTTCTTTCATTCTTTCTCTCTCTCTCTCTCTCTCTCTCTCTCTCTCTCTCTCGCAGAATTATTAAGGAACTGGTGCTGGGAATTGAGCCCAGAGCCTCACACATGCTGGGAAAATATTTTAGCTCTTACTCCTTATACATCTCCATCTCTTGTCTGGAGTTTCATAGCTAGCAACAGGTAAATCCAAGACCAGAAAACTGATTCTTCAGATACTAAATTCATGGTGCGTTTATCACAACCTTCTATTGATAAATGCTGTGATAGAAACACTGACCAAAGTAACTTATAGAAGGAAGAGTTTATTTGAGCTAACGGTTCCAAAAGGGCAAGAGTCAGTCCATTGTAGCGGGAGGCATGGTGGCAGAGATGGCTGGAGGAGGAGCGGAAGCTAAGCTCTCACATCTTCAAGCATGCACAGGATGCAAGAGAGCAACTGGAGATCCAGCAAGGCTTAAGAACTCTCTAAGCCTGCCCCCAGTGACGTGTTTCCTCCAGCATGGCCTCACCTTCTAAGACCTCCCAAAACAGTGCCACCAACCGGGGACAAAATGTCCAAATACTTGGAGCCTATGGGAAACTTTTTTATTCAAACCATCACAGGGCTTAATACATGGTTTCTAACTGTTTAAGGTAAAACAATGGGGTTATTCTTTTGCTCTGACTTTCCAGACTACTCATAGGAATGAAGATAATTCATATCATTTGGCAAAAAATAAACTAACTTCAAGGCTGAAGATGCAGCTCAGTTGACAGAGTGCTTGCCTAACATGTACTAAGCCCTAGGTTCCAACCTCTGCAGTGCATAAGCTGTGCATGGTAGTGTATTCCTGTGATCCCAACACTCGGGAGGTAGCTGCAGAAGGATAAGAATTTTAATGTCATCCTCAGCTAACTAGTGAGTTGAAGCCAGCCTGAGCCAGATGCCTGAGCTACAGGAGATTCTGCCAACAACAACAATAATTATAATAATAAAAGCAAACTAAACTAACTTGCAAATTTTGCTAGCCATAATGCTATTTAAGTACTTTAAAATTTTTTATTTATCATTTTTATTTTATGTGTATGTGTGTATTGCCTGCATGTTTGTAAGTGCACCTGAGCCACGCAATGTCTGCTGAAGGTCAGAAGAGGACATTAAATTTCCCAGAACTGGGGTTATGGGACAGTTGTTAGCTGCCATGTGGATGCTGCAAATTGAACCCAGGTCCTCTGCAAGAGCAGTCAATGCTCTTAACCACTGAGCCATCTCTCCAGTCCCTTAAGTACTTTTTTTTACAATGCGAAAGCTACTGTAATGGGCCCGTTGGTTCCACTGTTGCTCTTAGTGACCATTTGTCCATCTTGCAGAAAGACACCTAATTCATCTCCCAGGGTTCTGTAAGATTAATGAATGTCTGAGTTTCATAACTTGAGTTATTTTCTTCTGAACCAAAGAATAAATCATTTGACTATAAGATCTTATTCTTCCTTCTGTATGAGTGATTCTAGTCCTTCTGCATTTGAAGTATCAGAGAAATTTAACCTTAAATTGTCTTTTGTAGAAGTTTGAAACTTTATGCCTGAGCCGAGTGTTTTGAGCAGGTCTGTAGTCTCAGCTGCCTAGGAGGCTAAGGTTGGAAGAAAGCTTTAGTCCAGGAATTCAGGGCTAGCCTTAGCAGCATATTGAAGCCTTGTTTCAAAACAAAACAAAAACAAACTCCCTCTGCATTTCATTCCATACTACTAGAATTTTCTAGGTAGAAGGAAAGATTGGAAATAGCATCATCTTTATGTTCAGCGACCTTATACTTGCAAATAATGTTTGTAGCTGAACTATAGAAGAATTCAGATTCTGTGGTTGGAAAGTTGGCTCAGTGGTTTACAGCACTAGCTGCTCTAGCGGCTCAAGATGCAGTTCCCAGCACCTACATGGCAACTAACAACCACCTGTAAGTCTAGTTCCAGGGAATCCAACACCTGTTCTAGCCACCTCAGGAACTGCATACGTATGGTGCATGTACATAAATGCAGGCACAAAACTCATACACATAAAGTGAAAATAAAAATTTAAATCAAAATGAAGAAAAAAAGAATTCAGATTCCATAGAATAGATATTTATCTTGGTTATTTCAACCACACTAAGATAACTCTTAGATTCTCTAAATCCCAGAAACACCCAGAAAATCTTGTTTTCCCAAGGCTGATAATGAAAAACAAACAAACAAAAAAACCCCACATCATAAACCAAACATTTTAATCTAGGGCTGTAGCTCATTGGTAGAACACTTACTTAGTACGCACAAGGACCTGGATTTGACCCCCTGTAGTCTTTCCCACTCCCACCCTCAGGAAAAAAAAAATCAGCCTCCTGGCTCTTTAAGACATTTAAAGGAGCAAGTGCAGTCCTTTGTGGTCGGCTGAGATGTCCCTTATAATGACCTTTAAAGCTTTCTCTCTCTGCTGCTCCAGGGAAATTAACTTATTTTGAACAGGGAAGCTCATAGCCCTCGACCTCTTCTCCCATCCTCTACTACTGTTTTCTGCATTTCCTCTGTCAAGAGCATATGGTAAAAAATACGCTCCAATACAGGCAGGCACTCAGCTCCAGGCTTAGTGGACACAAGTCTAGACACTAGGGCCCAGAACACACAGCCATGGCTGCCCAGGCTGCTGAGCTGGACTGTTATCTCCTGGCACATACACACCACCACACTACGGCGGGAGTCCAAACAAGTGGGTGGGCAGCCAGCCATGCCAGCAGATGGGTACAGGGAAGACAGCCAAGGGACCACGTATATGCATCCAGTAAAGGTGTTCAGAACAGGAATTCCAGCTGAGAGGATCAAAACTCTGTTTCCAGCTTCGGCTAATAGCCTGTCAACTCCTGCCTTGTCTCATAAGTGGACTGGGATTCCAGAGAATTGACAGATTTTGACAGAATTCTCAATTTATCTTTTTGTAAAAAATAAATAGCATAGTCATTTGTACAAATGTCTTACTGGTACTCTCTAGAAAAGTATTTCAACTCCTCTCCATGGTTGTGTGGTCATTAAAAAAAATAGAAACAGGTCTTTTACAGAGTTCCCAGTTTCTCATTTCTTGTTAAACTGTGTAGGTGCATTCAACTTTGTATTTCAAAGTTACTTCTATTCTTAGGAAATCTGTCCAAACAGATCAATTAAAGTGAATTCCCCAAATTAAACCAATCTGCTAAATTTTGAAGATGCCCCAAAAGTCTGCTTTACAGTCTTTTAATATAAGAAAGATTCATCCAAAAAGGTACATGTTTAGTGCTTTAAACTTTTCCTTCAAAAATAACTCTAGAGCAGGGTGTGGTGGTGCAGGCAGGCCTTTAATCCTAGTAAGTGGGAGGCAGAGGCTGTAAGACTGAGGCCAGGCTGGTCTACATAGTGAGTTCCAGGCCAACTGGGGCCACAGGGAGACCCTGTCTCAAAAAAACCCAAAACAAAACAAAAAAACTTTCAGGACCAGCAAGATAGTTTAGCAGCTAAAAACACTTCCTGTGCAAGCATAATGACCTGTATTTGATCCCCAGAACACACTTCAAAAAACTAATGCAGAAGCTAGAGAGATGGCTCAGTGGTTAAAAATATGGCTGCTCTTGTAGGGGACCTGGGTTCAGTTCCCAGCACCCACATGGTGGCTAACATACTGTCTCTAACTCCAGTTCCAGGGATCCAACACCCATTTCTGGCCTCTGTGGGCATTGCACACATATGGTGTGTTTCCATATATGTAGACAAAACATTCATACACATAAAAATAAAAATAAATAAGTGGCAGGTGTGGTGGCGCACACCTTTAATCCCAGCACTCAGGAGGCAGAGACAGGCGGATCCCTGTGAGTCCAAGGCCAGCCTGGTCTACATAGTGAGTTCCAGGACAGCTGGGGCTACAGGGAGACCCTGTCTCAAAAAAGACCAAAAAATAATAATAATAAAATAAAATAAATAAAATTTAAAAAGTAAAAATAAAAAATAGATGCAAGCACCTCACATCTGTAATCCCAGCACTTCTACAAAATGAGAGGCAGAGACAGGAGCATCATTCAGAAGCCTGAGGCCCAACTAGCCTGGAACATGAAGAACAAGAGAAAAAAACCAAAGAAACCCTGCCTTGGCAAGGTAGAAGTCAAGAAATGACTCCCAAGAGTTGTCCTCTGACCTTGTGTGCCATGGCACCCCCACACACATCATACACATATACACATAATATTAATAATAATAACACTTCAAATCCTAAAAGCATATGGTGAAAACCATAAATGTGAGGAGGGCCAGACAGGAGTATCGGAGCCCCTTAGGGGCATCACTAGCACAGAGGAAATGTGTGTTTTATTTAACTTGCTTTTATTGCTTAACTTCTCATATTACTTAATTATATTGCTTACAATCTTTATGTGACATATTATACTTACTTAAAGTTCTCTGTGGCTTTTTCTCCCTAATGAGTAAAATCAAGGAATTAGACCAGCCTACTCCATCTGATACCCTATGCCCTTCTCTTCTGTATTTCTGTCTCTCCAGCTGTAAATTCATCATTTCTAATGTAAATAAATGAAATGAAGCAATACTCTTCTTCCAAAATGAAAATGAAAGTCTTGAGTAGAAGTTTCCCCAGGGCTATTGTAACCCTAGGGAAGGTAGGACAGTGAGTCCCACTCTACAAGTCCAGTTGCTCTGAATTCCTAAGCTTTCTGGAGAGAAGGGAGTCTTGATCCCAAATCTCCTAATCTCTTAAAAACCTTCCAGAAACAGGTCATCCAAACCTCTCCAAAAAAATATCTTTAAACTTGGGCCTGGAGATAGTTCAATGGTCAAGAGCACTGGCTGGTTTTTCGAAGGACCTTCGTTCAGTTCCCAGGACCCACATGGTATCTAATAACCATACATAACTCCAGTTCCAGGGGATCCAATGGAACTCTTCTGGCCTCTGTGGGCATTGCACACATAATGCACCTACATCCATGCGGGCAAAACACTTATATACATAAAATAAAAATCAATCAAAAATTTTTTTAATCTTTAAAAATTTCCTTGAAGAATAATGTAAACAGAAAAAGAGCGTGTCCTAATTGTACATCTTTGAACTCAAAATCTGAGGACAACTCCAAAGACAGCAACAGCCCAAGAAGCAGCAGGCTTCCGATACACTGCAAGACTCTGCTTCCTCCTGGTGCCTCCTCGAAAGCCCCTGTGCTCCGCCTGTGCTCCTCTCAGCAGCAGGGCCGAGTGCTACTGGCTTTGTGAACGTCACAGAATGGGACCACATAGCAGGTAAGCTTTTATATCTGTCTTCTTTCGTTCAGCAGTTGTTCATGAGATTGCCCTGTGTTGTGGCAGATAATTTACAATGCTCATTTTATTGCTGCACAGTATCGTATTTATTTGTCTAGTCCTCTATGGACAGGCTTTTGGCTAGTTCCTATTACAGACAGAATATCTATGTGTTTTCCAGCATATGACCTCTAATAGGCAAATGTATGAATCGCTTTGGGACAAATATGGAAAAGTAGATTTTCTGGGTCATTGTTTTAGTTTCTTTTCCTGTTGCTGTGATGAAATGCTCCGACAAAAGCAATCTAAGGGAAACAGGTTTCTTCCGGCTCATAGTTCAAGGTATGGTTCATCATGGTGGGGAAGTCGAGGCAGCAGGATCTTTAAGCAGCTGGTCACATTGCACCTGTAGTCCAGAAACAGAGCATGAAGGATGCTGCTGCTCAGCGTCCCTTCTCCACTTGCCAGTCCAGGATCCCAGGCAGGGAATGGCACCACTCATGGTGGGTGGTCTTCCCACCTCAATTAATGCAACCAAGAGAATCCCCCACAGGCATGCCCAGACGCCCATCTCCCTGGTGAATCTAGACTCTATCAAGTTGACAACAATAGCCATCACAGTTGGAGAGCATTTGTAAGGTTCAGCTGGAGTAGATAGTGCCAATTTTCCCAAGTAACTGTAACCAATATATGCCCCTGCCACAACTTTATAAGACCTCTTATTATCCTGCCTCCCTGCCAACAACTGATAGTATTTTTTCATTGTAGGTAGAATTCAGATGATGCATAACCAACCTTTTGAAAGTGTGCAATTCAGCAGCACTTGGTGCATTCACAGCATTGTGCCACCATCATCTCTACCCAGTTCCGAAACATTTCATCATCCCACTAGGAAGCTCTGACCATTAAAGCAATCATTACTGATTTCACACCACTTGTCCCAACCCTTGATAACCACCAATTTGCATTTATCTCTATGAACATCCATATTGTGGATATTAATATAAATGGAATCCTATAGCAAACCACCTTTCAAGATCTTACACCTAGCATAATGTTTTCCAGGTTCATTCATGTTGCACCATGTATCAATATTTTATTCATTTAATGACTGAATAATATTCCATTCTATGTATGCACCCCAGTTTGTTTATCCATGAATCCACAGATGGGCATTTTGGCCATTGTCATGCCAGGCTGTTGTGAATGATATTGCTGTGAATGTGTGTCCATGAACTTGGCTGAGTGCCTCTTTTCAGTCTTTCTGGATGTGCATCCCAGGACTAGGATTCCTTGATGGTATACTAATCTTACATTAATCTTAGCCAAAACAATGAGAAGCAATCACAATCATTTTATGTTTAATTTATTGGGAACTAACAAATTGTTTTCCACAGTAACTTAGACATTTTATAATGGTCCTGGTACAGCAATGCCCTACAGTTCTAATTGGTCTACATCCTTGGCAGAAAATAATCCTTATTACTTTGGGGCTGCTTTTTGTTTGTTTTCTTTATTCATGTGTGCTTGTGTGTGTTATGTGTTTGTGCACACGTGGAGGCTGAGGTTGATGTCCTGCATCTTCCTCTATCACTGTCCACTTTTTTTTTTTTTTTAGCTAAGTACATTAAAAAAAATATTTCTTTTTATTTTATGGGCACGAATGTTTTGCCTGCATGTCTGTGAGTGCACCATGTGCATGCAGTAAACTTAGAGGCCAGAAGGGGGTGTCTTATGGAACTGGAGGTACAGACTTGTGAGTGCCAGGAACCAAACCCAGGTTTCCTGTTGGGATTACATGTGTGTGCCACCATGCCTAGCTGTTGATCCATTTTGTATTTTTTAATTGACTATAATATTTTTATGATCTAGCAATCCCATCACTGAATATATATTCAAAGGACACAAAATCAGCATGTCAAAGAGACATCTGCTGTGCTTATTGCAGCACTATTCACAACAGCCAGGATATGGAATCAGCTGCAAATGGACAAATAGATCAAGAAATGTGGTGCATATGTTTCCACAATGCAATAATCACCGTGAAGATGCATGAGGTCCCATCGCTGGTGTGGACAATGTAGGTGGATCTGGAGGATATTAAATGAAACAAATTAGTCCCAGAAAGACAAGCACCACAAAACTGCATGATCTGACTCATGCTAAATGTAAGAAAGATTGACTTCACAGGTGCTGATCCACCTTGAATTAATGTATACGGTGTGAGGGTGAGGTTGGTGATCAGCTTCATTACAGAGCCTGTGCATCCTCAGGGGCCCAAGCATCACTGGTTGAAGAAGGGTCTTTTTCTCAGCGAATGGCTTTGGCAACCTTACTGAAAAGCAGTTGGTCCTTGATACATGGGTTCATTTCTGCTCTCAACTCTCACGCAAAGGTCAGACACCTGTCTTATCTGCCTGCCTCTGCCTTCTGGTGCTGAGATTAAAGGCATGTGACCCTATCATGGTGTTTTCTATTCCATAAAGATAGAAAATTTTTCCATTAATTTAGAACACTTTTAATTTCTCTCCATAGTTCCTTATAGGTTTTAATGTAACATTTTCCAGCATTTTTGGTTTAATATACCTAGGCATTTTTTATTCTTTTGGATGCTATTAAAAAATGGGACGGTTTTCATTACTTTTTTTTAAGTTAGTGTACAAAGTAATAGGGGTTTATGGTATCTTCAGATATATGTGCTTTGTTCTTATTCTCCTTTTGTTTGTTGGTGTTTTTATTTTTGAGAATTTCATATGTATTTTCTTTGCATTATTTCCATCCATCCAGACCCCCTGGATGGATTCTTCCCTGTCCCCTCACTCCATCCTTGTTCTTGTTTTATTCATCCCCCTCTCTGACTACCCTCCGCAATCCACCTGGCCCCACCTTGCTAATCCTCTTCCTCCAGATAGTCCTCCCTTCAGCTTTCCCCCATCACTCTCTGCCTCTTTCATTCCTCCCTACCCCTCACCCCTTAAGATGGCTTCCTCCACTTTCACGGTTCCTTTCTACTTCCATGATCCCACCCCATGTATAAATTTAAGTCTAGAGTCCATATGAGAACATGCAGTATTTGTCCTTCAGAGTCTGGCTTATTTTGCTTGCCGTAGAGGTAGCAGGCTGTACCCACTTTCCTACAAATGTCAGGATTTCATTTCTCTTTATAGGTGACAAAAATCCCATTGTGTATATGCACCACATTTTCTTTGCCTGTTCGTCTGTTGATGGACATCTAAGCTGGCTCAGTTTCCTTCCTACTGTAAATAGTGCAGCAACAAGCATGAACATGTAAGTGACTCTGTGGAGTGTTAACTTGGAGTCCTTTGAGTCTATGCACGTGGGTGGCATAGCTGGGTCACGTGGTAGGACAAGTTTTAGTTTTCTGAGTTCCATAGTGACTGCACGTTTCCATTCCCACCAGCAGTATGTAAGGAGACATGTCTCATTCTCACAGCATTTGTTGTCCTTTGTTTTCCTGGATGGTAGCCCTTCTGACAGGGCTGAGCCTGGTCCAGTCACTTTGCATTTCTCAGATGGCTAATGATGTTGAGGAATTTTTAAAACATTCATTGGACAGCTGGGTGTGGTGGCACACGCCTTTAATCCAGGCACTTGGGAGGCAGAGGCAGGCAGATCTCTGTGAGTCTGAGGCCAACCTGGTCTACATAGTGAGTTCTAGGCCAGCTGGGGCTACAAGGAAACCCTGTCTCAAAAAGACAAAAACAAAAAACAAAAACAAAAATTAATTGGCCATTTGTATTTCTTCTTCTTCTTCTCTTCCTCCTCCCTCTGCCCCTTCCCCATTCCCTTCTCCCTCATCCTCTTCCCCTCCTCCCCTCCTCCTTTTCCTCCTCCTCCTCTTTCGACTGTCTCCCCATAGCCCCAGCTCTGGAACTCAATATGTAGCTCAGGCTGGCCTCAATCTCAAAGAGATCTGCCTGCCTTCGCCTCCCAAGTGCTCTGACTAAAGGTATGTGCCACCACGCCCAGCTGTATTTCTTCTTTTGAGAACTGTGTTCAGCTCATTAGCCCATTTATTTATTTATTTATTTATTTATTTATTTATTTATTTTTACTTATTTATCTATTATTTTTCAGGGGAGAGTGCAAACGCAGTCCCTTACTACCACAATTTATGCAGTCAAGTTTCCTGAATTTGGGGAAATCGCAGGGATCAGCACATCCCAAGTGCAATGGATGAGCCTCACCCTGGGAAAACCACCTTCCTGATCATGGTGTCTCCCCTGCCAGGTAAGTGTTAGTAGCCCACTTATTAATGGGAGACGTTTGTGTTTAATTCTTATAGTTCTGTATCTAGTCTGCATATTAATGGTCAGATATGCATTTGGCAGATTCTTTTTTTCCCCCCCTCTGTGGAATTTCTCTTCATTATGGTGATTGTGTCCTTAGCTGTGGCAAAGCTTTTCAATTTCATGGAATCTTTCTTGAAATTATTTCCTCTGCTGTTGACATGTTTTTTTCCTAGCAGTTTCAAGGTTTCAGGTCTTACATTAAAATTGATGTATTTGAATTGATTTTTGTGCAGTGTGAAAGATGTGGATCTAGGTTCATTCTTCTACAGATAGGTATCCAGTTTTTCTAGCACAAGATACTGTCTTTTTTTCCATTGTATGTTATTGACACCTCTGTTGAAAACTAGGTGACTGCAGCTGTGTGGGTGTTTTTCTTGTCCCTGTGGACATGTCCGTTTTGGTGTCAGTACTTTATAGTTTTTTGTTACCATGCCTCTGTAATGTAATTTGAGATCGAGTATTGAGATCCTTTCAAGCATTGTTTTTGTTTGTTTACTTTTTGGTTTAAGATTACTTTGGTAATTTGTTTGTTCTTTTGTTTTGTTTTGTTTTGCTTTGCTTTGTTGTTTTGGGACAGTATCTCACTGTGTAGCCCCTGCTGGCCTAGAACTTGCTATGTGTACCAAGCTGGCCTCTAACTCACAGAGATCTGCCTGCCTTTGCCTCCCAAATGCTGGGATTAAAGGCGGGCACCACCATGCCCAGCCTTACTTTGGCAATTTTGACGGTTAATGTTAATTGTCAAACTTCACAAAATCTAGAATCACCTGAGAGATGGTCCTCTGGACATGCCTGTGGGGGAATGTCTTGATTATGTTAATTGAGATGGGAAGACGAACCCACTTTGGATAGTACCATTCCTTGCACAGGGGATCCTGGACTGTGTAAAAAAAGAAGAAAATGAGTTGAACAAGCGTGTGTGTATTCTTTGGTCCTTGTTTCTTGACTACACGTTCAATGTGACCAACTGCTTTAAACTCCTGCCGCCTTGATTTCTCCACCATGATGGACTGTGCCTGGGACTGAGCTGGAATACACCTGTTCTTCCCTGTTGGTTTTGTCAGAGTATTTTTCTCATGATCACAGGAAAGGAAACTAGGATGGGTCTTTTATGCTTCCATATGAATTTTAGGTTTTTTTTTTCTAGTTATATAAAGGATGTGGGATTTTATGAGGATTGCATTGGATCATTGCCTTTTGGTAAGACAGCCATTTTTATATTGATTCTGCCAACCCTTGAGCATCTTCTAGTGTCTCCTTCATTTTATGCTAGGATTTAAAAAATTTCCTCCCTGATTTCTTCAATAACACACATTCAAGGACGTCATGTTTAGTCTCCCTGTATCTGTGTAGTTTTCTTTGCTACTGATTTCTAGTTTTATTCTGCTATAATCTGATAAGACAGAAGAACTCATTTTGATTTTTGTATTTGTACTTGTTGAGACTTGCTTTGCAACCTAGAGTGTGGTCTACTTTTTTTTTTTTTTTTCAAGTAGCTTGCTAAGAAAAAAAATGAGTATTCATTGAACAGAATATTCAATCTGCATTTGCAGATTTCTGTGGTGCATTTTGCACACCTACTGGTGTGGATATCTCTTCCAGTTTTATTTCAGGACCCTCTTCTCCAGCTTCACTCAGAGAGAAGTAAACTGCTATAACATCAACAGCATCAACCTGTACACAATAGGAATGCACTTAATATTAGCAAAATCTCATGAACACATCAGTAATGACTATAAACCAGATAATGAAAAAGCTCATGCAGAATGTATGAGGAAGTTAAAATTATTCACAATAAATGTAGAAATCATAAGTGAATCAATTAAAGGAAAGAGGCAGAGAAAGGAGAAAAATACTGGAGAAGCAAGATTACATAAACAAAGAAATAAAAGAGGAATGAAGAATATTCTGGAAGAGAACAGAGCAAGAAACAGTAAAAGATGAAAAGAGAAAAACAAGTCTTCCCAGTAATAAAAAAAAAAGCTTGAAAACAAATTTAGATAAATATAAAGAATTTTTTAAAAAGCCACTAGGTTTTTTAAACCATAACAAAATACTACAAAAAAATACAGTACACAGAGGAAAAAGGGAATAAGGGGCTGTAAAAGGGAAAATAGGAAAAAGAAATGTATAAACAAAAATGGATGCATGAAAGGCCGTAAAAACTGAAAAACATGTTTTTAAGACACTATGAGGCAAAAATACCGTTAAAATGTGGTAAAACTGGGGGAAAGGAAGCCAAAAGATCATAAAGAACAAACAAATGAATGTCAGAGCGACTTCTTTTGGGGGCTCTTGAAAACTGGAGACTGCTGGTTCCCTGCGATTGACCTGGAGGCCTCTAGTCTTTCCCAGTGCTAGTGCAGGTGTTGGGCAAGCGTTTGCTGTCCACCAGAGCTGTCTTCATTTTAGAAGCTTCCTTCTTGGTGTTCAGGGGCCTCTGCTGGCCACACTTGGCTTTGCAGGGCTTCTCATCCTCCTGAGAGGCGTGGCTGATGTTTTCGCTTATCTCCCAAGTGCCTTAGGAGTGTGAGAAGCAACCACAGCATCAATCAGCATCAACCTCCTCTCAGGCAAAGGACCTGTTTTCGTCCTTTCAAGGCCTCCTAGGAATCACCTTCTTGGAGGGGGGCAGCTGTGAATGTGAAATGAGCTACTTGGGCTTGAATTTTCCGTAGGGATCCAGAACCTGAGCCCAGGTTCGAGCTGTCACACTCTAGTTTTTCACAGTTGACAAGCCTGCTCCCCGCCACCAGGACTTGGGCTTTCTTTCCCTAGGCATTTCGCTGCCTGAGTGGTCTACTCTCCCCCTGGGTTTTCGGCCCTCCTATTTTCCATAGCTACCTCCCAGGGCTGTCTCTCACTCTAGGGCTGTGGCAGATTAAATCCTGGCTCCCTGTCTCCTGGCTCGGTCCTATTCTCAAACCCCCAGGGAAGCTTAGTTTCAAGACAATAGGTTTTCATAAAGATGGCTGGAGGCCTCTGCCCTGAGGCACACTGAAGGGAATCCCTTTCCACTGTGCACTGGAAGACCCCTCTCACAGTTATAGAAGCAAAACCCCCACAAAACTCCTTAAGGGAAAACTGGTCCAGAGACTGAGAATCCCAGGCCAGGCGTTGGGTGGAGCCTTAACTTTCCAGTTTTGCCAGGGCACTAACCTAGTCATAGGACCACCCCTAGAAGGCAGGTTTGCCATAAGTCATGCAAAACAGGTGGGTAGAATGCCTAGAGAGATGATGAACATTTCCTGTCCGGAATCTGGGCCTCCTAATGCTGTACTTAAGGACCTGGCCACAGACATGAATCTTTCTATAAGTCTGCCGGCTTTACTGATTTCTTCAGAAAAAGTGTAACCTCCCTTTTTCTTCTTGCTTGCCTCTTTTCTAAGCATGCTTTTCCTAACACTGAACTGCCCCAACATTTTGGGTTTCTTTCTCTGAAGCTCCCCTCCCCTCCCTGCCTTGCAGCTGCTAGTCTACTACATGTTGACCTCCACCCTGCCCCTAAATCCACAGGGCTTTCGGGCTTTTTTCCTTCTTTCTCCTGCTCAGGGCACCTGCTGAGATTTAAAGTTTGCCTGCTCTGAGATTTGTCCTTAAATCCTAATAAAATTGTCCTAAAGCTTCAGTTTGAGTCCACTCTTAAATTCTTTTATCAGTGAGAGTAAGAACCATATAAGTGGACCCTATGTTCCTCTGTATCATCACCAAGACCCACAACTGATTTTGAGGGATGTGAGGGCTGTGGGCTGGTCTGAAGGTAGAATTCCTGGTCTCTCATTAGTAGGGCTGCCTAGCTTGCCTTCTGGAAGGACCTTCAGCCTCTGCTTTTCTACTACCCGGGAATGCTCAGGTCTTTTGCTCTGAACTTTTCGGGAATTCTGTTGCTAGCGTGGTGAATTTCTCATTCATTCTGTCTCTCATAGAGTCTATTTTCTCTTCCTTTGTCTTTAAGAAATTAAAATTTTAAAAATTTACCTTTACTTTATGTGTATGTGTTATGCCTGCATGTATGTAAGTGCGCCCGCATCGTGCAATGCCCACAGAGAACAGAAAAGTTAGGGACAGCTGTTTACCGCTGTGTGAGTGCAGGCTGAGCCGTCTCTGCAGCCCGGAATCTATTTTTTCTTATTCTGACTCTATTTCACCAGCTGGCATCTAGTCTGCCATCTTATGCAAAAGTCTGGAATAACTTTCTTAAGTCCTTTATCCGTCTGTTCACGGTTAGTTTCCACAGCTAAGTGGAGTAGCCTGCCCCTGGAGTCCTCCTGCTCATGAGGCTGAGGTCGGGGTTTGACTTGAGCTCAGGGGCTCAGGAAACTCTGGGCAACACAGCAGGACCCTATCTTAAAAAAAAAAAAAAAGAAAAGAAAAAGAAACTGTTCTGTTGATCTTATACTTTGCAACTTGGCAGAATTTGCTTATTAGCTCTAGTAGGGTTTTTTGGAGTCTTGAGAGTCTCAGCACATGCTGATGTCTTAGAGGTCATTCTACTCTTCTTTTCCAAACTTAATGCCCTTCATTTTTTTTTTTCTTGCCTAATTTCTCTGGCTAGAACTTGAAGGACACTGTTGAACAGTAGAGGTTAGAATGAACACCCTTATCTTGTTACTTAGGGGGAGGTTTTTCAGTCTTTCACCTTTGAGTCAACGTTAGCTAAGCTTTTCACAAATGCTTCTCCCTCCCCTTCCTCTGCAGGGCTGAGGATTGAACCTTGTGCATGGGAGGCAAGGGCTCTACCACTGCACTACACCCCAGTCCTACTAATTCCCTTTATCTCACTTCTGTTCCCTTCTGTTCCAAGTTTTCTAATTTTGTCATTCTTTTTTACAAAAGGGCTCTGTTAAATGTTTTTTATTTTTATATCAATTCTAACAATTGTGTGTATGTGTGTATTTTCCTTTATCCTATGAATGTGGTATTGATTTTCTTGTGTTGAACTGCCTTTGCATTCTTAGTTGAAACCTACTTGCCAGGTATGGTGACATATGTTTGGAATTCCAACACTCTGAGGCTGGGCAGGTGGATTGAGAGTCTGAAGCCAGCCTTAACCAAATAGTGAGACCCTGTCCAAAATTTAAAAAAAACAACAAAAAAAAAACAAAAAAAAACTTACTCAGAGTGTGTAATCCCTTTACCATACTGTTGGATTTGAGTTGATATTTTGTTGAATATCATTCAACATTCATAAGGAATATTGGTCTGTAGATTCCTCTCTCTGGTGTTTGTTTGGCTTAAATATCAGAGTAATACTGGCTACATAAAATGAGTTAGTGCTTCCTCTTCTATTTTCTGGAAGAATTTAAAAAGGATTTGGTGCTAATTCTTCTTTAGCTGTTTGTAGAACTAATGTGGTTTTAATTTGAAATTTCTATTGTTTAATGAAGTTGAGCATCTTTTTATAGGCTTATTGGACATTTTTACAACATCTTTGTGAAAATCTGTTCCAGTCTTTTGTCCGTTGTCCAGTTGGCATCGTGACTTTTCCTTGACTTATAGTAGTTTTTATGTATTCTGGATTTTTGATGACTCTTTTGTCAGATATAAGAATTGTTACATCTTTTTGTAGTTTCTCTCTCTCTCTCTCTCTCTCTCTCTCTCTCTCTCTCTCTCTCTCTCTCCAAGGTCTTATTTATGTATCCCAGACTGGCTTTGATCTTTTTTGTTTTTGTTTGTTTTTTTTGAGACTGGGTCTCCCTGTAGCCCCAGCTGGCCTGGAACTCATTATATAGACCAGGCTAGCCTTGAACTCACAGAGATTCCCCCGCCTCTGCCTCCTGAATGCTGGGATTAAAGGCTTGCGTTGCCACACCCAGCGAACTCTTTTTAATTTTTTAATTATTTTTTAAATTTTATGTTTATGAGTGTTTTCTGTGCATGTATGTAAGTATACCATGTCGTGCAATGTCTGTGGAGGTTAGAAAAAGGTGTCGGATCCTCTGAAGCTGGAGTTACAGACAGTTGTTAGCTACCATGTAGGAGCTGGGAACTGAACCCAGGTCCTCTGCAAGAGCAGCCAGTGCTCTTAACCTCTGAGCCATCCCTCTAGGGCCTGGCCTTGGAACTCTTGATTCTCCTGCTTCAGCTTCTCCAGTACTGGGATTGATGCCTCACCCCATCAATTCCTTTTTATTCTGTTTAAGGGTATCTTTTGATAAACAGAATTTTAAATTTTAAATAAATAGCCCTAATAAGTCTTTGCGGGGGAGGCGCGTGCTTGGTGTGGTTACTCAGTTTGTATTGTGGGTAAGCCATCTTTGCTTATTCCAATGTCACAAAGTTTTCATCAGTGTTTTTCTTTAAAGAGGACTGGTTTTTTTTACATGTAGTCTATCTGGAATTTATTTTTGTGTGGGATGTGAGATGAGAGTTAAGGAACATGTTTTCCTATCTAGATATCTAAGACAGCTAAGATATCAGCATGACTCTTTTCCTCATTTTCCTGCAGTGTCTCCTTTGTCATAAATCAGACAGTCATGTATACAGTCTGTTACTGGATTCCCTGTTGGCTGTGCTACGTAACAAGCTGCCTGTGTGCCGGCAACTATCAGGTTGTTCTAATCACTGCAGGTTTCTGAGCCCTAGTGCCTGACAGGGCCTGGTGCCTGTTGGCGAATGCCCTCCAAACATGATCTTTGAGGTTTTTGTCAGTTATCACTCACCCTTTTCATTTCCATATTAATTTTAGAATCAGTTTCTCAGTTTCTACAGAAGGAAAAAAAAAAAAAAAACCTGCTAGAGTTTTCATTGGGAGTGTGTTATTCCACTGGGCTCTGGAAGTTCAAGAAAAAAAATGATGCTTCTAGAATTTGGAGACACAATTGGAAGAAACATTATTATTCAGTAAACATTTCATCAGGGCCTGGCATTTGCTGTGTCCTCTCTAGGATGCAGCAAATTGGAAGGTGAGTTAGTGGTAAACAAGACTGTGCTGGGCACTGAAGGAGCTGGGTGTGCTGGTGCACATGGGAGGCTGATGCAGGAGGACTGGGTGTTCAAGGTCAGCCTGGGGTGCACAGCAAGACCCTGGAAAAGAAGAAGAAAATGGCTCAAGGGCGGCTTCACCATTTCCTGAATTTGACACCAAGAATTTCAGCAGAATTGATGGGTGTGTATAGGTTCCTGTTTACTCTTGACAGTTTTATAGTGGGTGATATTAGACACCTGCAAGACATTTTATGGTTATCTCTCAATGTTCTCCTAATGACACTGGGTACTTTCTTAGTAAATTTTGCTTAGGAAACAGCAACTCAGCGGCTACTGGGTTTTTAGCCTGTGTCACTGAGCACTTTACAGATCATCTTATTTAACTCTCACGATAACCTCACCCAACAAGGAAATAAATATTATGCCTATTTTTTTTAACAGATGAGGAAATTGAGACTTAAGGAAGTTAAATTATTTTCCCTAAGATCACACAGGCCAGTTTTCTTAACCATTAAAAAAAATCAAAGCTAGAAATTATATAAATTACTTCTCCCTATTTTTTTTAAGTTCCCTATGGTTTTTTAAAATTTTATGTGTATGAATGTTTTACCTACATGTATGTAAGTGCACCTGTGTCATGCAAATCCAGTGGAGGCCAGCAGTCGGCATCAGATCCCCAGGAACTAGATTTTAGACACTTGTTATCTGCCATGTGGGTGCTGGGAATTGAACCTGGGTCCTCTGCAAGAGCAGCCATTGACCCATCTCTCCAGCCCCACCTCCCTATGATTTAACATCAACAGTTCAAGAAGGTTATCACATTGTTTCCTGAGGCAAATATTATTAGCTACTAAGGAAAAATGGGGTTGCTACTAAATAAAGTGTAAGGAAATTTATTTAAAAGATTTATGTATTGCAGGGCATGGTGGTGCATCCTTTAAACCCAACACTTAGGGAGAGAGAGGTAGGTAAACTCTGAGTTTGAGGCCAGCTTGCTTTACATAGAGAGCTCCAGGCCCACCAGAACTACATAGTGAGCCTCTGTTTCAAAAAACAAACAAAAAGACAGAAACAAAACAAAAGGTGGGGGAAGGGCTAGAGAGCTGGTGCAGTGGTTAAGAGCAACAGCTGCTGTTCCAGAGGACCAGGGTTCAAGTCCCAGCACCATATGGTGGTTTACAGCTATCCATAACTCCAGTTCTGGAGGATCAACACCCTTTTCTGTCCTCCATTAGCACTACATGCATGTCGTACACTTACATACAAGCATAGTGGTTTACAGCTATCCATACTCCAGTTCTGGGGGATCCAACACCCTCTTCTGTCCTCCATGAGCATTGCATGCATGTAGTACACTTACATACAAGCAGACAAAACACTCATATACAGTGTTTAGTTTTTAAAAAGATTTATAGGCCAGGAATGGTGGAACACACTTTTAATCCCAGCACCCAGGAGGTAGAGGCCAGCCTGGCCTACATAGTGAGTTCCAGGCTCTCTGGGGTTTCAGGGAGACCCTGTCTTAACAATTAAAAATAAAATAAAAAGATTATGCGTATGTGTGTGTTTATGCTACAGGTGCCAGAAGAGAGCTAGACTTACAGCCAGGTATGAGCTACTGGGCACTGGGAATTGAACTCAAGTCCTCTGCAAGAGCAGCCAGTGCTCTTAACTGCTGAGTCATCTCCCCAGTCCCCAAGGAAGAATTCTTGAGAAAATACCAGGTCACCTCCTCCTACTACTACCTTGGCATTGTAAAATCCTGTGTAGACATTACCAGTAAGGGCTTGTGTGTCTGAGTTATTCCTTAGGAATATGAATGTCAACCAGGTGCACACCTAGAGAAGGCAAAGAGAATACAGAACACAGCAGATGAGGGCAATCAACACCCATCTTTGCTTGTAATTTGTGAAATAATTGAAGACTATTTTCTTCTCTACCTACTCAGGTAATAACTACATGTTTCCCCTTCCCCCAATTCTCATTTCCCTACTATTTTATATAAATTAGCCTGGTGATTAATTTTACAAGTTTCACCAGAGATTCCTGAGTGTTGCGATGGGAAGATGAGAGTGCACATGCTGCTGAGACTCAAGCTTGAACTGTGTGCACTTAGGGATGCATTGCCAGGTCAACCACTTTGGGAAAGGACATTGTAGTCATTACTTTGCTGCTTCTGTTTCTGCTTTTGACAAAATAATTGACAGAAGCAACTTAAGAAAGGAAGGGTTTATTTTGGCTCACAGTTGACAGTTCATCATGAGGAAAAAGTCATGGCAGTAAGACTGTGAGGCAGCTGGTCACCTGTGTCCACAGCCAGGGTGGGAGACAAATGCTGGTGCTCAGTTCACTTTCTCCTTTTTATTTAGTCCAGGACTCTAGCCCAGAGATGGTGCTGACCACGTTCAGAGTGGGTCTTTCCTCCTAGGTAAACCTTTTTGGAAAAGTTTAACCCCCAAGGGTTGTCTCCTGTCAAGTTGACAATCAAGGCTGACTACCACAGAAGCAAACACATTTTCCATTGTTCTGTAGCTTATTCATCATGTCAGAAAGACCACTTTCATTTTAAGACTTTGTCTTAGTTACTTTTCTGTTGCTGTGATAGAATCTCTGACCAAAGCAACTTATAGAAGGATGAGTGCATTTGAGCATATGGTTCCAAAGGTGCAAGAGTCAATCCATTGTGGCAGGAGGCATGATGTCAGAGGTGACTGGAGCAGGAGCAGAAGCTAAGCTCTCACATCTTCAAGCAAGCGCAGGAAGCAAGCGAGCAAGTAAAGATCCAGCAAGGCTTAAGAATCTAAGCCTACCACCAGTGATGTGCTTCCTTCAGCATGGCCACACCTTCTAAGACCTCCCAAAACAGCACCACCAACTGGGGACAAAATGTCCAAATACTTGGAGCCTATGGGGGACATTCTCATTCAAACCATCACAAGATTCTTTCTCCTCCTTCTTTCTTGAAACTATCCTCTTTTCATCATTTCTTCCTCCCATTTTTGAAAGTTTATGTATGGGAAGAAGATTGTATACTGATATTAGGCAATCAAAGGTGTGAAACACACAACTGCACAACTTGGTTTTCTTTTTTGATGTCCAGTAACTGATCTCATTTTCTATACCTGGAAAACTTCCCTCATGAGGCAGTGCCTGCTGTCTAGTAAGCTGAAAATGTGGAATTTTTTTTTCAGACTCACTGTACTTAAATGAGATCCGTCAATGTGATAGATGTATTTACCAATCAAAAGTCTTGGGAACTAGCAACACAAAGACACAGGAGTCATGGCACTCTGGTGACAGGGGCCACCTGTGGATGCTTTTGGAGCTGTAAAAGTAGAAGTACCCTCCTGTGCCCAGTTAGTACTATGCCCAGACACCTGCTTGGCTGCCCCTGTGCTGTCTTCCCAAAGGAGTGCTGGGGACAGTTTGAACCGCAATTTCCGCCTACGTGCCTCCAATGCACTGGTATACTAGAGCCAACTGTATCCACTTGCGTAAGCTGGCTGCTAAATTTTGAGAAATTTTGTGAAATATTCAATAAATGTAATTCTAAAACCTAAGTTATATAAGCATTGTTTACGTCTGTTGTATCTTTTTTTTTTTTTGGTTTTTTAAAGACAGAGTCTCCCTGTAGCCCCAGCTCGCCTGGAACTCGCAATATAGACCAGGCTGGCCTTGAACTCACAGAGATCTGCCTGACTCTGCCTCCCAAGTGCTGGGATTAAAGACATACACCACCACGCTGGGCTACATGTGTTGTATCTTTATGATAGACCTTTTCCCAAAACCATGTTCAGTGGTATCATCAGGATAACATTAGGATCTTAAGACTGGAAATGGTTGGAATATTTACACCCTAGAAATTAGTAAATACCAGAAATCAGGACTTACTATTTTGCTAATAATCTAGAGACTCAGGTCTTCAACCATTACTATAACAGTACAAATATTAAGATACATTTTATCTGGAGAGTTAGTCTTACTACCTAAGTGAGCCTCATATCATGATTCTTTAAAAGATTCTGAAAGCAACCTATTATTCTTTAAAAACATTTTTTTTTCTGGGGTTAGGAATGTAGCTCAGCTGGTAGAAAGCTTGCTTAGCAAGCATGAAGACCTGGGTTCAGTTTCTAGCAGTTCATAAATTGGGTGTGGTGACTGACTCACATCTGTAATCCCAGCACTCCAGAGGTAGAGGCAGAAAGATCAGATGTTCAAGCTCCTCTGTTCTACTTTCATCTGTGTTGCTTTGATAAAACACCTGATAAAAAGCAAGCCAGAGGAGAAAGGGTTCACTCTAGCTCAGGATTCTGATAGACTCTGGCTACAATCTGTCACCGCAGGAAAGTCAAGGGAACAGGAATTCAAACAGCTAGTGACAACATATCATTGTCAGGAGCAGAGAGAACTGAATGCATGCTGCTTACTTGTTTGCGCTCATTCAGTTTCTCCACTT
This sequence comes from Nannospalax galili, assembly GCF_000622305.1. Classification (NCBI taxonomy): domain Eukaryota; kingdom Metazoa; phylum Chordata; class Mammalia; order Rodentia; family Spalacidae; genus Nannospalax; species Nannospalax galili. The sequence continues at coordinate 1,219,153 of NW_008336953.1, forward strand.
TTACACATTTCAGGAAGCCCTGCCCAGCAATGGTGTCATTCAGTCTTCCTGTATCAATCTATTTCATAAAGACAATCCCCAGGGACATGCTCACAGGTCTACCCACTGTAGACAGTCTCTCACTGACTCTCTTCTAATTCTAGATTGTGTCAAACTGGCAGTTCAAGTTAACCTTTACATTGTTCTTAGCTACGTGGTGAGTCTGAGGCCAGCCCTGGCTTCAGACAGCATGAGGCCCTGTCTCAATAACACAGAAACAAGGTCTGGAGAGATGGCTCGGTGACTGAGAGCACTGGCTGCTCTTGCAGAGGACCCAGGTTCAGTTTCTAGCACCCACATGTCAGCTAGCAACCATCTGTAACTCCAGTTCCAGGAGATCTGACTCCCTCTTCTGGCCTCTGCAGGTTTCCCTGCACTTGGTGTGCTTACATGCATGCAGACAGAAATTACTCACACATAAATTTAATTAATTAAAACAGAAAAAATAATTCTAAGTAAATCACTCACAGCAGATTTCTAAGAACAAAAAAGTATTCAGTACACTACACCATTTGTAATGAAATAAGGATCCTTTTAATAATATATGAAGAATATTGGGGCTGGAGAGATGGCTCAGTGGTTAAGCTCACTGGCTGTCGGTAAGCAGCATTTCTCCATAGTCTGTGCTTGAGCTCCTGCCTCCAGGTTCCAGCTCTGAGTTCCTGCTTGGGCTTCTCTTGATAAAGGAGTGGGCTGTAAGCAAAATAAACCCTTTTCTCCCCACCCCACCCCCCCCAAAAAAAGAAAAAAAAAGCACTGGTTGTTCTTGCAGAGGACCTGGGTTTGATTCCTAGCACCCACATGACAGCTGACAGACCTCTCTATCTCCAGCTCCAGGGGATCCAATACCCTCTTTCAATCTCCATGGGCATTGCACAACATCAGTGCACTTACACATATGCAGGCAATACACTCATACACATAAAAGGTATCCTTATGATAAACAATAGTTACTTTTCTCGTTGCTGTACAAATACTTGACGAAAACAACTTAAGGAAGAAAGGGTTCATTTTCGCTCACAATTTGAGGGTAGAGTCCAACATGGTGGGGAAGTCATGGTAGCTAGTGTGTGAGGCTCTAGTTGGTGAGCAAGAGGAATGCTCGTACTCAGGTCACTTTCTCCTTTCCATTCAATCCAGACTAGATGATGGAATGGCACTGTCCTCATTCAAGGTGGATTTTCCTTGGTCTGATAAGTCTTTCTGGAAACATGCTCACAGCCACACCTAGTGGTGTGTTCCATGGTAATTCTTAATCCAGTCAAGTTGACAGTGAAGACTAACTTCTTTTTTTAATATTTTATTTATTATTTTTATTTTATGTGCATGAATGTTATACCCGATGTAGGTAAGTGCCACCCATGTTGTGCAATGCCTGGGGAGGACAGAAGAGGCTGTTGGATCCCCTGGAACTGGAGTTATGGACAGTTGTTAGCTGCCATGTGGGTGCTGGGATTCATAACCCAGGTCTTCTGCAAGAATAGTCAGTGTTCTTAACTGCTGATCCATCTCTCCAGCCTTAAAGACTAACTTCTTCTTGGAGGGTATTAGGGAGGAAAAGTGAGACAGGGTCTCACATAGTTCAGGCTAGCCTCAAACTATTTAGTTAAAGATAACTCCTGATCCTACTGGTTCTACCTCCCAAATGCTGGAATCACAGGCATGCAACACCAAACTAGTTTAGTATCCTAATTTTCATTCAAAGCTTAACCTAAGTTTGTAACAAAAATACTCCAACTGAGGGCTGGAGAGATGGCCCAGTTGTAAAGAGCTTACTGCACAAGCATGAGGGCCTGAGTTTGGATCTCCAGCACTCACATAAAAACTATGTATAGCATACATCTCAAAGTACAGAGGCAAGGGATCCCTGGAGCTCATTTACTAACCAGGCTAGCCAAATTGGTAAGCTCCAGGTTCATTGACAGCTCCTGTCTCAAAAAATAAGGTAGAGAACCCATTGAGAAAGACACTTGAGCTTGACCTCTCACCTCCACACACAAGAACACACACATACGTGCACATTTTTGCAAATGTACGTATGTGAACACATATACACTACATACATACACACACATAGACACACACATACAAAAGAAAGAAAATATTCCAACTTTTTGAACAGTAGTTCAATTCTTATTTAAATTGATCTTTTTATATTGTTCTAATTGATCTTTTCCTTATAACATAGGCCTAGTGTCCACAAATCTAACTTTATATTCTTTTAAATATTTTTTTTAATTTATTTTTATAGCTGGGTGTGGTGGTGCATGCCTTTAATCCCAATACTTGGGAGGCAGAGGCAGGTGAATCTCTCTGAGTTCAAGGCCAGCCTGGTCTACATTTCATGTTCCAGGCCAGCTGGGGATACAGGGAGACCTTGTCTCAAAAAGTCCAAAATAAATAAATAAACTTTATATTTAGGTGTATGAATATTTTGTCTGCATGCATGTAAGTGCACCTGTGTCATGCAATTCCCACAGAGGCCAGAAGAGGGAATCTAATCTCCAAGAACTGGGGTTATGGACAGCTTTTAGCTACCATGTGCTGGGAACCGAACCTGGATTCTCTACAAGAACAGCCAGTACTCTTAGTTACTGAGCTATCTCTCTAGCCCCTTTAAGTTTATATTTTAACACAAGACCATTCTGCATACTTTTTGAGAAACTGAACCCATAAGTAGCAAACATTTATTGAACAGCTGTTGTTTGTAATGTGCTGTAATAGAAGCTGCTAGAGGATAAATCTGTTAAGTTTGGTCCTTGAAGAGCTTTATTGTTCAGTATGGATGATGACATGTCCAGTGACTGCAATTCAAATTAATGTGTTAGGAAACACAAAGGAGCTTCAAATTTACCAATGCAATAAGGTAGCAACTAAGCGATTATACCATTGATAACCATAAGCCAAGCTTAATAAGAGTCATCTAAATAAAGCACTATCAACTTTTTTTCAATATAGAAGAAAGACTGATACAAGCTTGTACAAGACAGACCTGAGCTTGAGAGCCCTCAAGACAGTGCTGTGTGTACCAGTTCACAGTTCAATCAGGGAGACATAATTTACTGGGAGTGATATGAAAAGACAGATGCATACAGGAATCAGACTTTCTGCACTGTGGGAAATATTGATAAGGTCTATGAAGGAAGAAAGACTTGGAGGACCAGATAAAGTCACTAACCTGGGAACAAGCCTCAAGTCACTGAGGATAAGTAGGAAGGTAAGGTTTTAGTAAGGACAGCTGGGCCTGGGGTTTGGGAAGCAGGCATCTACCTGCTTAACTCTGGGCAGTGCTTTAATACTATCTCTTGGGTCATCTGACTTGGCCCAAGAATAAGGGCACCCAAAGGAGGAGATGGTCAGGGGCTGAGTGGGCTGTGGACCCCAGTATTGCCTCACATCAGCAAGATCAGCCAGGAGATCAGCAACATCATGACTTCATGTGAAATGGCTGTTTCTGCACATCTCAATCTTAAATCTTACAGATATGTCTCTGGCCAACTTCAAATAAGAGCCTGTCTTGGTTGCTTTTCTCATTGCTGTTATAAAATGCCTAGCAAAAATAACCTAAGGAAGGGAAGGTTTGTTTTCTGTTCCCAGTTCAAGGGTACAGTCCAGCACAGTGGCAGGAGCTTGAGGTAGCTGGTCACACTGCATCCACAGTCAGGAAGCAGAGGGAAGAAAGCTCACGCTCAGCTTGCTTTCTCCTTCTTTTCAGTCCAAAGTCCCAGCCCCCAGTTAAGATGGGTCTTTCTATGTCAGTAAACCTAATCTAGATCATCTCCACAAATGCCCAGAGGTTTGTTTTCTGTGTGATTCTAGAGCCTGTCAGGTTGACAGGATTAACCAGCACAGAGCCATTCCTAGAACTCTGGAAAACAGCATTCTAGCTCAGCCAGCATTCCCAGTATATAGGAAGTACACTGTTACCTGAAGTAACAGACTAACACTCTTAACCTCAGTTTCCTTATTTGTGAAAAAGAAGTAATGGTGCCTGGAGAGTTGTTGGGAGGCTATATGTCTTAAAGTTCATAGTATCTGTAATATTCATCTCATAAAACAAATTTATTTAAAGTCTTTATCATCAGCTTTATGGCCTTTCCTTTATTTTTTCAAATTTTCTTCTTTTATTAAGATTATTATGACTGCCCCGGGCATGGTGGCATCTTTAATCCTAGTACTTGGGAGGCAGAGACTGGTGACTCTTTAGGAGATTGAGGCCAGAGAAGTCTACACATTGAGTTCCAAGCCAGCCAGGGCTACAAAATGAGATCTTGTCTCAAAAAACCAAACCAAACCAACCACCTGTTTCCCCATACAGAATACAGACCAGGTGTGCAGGGTCTAAAGTGAATATATTTGGGAATACTGTTTTTTTGTTTGTTTGTTTGTTTTAGTTGGCTATTCTAGAACTCACTATGTAACCCCACATTGGCCTGAAACTCATGGTAATTCTCCTTCTTCAGTTTCCTAAATGCTGGGATTAGAAATACCTTTTAATATTATTCACAGAAATAAGTCAAATCTCTGTACTTTATAAAATAAAACAAAAATGGTTAGCACCAAACATGAATGTGGTTAATATCTATATTTATAACCCTAAACTTGAAAATAGGCATATGATTTGAAGATGATGAGCCAGGGAATTATGTCCACTTTCACTGTTCCTGCTCGATACCATACATCTTTGCCGGTGCATTAAAATATGAACAATAGATAAAAAGCATACAGATTAGAAAGGAAGAAATAAAGTTATATTTGTTAAAGACATAATTACACAGAAAAAAAAAACCCAGATTCTATAAAAACTACTGAAATTAGTAAATTAATTCTAGTGAGGGTATAAGGTCATTAAACAAAACCAGGCAAGGTGGTTCATGTCTATAATTCCAGGACTCAGGAGATCGAGGCAGAGTGCTGCAAGTTCAAGGCCAGCCTGGGCTATATAGTGAATTCCAGTCTAGCTTGAACTACACGATGAGATGAGACTCTGTTTAAAAACGAATCAATATGCAAAATAAAACCCCTTTAGGCTTTTGTTGTTGTTTATAAATCTAAAGGGTGACTCTGAAATTAATCTGGAAAAAAGGGAACAAAAGATTATCAAAACAACTTAGAAAAAGAAAAACTGGGTTAGAAGACTCACACTGCCTGGTTTTTAGACTTATAATAACGCTAAAATAATCAGTATTGTGAAATATTGGCAAAGGGGTAGATAGATCAAAGGAATAGAAGATCTAGAAATAGGTCTACTTTGTCTGTTGAATTCTGACAAAGGTATAATGATAATTCAGTCCAGATCAGACCACATTAAAAAGTGATAAAATAATTGATTTTATGGAAATGAACAAAGACAACAAAATCCCACAACTTAATTCATCTTATGCCATATATAAAAGTTGACTGAGAATTAAGTACAAACATGATGTAAAATCTAAAACTAGGTAACTTCCAGAATAAAACAGAGGGGGAAATCTTTGTGACCTTGTGTATTAGTTACTTTTCTGTTGCTGTGATAGAAACACTGACCCAAGCAACTTATAGAATGAAGAATTTATTTGAACTTATGGTTCCAAAGGGACACAAGTCTATCTTGGCGGGGAGGCATGGTGACAGAGGTGACTGGAGGAGGAGCGGAAGCTAAGCTCTATATCTTCAAGCAGGCACAGGAAGCAAGAGAGAGACTGTAGATCTGGCAAGGCTTAAGAACTCTCTAAACTTACTGCCCCCATGATGTGCTTCCTCCAGCATGGCCACACCTTTGAAGACCTCCCAAAACAGCACCACCAACTGGGGACAAAATGTCCAAATACTTAAAGCCTATGGGGGGCATTTTCATTCAAACCACCACACCTTTGTTAGAAGTCAGTGCTTTAGGCATGCTATCAAAAGCAGAGTTCATTAAAAAAATTGGTCTTAACCAAAATTACAGTGTATGTTATTTGAAAGACGTACGAAAATGAGAATATGAAACTATAATCCACGGAACACACAGATGAACATTTACAAAAGTACTTTTAATAAAAAGTGTGCATTCCGAATCAAGAAAAAATACCCCAAAGTCATTAATACAAATAACCTTATGAAAATGGGTAAAAGATTCAAATACACATTTCACTAATAAAGATTATGGATTGCAAATAACACATAAGAAAGGGGTTCAACATTATTAGTTGTTGGGGAAATGTAAGTTAAAATCATGGTGTTATAACATGCCACTATGTAGCTATTAAAGTGGGCAACATAGTGTGACTCTGTCAAGAAAGAAGAAAGGAACAAGGAAAGAAAGAAGGAGGGAGGGAGGGAGGGAGGGAGGGAAAGAAGGAAAGAAGGAAGGAAGGAAGGAAAGAAGGAAGGAAGGAAGGAAGGAAGGAAGGAAGGAAGGAAGGAAGCAAGCAAGTAAGCAAGCAAGCAAGCAAGCAAGCAAGCCAGTCTAGGGGACTAGAGACACGGTTCAGCGGTGAAGAGCACTGATTCCTCTTGTAGAGCATGTGGGTTCAATTCCCAGCATCCACATCATGGCTAACAACCATCTGTAACTCCAGTTCAGGGGGATCCGATGCCCTCTTCTGACCTCCAAGGGCATTGCACGACACACGTGTACTTACACATATGCAGGCAACACACTTATACACACAAAATAAAAACAATAAATAGTTCAATCTCTGGCATCTCCACCAAAAATAAATAAATAAATAAATATATTTTAAAAAGATAGTCTTAAAATCACATATGGGAGGAAATGTGAAGCAATTGATCTTCCATTAACTTCCATACAGTGGGAGTGGGAATTAAATGTGGTATAGTGACTATGGAAAACAGTTTGGCTATTTTTTATATTTAAATGCCAGCAATTCCATACCTTGGAATTTATTCCGCAAAATAAAAATATATCTCCACATGAAATCAGCCCATAAACCTTTACATAGGTTTTATTTGTAATTGTCAAAAAATTGGAACCAGGGGTTGGAGAGATGGCTCAGTGGTTAAGAGCACTGACTGCTCTTGCAGAGGACCCGGGTTCGATTCCCAGCACCCACATGGCTACAAACCATCCTCAACTCCAGGTCCAGGGGAATCCGACAGCCCTCTTCTGACCTCCGCTGCATTGCATGACATGGGTACACTCACACGCAGGCAATACACTCATACACATAAAATAAAAATAAGTATAATATTAAAAAAAAAAAACCTGGAAACAATCCACGTGTTCACCAACCAGTTAATGGAAACACAAACTGCTATATCCACACAGTGGAATACTAGTGAGCTGCTGATGGGCCACCAGCGATAGATCTCAAAGCTGTCCTATAGGATAAAAGAAACTAAACACAGGCCTGGAGAGATGGCCCAGCGGTTAAGAGCACAGACTGCTCTTGCAGAGGACCCGGGTTCGATTCCCAGAACCCACATGGAGGCCACGAATCGTCCTTAACTCCAGTTCCAGGAGAATCTGACGACGTCTTCTGACCTCGGCATTGTATGACACAGGTGCCTTCACATACATGTGCAGGCAATACACTCGTACACATAAAAATAATAAATAAAAATTTTTTTTAAGAAAAGAAACCAGACACAAAGTGTACCTGTTGCATGATCCCATTTGTAAGACGTTCCGAAGTGCCCAAGCTATGGTGGGGCAGAGCAGTTCCGGGGTTCCCTGGGATCAGGAGTAGGCCGAGTGTAACGTCTGCAAAGGAGATGAGAGAAAGGTGTTGGGATTGCGGCAATGCTGTCTTCAGCGCCTGCAGTATGCTTTTGACTGCACCCTTTTGCCCGCACTCGATGAACTGCTCCACATTTTAGTATCATAGGGCTTAAAGCTCTGCATTCCAAATGATGTGTTCTCCCTTCCACGTGAGTGAGAGTTCTTACTGCTTTTATAGTTGTTTCATCTTCTCAGCGCCTCATGGAACATGTGGTTTGTAGATGCTTCTAGTAGAGGAGAGGGGATCATGCATTATAGCTTGCTCACTGAAGGGACAGCCACTCTCTGAAATCAGACAAGAGACCATCCTGAGGAGAGTGTGGAGGCATCTTGATTCTGCTCCCTGGGGTTTTTATTTTAATTTCTGTACATCTGTTTATTTAGTGCTTATATATGCATGTACGCACACCCACACGTGCAGGTCAGTCAGCTCACTCCTTCCACCATGTAGGTTCCAGGGAATGCAAGCTGTCAGGCCTGCACCAAGCACCTTTCGTGGGGACGCCACCTCACCAGCCCTCCCTGAGACCTTGTAAAGGAATGCTAACCAAGGAACCATTTCAAGAAAATCCTGTAAATATGAAGCAGTGAGAAGAGAGAATGTGTCTTTGGGCCTTCTTTGGAGGCAGGTCTTTACAGGAGGCTGACCATAATGGGTTCTGGTGGATTCTGAGACGCCTGAGGAATGGGGGAGGCGGGGGATGGAGAGATGAGAGGGTAAGAAAATTATTGCCGTCAAAACCTTGGCGAGTATATAATTATTATTATTATTATAAGACCTCTAAGAGATTCACCTCTTCTGAGTCTCTGAAAGTAGCAACAGACAGCCCTGAATGTTTTTATTTTCATTTCTAAGCAGGGCCTGGGGTGGGGGTGGGGTCTACAAATAGTTGCATCACATATGCAACAGCTGTAAACTTAAATGAAAAGAATCTATGTCTTTAAAGTAAAAATTCACAGTCTGTACTTTGGTTGTAACTGCATGCACGCAACACCTGTACAGGTCTGAATGCTTTTCAAGGGCCATATCAAAGAAATGTTATCATCTCTACTGTACTCTTAAGGGACATGAGACCTAGGGAAAAAGTCTGCAGCCCAAGGTCATAGCAGTGACAGCACGTGGGATTGGGGGGTTTGACCCGTTTCCCCACCTCAGACTCTATTGCCAGCGTCATTCATTCAACACATTCTTGTGGACTATCTGCCATATACCAGGTACGCACATCATAGAAGGCCTCTCTAAGAAAAGTGAAGTAAAAAGCAACCACTCCACCATTTTTTTTTTATAACCCATTAACTTCAGTGGACTTTGAAAAGTAGCTTGTTTCTGTAACTTTATGGTAATCGTTACCATTATTAAGAAAAAACTTAGTTTAGAAAAAAGATAGGAAACTCTTCCTATTTAAAAATTATATTATATCACTGGATAAATGCTTCCTGAAAGGTTTTAAAAATATTTTATTATATTTTTTTATTTGTATGATACCTACAAAGTTCAGAAGAGGGCACTGGATACACTGAAATGGGAGTTAAGGACAGTTGTTAGCTGCCTTGCAGGTGATAGGGTTTGAACCTAGTTCTCTGCAAGAGCAGCTAGTGCTCTTAACTACTGAGCCATCTCTCCAGCCTGCTGTCTGAAAGGTTTGAAAAATATTCCTTTTCAGTAAATTTTGCTATAATTGAATATGTTATCAGAAAAAAAAGATGCTCTAGTTGGAACTGAAAATAAACTTTAATGCTTAAATTTGCCACTTAAACCTTCATATTTCTTCAAATAATTATATATTTATTTGGATTTTAAAAAATATTTTATTATTTTTATTTTATGTGCATGTGTGTATTGCCTGCATGTAGGTAAGTGCACCCGTGTCATGCAGAGCCCATAGAAGACAGAAGAGGCTGTCAGATCCCCTGGAACTGGAGTTATGCACAGTTGTTAGCTTCCATGTGGGTGTTGGGATTTGAACCCTCGTCTTCTGCAAGAACAATCAATGTTCTTAACTGCTGAGCCATCTTTCCATCCTCTGTATTTGGATATTTTTAAGAAAATGAGACTAATAGATGTTCTCATTCAGAGAATACTGCAATATTATAATGCATAAAGTAATGTTGCCTACTCTCGTTATATTTTAATCTCATTTAGTTAGAATAAGCATTTAAAATATTTGCATAACTTGATCCTCAGGACCCACATGTTAGGAGGAGAGAACTAACACCAGTGGGTTACTCTCTGACCTCCACATGCAATCCATGACAAGCTTGCGTATAAATGAATGAATAAGTAAATAAATGTAATTTTTAAAAATTAAGGCAGGCAAGCTGTCTCAGCAGATAAGAGCACTTGTAGCTCAAGCCTTATGACCTGAGTTTCATCACTGGAACCCACGTGGAAGTGGAAGGAGAGAACCATCCCCACAGAGTTGTCCTCTGACCTCTACACATCATTAATAATAAATATGAATTTCTTTTGTTTTGTTTTTTTGAGTCAGAATCTCCCTGCAGCCCCAGCTGGCCTGGAATTCACTATGGAGACTCAGTCACGGTCACATAGAGATCTGCCTGCCTCTGCCTCCCCAGCGCTTTGTGTGGTCCTGCACATTGAACCCAAGACTTTGTGCATGGTTAAGCAAGCACTCTACCATCTACATCCTCAGCCTTATCTATTTTCTGATGCTGGGACTCTGCTCAGGGGCTTGCTCTAGCAAAACACACACACTCTACCACTGAGCTGGCTTTGTGTGTGTGTGCATGTGTGTGTGTGTGTGTGTGTGTATGTGTGTGTGTAGCCTCAGTTGGCCTGGAACTCACTATATAGACCAGGCTGGCCTTGAACTCATGCAGATCAGCCTGCTTCTGCCTCCTGAGTGCTGAGACTAAAGGCGTGTGCCACCTCACCCAGCTCTGCCACTGAGTTGTAACTTCAGTCCTGATGACTTTTTCTAAAAATCACCTTAGAAATCATATTGGTATTGTATGTTTAATTCTAACCAAGACTGTATACTATTTTCCAAAACTTTAAGAAAGGAAATGAAGAGGAAAAGCTTAGGCAAATATAGTTTGTCATTAAACCATTTATGTCAGTGGACAGACACTTGAGGATGAGGTAAATATTTGAGTCTGTTACTTTATGATATACCCCCCCTTATGTGGCAGGATGTTTGCTTGTGAAATGACTGCTTTCCTATAGTTGCTCTTGATTTTAATTTAACAGACTATTATTATGACTCAACTTGAACATTAATTGCCATAGTCTCTACAAACAGATAAATATTGATGATAGCAACTTTTAGAAACAGAGAATTAAGGTAAAATGAAATGTAAATTAATTTAAAAGTATCCATTTGAAGATTCTGTTCAATTATTTTTTAAAATATCTCACAGAAATTTGTATTTTACATTTTATTCATGTTCATTCTATTATCAAAACAATTTGAGGCAACTTGCAAAAACATATAAAAATATGTAGAATATATTATTTTCTTTCTATTATAATTGACAAATACAAAAGTCTATACTGCCCAACATTTCTAGTATATAATATGGAAAGAAAAACTTCTTTGTAAAGGTGAATGTATATTGTCTAAAGAATTAAAAAATATTACAATCAAGCCAAGCATGGTGGGGCAGGCCTTTAATCTCGGCACTAGGGAGGCAGAGGCAGGTGTATCTCTGTGACATGAAGGCCAGCCTGGTCTACATAGTGAGTTCTAGGCCAGCTGGGACTACAGGGAGACCTTGTCTCAAAACAAAGAAAAACAAAACAAAAACAAAAGCAGAAAAAAAGTTACTATCATAGTTATCCTTGCTCTTATAGAACTAGTCTTCATTTCTTACTTTTAAAAAGATGTATTTTTATTTTATGTGTATGAGTATTTGCCTACATGTATGTATGTATGTATACCACCTGTGTCTATGGAGGCCAGAAGAGGGTGTCAGATGGAACTGGAGTTATAGACAGTTATGAGACACCATGTGGGTACTGGGAATGGAATCCAGGTCCTCTGCAAGAGCAACAAATGCTCTTAACTGCTGAGCCATCTCTCCACTCCCTAGTCTTCATTTCTATTTACAATTTTTAAAATTAAATTATCATTCTAGAAAGACACAGCAGTTTTGTTACTCTTTGGTGACCTGTACACCTAAATATGTCATACCTGGGCCTCATTTAAAATTCTCTGTCATTTTCAAGTTAAGGAAAACTTATGATGATTCAGAGTTCCCCAGGACTCTCTGCCCACATATTTCCATCCATATAATTATTATTCACTGAATTTCTTATTTCTTGGCCTGAATTTCATAGATAACTTCAAATTAGATAAAAATTATCAATTTCTAATTTTGATTTATTGTATTTTAATATACTCCAAATGATCCAGACCTATTTCTTTTTTAAAAAATATTTTATTTATTAGCTGGGTGTGGTGGTGCATGCCTTTAATCCCAGCACTTGGGAGGCAGAGGCAGGCGGATCTCTGTGAGTTCGAGGCCAGCCTGGTCCACATAGTGAGTTCCAGGACAGCTGGGGCTACAGGGAGACCTTGTCTCAAAAAGACAATAAAAAATTATTATTTATTTATTTTTTATTATTACTTTACATGTATGAATGTATTACCTGGATGGATGTAAGTGCACCCATGTCATACAATGCCTGTGAAGGACGGAAGGTGTCAGGTCCCCTGGAACTGGAGTTACTGACAGTTGTTAGCTGCCATGTGGGTGCTGGCTTTGAACCTGACTCTTTTGCAAGAACAGCCAGTGCTCTTAACTCCTGAGCCATCTCTTCAGCCCCTCCAGATCTATTTCTGTCAGCATTAAATTAAAAAAAAAAAGAAAGAAAAAGAAAGCCCAGTAAGTCAAATAATTACATAAATACTAGTAACCAGAGGCCCAAGTTTCTAATTTCATGGACTACATTCGCTATATAATACGATTCTCCTTTTCACCTTGTTAACAGCTAGCTATACTTTCTTGATATTTTATTACACTGAAAAAAGATTTTATGGGCTGGGGGCTGCCTAGCCTTCGAGGTCCTCAGTTTGAGCCCCATTTGGGAGAGGGGAGAAAGAAAACAAAAACGATTTTGTAAAATATGCCTCCTCCCCCTTTTCCTTTTCCTTAAAATACAGATTAAATGCTTACACAAGGAATTCTAGCCTGGGGCTGGCGATGCACCTCAGAGTTGATGTGCTTACCTAGGATGCAGGAGGTCCTGGATTCAATCAGCAGGAGCTGCACAGCCTTTAATTCCAGCAGAGTCAGAGACAGGCTCCAGGGCAGCTGGGCCTACAGGAAGACCCTGTCTCAAAAAGACAAGAAAGAAAAAGAAAAGAAATCTAATTTTGAATATAATATTTGAAAAATGGAAACATTATTTGTATTTTAATCTTAATAAAACAAGGAAAGACTCAAGGAGTAAAAACTGAGTCAATGGGAAAAAACACATTTTTTTCTGTTTCTACTGTACTCAATTCAAGTGAATAAGTTACTTTCTAAAGGTGTTTCCATAGTGTATAGATCGAATATGTATAATAATCAAAAGGTTGTTCTGAATAATTCTATGTATGCAAAAAATATGAGAAAGTTGAACGGCTAAGGTTTTCAACAAATGCTTTTTTGGACTGAATTATTTTAAAACTGTTTCAAGTCTATGCTTTATTTTGAAAGGCGAAACAGAATGCATGTTTTGTTGAAACTAACATTCATTAATAGTCATAGTTTTGATGATTTTTCTTTTCTTGAAACAGGGCCTCACTTTGTAGTCCTGGCTGGCCTGGAACTCGCTATCTAGGCTATGGTGACCTGGAACTCACAGAGATCTGCCTGCTTCTGCCTGTGCTGGGATTAAAAGCATGTACCATGTGTAGCCAATAATTATAATTAAAATGTTAAACTCTAAGCCAGTATTATTTTAAATAGTACATATAGTACAAAACACTAAAACAATCCCACTTTTATCTACCCCAAACAGCAGCCTCTGTGGCAGTGTGTGCAGCCTGTTGGATGTGTAGGTTTTCCTGAAAGACCTTGGAGATGGTCTTTTCTGGTGAATGCTCACTCTCTGATCTCAATACTGTCCCCAATTTAGGCTCCAGACAGGGACACGAGGTCCCTTTGGGGGGGCTTCAGGGAACAATGGCCAGGTTATCATGTCCATCAGCACCAAGCTGTAGAATAAGTGACATGTGATTGATGCTGTTTGTAGAACCAAGTTCAGGTTTCCTGAATGCCAGGAGATGCACATCTCAAAGAAGAAGGGCCTCACCAGTTGTCTTGCATGCCGGAGAAGCATCTCGTCCCTGATGGCTGTGAAAATACATCCCCAGTCACTGTCCCCTGGACAAGTGGCAGGCCCTATGCTCTTGAGGACTTCCATTAAGTTGAGTTCTACACTCACCAAACCATGTTCAAGAATAAATCTTACATCAGTCTGCTGAAAAAAAAATTTAAACAAAAGAATTTTAACTAGGTCTCTCTTTGTTGACCTCTTCTAAAATATTTTGCACTTTGTGAGTTTGTTGTTTTGTATCAGTCTGCAGGGGATGGCACCAGGCCTTGTTCACAGTGAGCAAGTGTTCTATAATCGAGCTACAACCCCAGTCTCTTTTAAAATTTAATTTTGGTTTAAATGCTATCTTAAGTGAGTTCAAAGCACATTTAAGGGGCTGGAGAGATGTTTCAGTAGTTAAGAACACTAACTGCTCTTACAGGGGACCTGAGTTCTATTCCCAGCACCCACATGGCGGCTACAAACCATCCTTAACTCCAGTTCCAGGGGAATCTGATGCCCTCTTCTGACCTCCGTGGCATTGCACGACAGGGGTGCACTCACATATATGCAATCAATACAGTTGTACACATAAAAAAGAAAAAAAAAAAAGAAAAAAAAGCAGATTTAATGTCTTTCTTAGTGTTTACAATGCATTTAATTAAAATCATCCCTTCTACACATAAATTTCCTTCTGGAATTCTTTATATGACAAGTGGATGTAGTCAATATTTGCAGTTTATTAGCAAGGACTGATTCCTGTTATTTGAATTTTAGTCTATAAAACACTCCTTTTTATTTTTGATTTTTGTTTTCATTTGCCTTTGAAAGTTAAAGACCCTTAGGTAAAATCAATGCAGATATTTGTACATTAAATTTTCAAAGTTTAATATGTAAAGCACGTGCTCTGAAAATACAAACTTTAAAAAATCTTGCTGTAGACAATCCTAGCACCTAGCATAAGCCTGTTGCTTGAGTTTTTGCTGGAATTGATGGATCTGACTCAAACTTCAGTTTCTGAGGCCCAAGAAAATAGAGTCAGAATAAATTTTAATCCAGAAACAAAGAAGAATCTCCCAGATGTCTCTAGATGTAGGATAACTAGAAACTGATTGGGTTCAGAATGTGGCAAGGAATGACCCGCCAAGTCCACCTTGAATGTTACCAGACACACATGATGTGCCGCTGAACTCTGTGCAACTGAGAAAATTTCGTAATGGATGTGTCAGAAAAAATAAGCAGTGTTTCTCCTGATGAGGAAGGCTTCTTTCTTTTCCTTCCTAACTCTCCTGCTTTTTCCTTCCTCATCATCCTTTCTTCCCTTTTAATTTCCCCGTCTTCCTTTCTCTCTCTTAAAAAATATGCTGACAATGTAATGGACAGTCTACACACATAAGGAATTGGCTACATTTGTCCCAGTAAACTTGTTTCCACATGTCTGTGCTTTGCTTTTACCCTTTCAGTTGAACCATGGGGCATTCTGGTTGACACCAGCTCCTTGATGTTAGAAACAGAAGTGATGCTCTTTATAACTGAAGCAGAGAAAAGAAAAAGAGCACAGAAAACCCTGCTATTGGAGGGGCTAACTAGGTTTATCAACTAAAGTGTCTTTTTGACAGAATTTGCTAGATGACTGACTGGCCAGCTCCTGTTTTCACTCCAGTTCACTGGTAGTGGTGACAAAAATTTTATGATTTCAGGAGTAAACTTGCTTTTAACAATTTATTTGAAAGGATAAGCAAATAGCAAAGCTGTCGGCCACTTGTTCAATTCAAAGGCAAATTACTGTTTCTTATTTGTGTAGCAATTCCAAGACACATAGTCTGTTCTTTTCTCTCTCAATGACAACGCTGTAGTTTTCTTTTTACATTTTTTCCCAGTGTCCCCACCTTTATACTCAAATTTCCCTTCATCTTTTGTCGAACTACATTTTATTTGCACGTCTCTTTCACAAAACAATCCCTTATTTCTTCTTCACAACTTTGGTGCACCTGACTCAGATAAGCCCAGTAATTTAGCTGCTTTTGCTTAAAAATAAAGAATCAGGCTTCTTCATTCAACACTAACTTCTCTGAGGAGCAGAAAATCTTTCTGAAAGCACAGATGGGTTAGAAACAAAGATTTGATGTTAAAAATTGTAATTTGATGTTTCTGCAGATTTAGTTCTCTTTTTCTTCCTCTAATAGTTAATAGAATCATGCCACGGGACCAATGATAATCGTCCCCATACTTCACTTCAGATATGCAAAAGATTTGTCAGTATCTTGACTATAGGACTCCCTATTGGTAAAGTTTAAACTAATTAGTGTCCTTCCTTTAAGAATTGTATTGAGATGTCTTCTTTTTAAAAGAAAAATGTCTTAGACACATGCTAATTTGAACCTTTAAAACAGTTAAACTATTTAATTTTCATTATTGTTCAATTTTGTAGTTTTATACTTTATTCATATAAAATGGTACTAAATGATAAACCTCTTAAATAGAAATTGAACCATTTAGTATTCAATTTCAGTGTCTTCACTTAAACTTCTGAGAAAAAAAAAAAGCCAAAATGCTTATGCAAAATTAAAACATGTATTTTCTAAGTGTTTTACAGAACATTTTACCATTGATTTTTTTTATTCCTGTGGTTCTAATTTCTTTAATGTACCTCACAGTTAATTTCCCCCCATATTTAAGATATAACTCCACTGAAATGCATTTGCATTTTATTCTTAAATCCACATATACAAACTAAGATAGACTATATTGAGAAAAAAATGGTTATATGTGGCTATGTTAATTATTGTAGCAATGAGCATTTAGAAATGAGTAGAGATTTCATTTTCTGTTTAACTTGAAAATAAAAGCTTTAGTGCCCCTTTGCAATACTCAATTTAATGTTTATCAGACCCCTTGAACTCTGTGACCCTGCATGTACAAAACCCTGCCATACAATTTCCAAGTCCCAATTTATGACTTACCAAATTATGATACTTAATAAAAATACATGCATGTAGCTAGGTCCTATAAGCATTACTGAAATGCTTTTTGACTTAACATCTTAAAGATTATGTATAACTCAGTTAAATATTCCTTCTAACTCTCCAGTTGTGGTTAAAACAGCTTTAAAAAAGAATAAATTGTTTTCATTAGTAAATAGTTCAAGATTTTAATATAACTAGTCATTAAAGGAACAGTACTGGGGAGGGTAATAAAATGGTGTTTTGTTTTGCTATGGGGAGCCTTTAAATGTTTGTAACTTTCTTCTCCCTTAGAAAATGAGCAGGTAGTTTGATGGACAGAAACAAAAGAGGATCCTGTCTCTACAGTCTGGCACCTTCTGTAACTCTCATTAGCATTTAAGCATATTGGCTTTTTTTCCCCCTCCCCACAAATGTCCAATGAACTCTTTAATCTAAAGTAAAACGTTCATTCAGCTTTCTTTGCACAAAACAAAAGTCCTTATGTACCTAGAAAAATTTTAATTCATAAAACTAGCCAACGTAGCAGCAATAAGGCCTTTGAGGCAGGCTGACCACAGAGAATGGCAGAACTGTAATTTCCATCACAGTGCAGGGCCAATATTAAGCTGTTTTTTAAAACAAGCAACAGATTCAAAAAAATAAAATGTACTCTGTAACTCTAAAATATTGTTTAAAATGATACTTTCTAGTTCTTGAAATAATTTCTAGGTGACCAAAAAGTAAAACAAATTTATCAGCACCTGGTACTTTAATATTTGTAGTTTAGAGGCAAGATACATTATTAACAGGAAGATTTTTGAATCTTGTTATTTTCAGCTGCACACAACTGTTCTTTTAAAATGCCCTTTGAGGTCAGATAGAGCCTATTGGTTTTGACCCTGAAAAAATTTGTAAAGTTTAATGAAAGTTCCAATGCTGTGTTCAGTGATGGAAGCAAAAATTTCAAGTAGTATTTTTGTGCTTTCAGAAAATGTTCTTCTGTTTTTTTTTTAATAACAATTTATAATACATTCATTTTTATGGCTGTGTCCAAAGAAGTCTACATCATGTCTTTATGATCATACTTCTGTATATTTCAATGGCCTGTCAAAGACACACGTCCATTATGTTAAACAAATATTTAATCCTGTGCCTTTATCAAAGGGAATAAAATAAGAAAATTCAGTTGTTAGCATGAGAAAATATTATGGGTTGAATTTTTTGTGTGAGCTGGAAATGTGCACATTACTTGGGCCTAACACATGAATATTATTTAGGCAGAAGAGGAAATATCCTCTAAGTACTGACACATGGGCAAGAGCTTAATACCAAGCTATGGGGGGAAACAACCATTTTAACTTTCCTGACTTACATGCCCACAAGCTCACAACTACTTGCATTGTATTTACTATTCTCTTTTAAAACAGCTTTTAAAAAGTCAATGCTCAAACATGAATGCTTTCTTTTTTTGACACTAAATTAAGTATGGTCAGAGTTATCTACTCAAATTCTATTTGAGCATTAACACTCAAATGTTATACCAGGTCATAAAATATATACTATATACACATGTACTAAACAGCATGTGTGAGTGTTGTTAATATTAACATACACACACTTCTGCCCTGTAAAATATTCCCTGAGCAAGTCAAGTACCTTGAAAATTTTCCAACTGACATTTTACTGCTGATGAGAAAAACCAAAAGCCAAAGAATTTAGAAAGAAAGAGAAGAGTAGGAAGGAAAAGGAGCATAATTAATAGGTGTTTGTTTCATGAAGACCCTAGGGAGACAGTTTCCGCCTGATCAAGTATTGCCACGTGCTTCAAAGCTCAACCCAGGACTGCTCTTCACTGGGGCCAAAGCACCGCTAGTTACTGTGAAATGGGGCACTGTCCACATACCCGTGTCCTGATCAGCATTGACTTTATTCATTAATAAAAATCTTCCCTAAATAGGAACCTAAATTAGGATAAAGATAATATTTTACATTGAATCTGACGTTGTAAATAGTCGCTCCAGAAGATAAAACGTTTCTTGTTCCATGGTCCTTTCCTCCATCCTTCAAAGACTCAATTTCCACCCCCCAAATTCTTTCAATCAAAAACTGCTAAGGTGTTTTACTTCGCGAGTTTTTTTTTTATAAAAAAATTCTTCTCCTAAACCAACTTCGTAGACAGGGAAGTTAAACTTTATACAAGATGAAGTCTTTGAAGTTATGGCTATGCGCAAAAGCAATTCACTTCTAATAAAGATCTTGCCGTTCCTGACCGTGCTTTCCCTAAGACACCATCTAATATATATTTATGAAGACTGAGTGATTAAAGCCACAGACGTCGTGAGCGCAGGAGTACACAATTTTATACCGCAGATGGCTTCTGAAAGGTATTTATTCGCAGTAGTCTATAAAGATTTTAATAATCCTGTCAAATATGGTCATGAATAATTTATTAGTCTCCCAATTGTTGAGCTTGGCGCGCGCACCCACTCTTTGCAGGACTCCAAGTCCCGGTCCGCCTGACCCGCTTCCCGTCCACGAGGCAGGGCAGAGCCGAGGGTTGGGCAGGTCACCCCGCGGGGCCCGAGCACCCCCAGGCAACCCGCATGGGGGGAGGCGGGACCCGGTGGGCGGCCGCCCCAGGTGAGCCGGGCGGAGGGAGGCGCCGAGGCGCGTTCGCGGAGCGCCCGAGTGGCCTTGGCCAAGGCTGACGGGGACAGCAGGAAAGGCCGGCCACGCGGGCGGCCGGCTCGAAGCCCGCGGCTGGAAGGCCCGAGGCCCGGCTGACGTCCGAACCTCGCCGAACCGTCCCGAGCCGCCCCGAGCCTTGGCCGAGCTTCCCCGAGACGCCGCGGCGCAAGTGCGCGCGGCCGAGGCGCCGAGTGCGCGGCGGGTCACGTGGTGCGTGTGTCGAAGGTCACGGCGCGCGCACAATGGAGCTCTCCGAGTATGTGCAGCGCGGCTTGCAGACGCTGGCGGACCCCGGCGCCTTCCCCTCTGGCGCCTTCCCGCTGCTGCTCCGGGCGGCCTTCCGGAGTCTGCTGGACGCCCCGGCGGCCCAGGCCGCTCTAGGTAAGCGGCTCGGCGGGCCGCCGCGGCCTGGGTGGAGGGCGTGGGCACCGTGCGGGCGCGGCCGGGCGGCGGTGGGGCCGGGACGCCCAGCGCTCCGCCTGCGGCCCCGAACCGCGACCCGCCCCGCCGGCACCTGCCCGCGGCCTGCTCCCCACCCCCGGCCGCCTCCGCGCCCAGGCCTTTGTTCCTTTGTAAAGCCGCCTGCCCGCCCCGACTATGGCCTAAGCGGGAGGCCGGGCCTGCCGGAGGCTGGAGCTGTTTGACACTTGGACTTCGTCCTGGCGCGCCCTCCGTTTCCAGCTCCCGGTCCCGGGGCTCCCAGGCTGGGATGCAGGCGTTGCAGAAGGCCTGTTCCCCAGGCTTTGCTAAGTCCAGCAACGTGCAGCCTATAGCACGGCCGGGTTTCTGAGTCACTCCCACCCTCTGCAGAAAAGCAGGTTCTGTGCTCAGAACCCTCAAGTGGGTGCATCGTGTTTTGTCCGCAGCAGTTACCAGGAAGAGACTGGAAAAGCGGTCTGATTGCAGAATGCTCAAGCGAGTTTAAGACTAATCGCTTCTGGGTAATTTCCTTAAAATATAAATAGCCCAACAATTCAAATTCTTTTTGTTTGTTGCATAAGCTGGATAGTTGCACAAAAACTATGAAAGTGGAAGTTGTTCTTCAAGCAAAAACAGTAACCAACACCTGGGTTAATCTCAAAACGGGGGAGGGCTGTCAAAATTTGAAAATACTGATAGGATTTTGAAATTTCGGTCAGCTCTTTGAACTTCAGCTCTCCCTTCAACCTTCCTCGATGTATTAATGTCCACAGAGCCAATTATTCCAAAATGTCATCATGTTTAGAAAGTTGTTCCTCCTGAAATTTACACTGTGTAAAAGATTTACCTTCCATTTCTCCTTGGCATTTATTCCATCCAGTGTTGGAATGGCCGCTGTACAGCTTTTTCTTTGAGGCCATAGTGTTTTTAAAAATCTTAAGACACAGTAAAGGAAGGCGGTTGAAAACACTGACAGCAGATTATTGATGTATGCGTTTATTGTTTCGCAGTTGACCCTGTTCTTACTTAAAATTGACAGTCCTTATAATTGAATTTTTGCTATCCTTTAAAAAGGGGTTTTCCCCAAATCAAAATCTCCTTCTTCGGAACAGGGGTATAAAGAAGTTATAATTACTAGCAACTAATTTGTTGTAGATCACCCAGACTTGAAGCATATCGACCCAGTGGTTTTAAAACACTGTCATGCAGCAGTTGCAACATACATACTGGAGGCAGGAAAGCACGGCGTCGACGCGGCTGCTCTAAGGTACAGGATTTATTCAAACACCTATGTGCCTTTAAATAGTATCTTTGTGATTATAAATCAGTTTTAAAGGCGGAGACTAAACTTTTGGCTTCCACTGCCCCGACTTCAGCTCTCACCTAGAAGACTGTAAATTTGACCAGGAGAGAATAGAACTGTTTTGCACGGAATATCAGGTTACTTACTTCAAAAATTTAAATGAACAGTTACTCCTTTTTTCTGCTCTGTTTGCAAAAATGTGTTTTCTTTCCTCTTTTTTTCCCTCTCCAGAATAATAAGAATTCCCTGGAAATCCTACTGGGAAGGTAGGTACTGTATACGGTGTCAAACTGAGGCACTTTTCACTTGTAGGTATGAATGGGGAGTGCTGGTGGGAAACAAAACCAGCGAAGCCCCTGGGATCCTGCTCCAAAAGGGGGCCAAAGGGCAAGAGAAACAACTGAAGTTAAGCTAATGTTCTTAAAGACAAAACCTAAGATAATTTTAGGTGCTTTTACTTTTCCAAACTTGAAAATGAAGTTCAACAGTACCTTAAATTCAGAATGAATTGAGAAGGGGTGAGGAAAGAAAATACAGCGCTCTTTGTGAAGATAGACATTAAAAGTTTTTCTGTAGATATTAAAAAAATTATCATTGCATCTTTCAGTATAGGCAGATCTCTCCCTCATATAACTGATGTTTCTTGGCGCTTGGAATATCAGATAAAGGTAAAGTTTAACACTTTTCTACAGAGGGAATTAGGGAACTTTAAAAAAAAA
The DNA here is from genome assembly GCF_000622305.1 of Nannospalax galili. NCBI lineage: Eukaryota > Metazoa > Chordata > Mammalia > Rodentia > Spalacidae > Nannospalax > Nannospalax galili. Next base: position 1,241,237 of record NW_008336953.1, read on the forward strand.
AAATAAACACTGGTGTTTTGTGTTGTTTTAGACCAATCAACTTCATAAGATGTACAGACCTTCATATTTGTTAACCTTAAATGTAGAGGTATGTATAGATAATGTCTAAAAATGAAATGTGCAGTGAAATTTTTTAAATGTCCTTGATTTAAATAAACAGCATTTTCTTGGTTTTGTTTTCCTTAGAGCAATGATTCCCAGCCCTACTCAGAGATTAGTTTTAGTTGCAGCATGGAACAATTGCAGGTATGGTATTAGGATCTTTGTGCCTGTCTTTGTAGGCGTTTTAGAGTTGTGCTCAGGAAAGCTTTAAGAAATATCTACCTATCAGCAGATAATGAAGGTTGGTAGTGGATTTAAGTGGCAAAGGGAGCTTGAAAAGCAGTTTTCACATGGACTTCACTATGAAAGTAAAATGTGCTTCCAGTGACCTGTATTTGCTGTGCCCTCTAATAAAAATACACTTCTGAAAGGTAGTGTGTTTGAACCAATACGACTCAGTGAAAGTAAGAGCAAGGACTTTAAATGTCTTTTACAAATTAAACTTTCAAACTTGTTTTTAAGCAGCAGTTTTAAATGACTTTATTAAAGGGAAAGCACACATAAGTTCTTAAAATTGGCTTATATTGTTTGTCATTTTAAGAGCGGAGAAATTGAAAACTACATTGAATGATGGGAAGGGCAACAAATTTATCAGTTAAATGAAGATCATTCCTGGAAATTTAGATGATACTGAAATTTTCAAAGACATCTCCTGCAAAGTAATTTAAGTGTGAATCTTAGGGAAACTTGAAACTTTCAGAAAATGTGAATCATAACCTTCCTTACAGAACTTAAGACATGTAATTTAGATGTATTTTACACTTCAGTCTGTAGACAAGAAGCTGATTTGAAGACCAGATATTGTAGAGGAAACGATGGAGCGATGGTGGCTTTGCCAAAAGTTAACGTGGTAGTTAATAGTTTTTTTCTTGCAACGGCTCCAAGTTGTATGTTTCCTTGATGCTTGTACCCTAAAATTACGTGACGTGAGATGTGCGTCTTTTAGGACTTGGTGGGGAAACTTAAAGATGCATCGAAAAGCCTGGAAAGAGCCACCCAGTTGTGAGCAGGGCAGACGGAGGATGGAGGAGCCCGAGGGAAGTCAGGACCACCATGCCCCGCCGGACCCCATTCGCGGAGCTGAACGTCCCCTTGCGGGCGCACACGCGCCACCCCGGCCTGTTCCCGTGCATCGGCTCCCACACATTTTTTTATGCACGTGAAAGGGTTAAGCGGGAAAGTGCCCGCGCGGGTGGGTGTATATCGTCTTCCATTCGGTCTTCCCCACGCCTTTGCGAGCTGTCCCCGAATAAACACGGTGGTCCAAGAACGTGCGGTGTCGTGTGTGGAGTTTGCGTGCGACCCGGCCGCCCGGGAAGGTGTGCGCGGGCCCGTTACCTGCGCCCGCCGCGGAGCCTGTCCCGGCAGCTG
>NW_008336953.1:1243641-1243760 GCF_000622305.1 Nannospalax galili
CTTTTAACTTTCATTGTCTTTTCCGCCCGCTCCGCTCGTCTCGCCGGCTGCTCTTTCCGGGTACGTAGGATGCGCGGCGGGGGCGCGAGGGCGGCGGGGTGGCGGGGGGCTGACAGTGT
>NW_008336953.1:1243934-1317326 GCF_000622305.1 Nannospalax galili
CCCCCATCTTATAGGGACAGACACCAGGGGGGACCGTGGTCCCGCGGCGGCGGGTGTTAGGCTGCGGGGAGCCCCGATACCAATGTTATTAACTTAAGTTGGAGGGACACTTGTGTGAAATTGGAGGGCTGGTAAGATGGCGGTTCCCAGTCGTTCCCGAGGTCTTGAGCATTTGTGCTGAAAAGGGTAAAGTTTTGTGGCTGGTGTGGGCTGAGCGCCTCGGACCTGGCTCCCGTCGCGCGTGGGACGAGCTCCCGGGCGGTGGGCGCTGCACGTTTTGAGCTTTGTTTCGGAGTGAGGACGGTGTCTGGACGCTGGCTAGCCGGAGGTTTCCTTTCTCCTCTTCCCCCCTTCCCTTTGATGCCCTCGCAGACGCTACAACTTCGCCCTCTCCTGTGGGGTGCGCCGACACCCAGGAGTTGGGTCCACTGGGGTTCATCGCTTTTGCCAAATGTCAGCGCAGGTCCTGTTGGAAGGGGATGCTTTGGGAAAGGAGCCCCAAAACGTTGATTGCTCGTGTTTACGTAGTCATTTGGATTTGACAGCGAGAGAGCAAGAGCTTTTCCCCAGAGCTTTACAGTTAATAATTGGAAATAAACAAGAAGAGAGACTTTGATGACTCCCAATTAAAATAAAAGGATTTAGTGGGCTTAGTGGTCATGGTTCAATATCCGAAAATGAATCGAGCATTCACCCCGTCCCTTAAAGTAGGCAAAATCGCGGGCATATTTACGCAAATGTAAGTTGGTGACATGCTACACGCTTGTTGCTTAAAGCTACTTTTATAGGCATCCTACCCCCCTCCCAACTTTTTGGAAACAAACTTGATACTTGGAGGATGCAAATTGTTGCCCATACGTTGTGTAGCCAAGTTAGGAGACTATATAGTAACATTTGGGTCTTTAGTAGACTGATGAGAGGTTAAGCAGAATTTCTCAGAGGTTGGTTTCTTTTTTGGTAAAATTTTTTTACACAGGAGTTTATTTCCACGTATCTCCCTCCAAGGTGCAGAGATGTTTGAAATAACCTACGAGGGCAAATTATAGTCTTGTAAGAGTATCTTTAAAGCCATGTGAAAGATTATGTGTGTGTGTATACACTCACATATGATCATATCCAAACTTTGGTAAGAAAATTCAGCACTTCGATGAATTTTATAAGTCCATTAATACTCTACCACTAAGCTCTTGGATAGATATTAACTGTCCAAATGGGCAAAATTCTCCCTGTGAGTCAAGTTACCCCCAACTTTACCAGTACTTGAGTTTGAGCTGTGAGCCCCAGCTGGGATTATGGAGTTCATTTGCATCTCTTAGGTTGCTGTAGTCAAGCTGATTGTTAACATAAGAACTTGCTTCTGTTTTTCTTCATTTTGACGTTAGTGGTGTTAGGCCTCCAACTAAAAACTGACAGCCCCAACTGAGTAATCGTATTAAAGGCAAGCTTTAACTATTGAGTATTTTCAACCCTGGAAGCTTGTATTTTTACTGGCTTACAGACAGTTTCTGTGGTGCAGGAGATTGTTTCTTAAATCTTATCACCGGAAAGTCTTCATTAGGTTGTCTGTGCTATCCAGTAGGATAAACAGATTAAGAACTGATTCTTGTATTAGTAACACAGTGATAATTTATTAGCATTATGAATGAGAGCAGTAATGATGCCAAATTGTCAACGGAGGTGGGAGAGTCGTGTGAATTTAGAGAAATTGAATTTGAAAGGATTTGGTCAAGTCCATGTGACTGAAACGTTCAGACAACTAGTAGATAACCTATTGAGCTGTGGGTATTTGTGTTTGTGTAATAAGAGTGTGTTTTCTGAAAGAGAAGAAAATAAAGGCAGCTGTTTTTATTGGAGCCCTTTGGTGAGCTTCTTGATGGGTGGTGTTAGTAGGATACGGTTTCTTGGGCCGAGGTGACCTCGCTGACCATCTTTCTAGGAAAGCTTCTGTGGTTTCACGGGAGAGTTTTCCTGAAGCACCAAGCAGGCTGGTCTTTACTCACTAAGTGATTGAATTGTTATCTTGCCACTCTTCAGGGACCCTGCTACATCTACAACCCCTCTGCTTTTCCACTTGGATTTATGTTATTTTTGACAGTATTCCAAACAAGCAATCCAAAGATAACTGAGGACTTACAAGAAGTTTTCTGGTTGAGGTCGCTGGTTGCCACTGGGTCACTTTCACAAAAGAGGCTTCTTTGGGTTTGGGCCATTTGTTAGTAGTAGTCAACGTTAATTTCAGGCATTGAGGTATGTCCATTGGTATTTTCCTCTTCTGCATTAAAACCTCTGTAGAATGAAAGCCTCGGGTGCATTTTACTGCAAATTTCACAAGTTTCTAGATGACCATCTTAGAGAGCTTTGAGGATGTACTTCAAAAGCCCAGTGTTGGTTCAGATTCTGTAATGAAGAAAGGGGTGGCAGTTGGGAAACACTGCTTTAGCAGCAAACCTAGGAGTTGACTCCCCTCATGGTACTCGGGTGCTGCTGACAATTCTCCACCAGGACTTTTCTAAAATGATCTCTGTTGGGTCTGTCTTCATCTTAGGAGTTTTCTATAAAAGTTAGGTGAGAAAATGACATTTGCTTTTCTGTTCTGTCATTCCTCTGCATTTAGCTTTGGGGATGGACTGGTCATGTGGCTCTTTACATATTGTTACTATTCCTACCTATTAAAGTAGGTTTTTCTTGCCTCCAGCATAGTTTATTCAAATGAAGCTGTGCCCCTCCTTCTCCTCTTGTAAAACAAATTTCAGTATTCAGCCCTTCCAAAAACTTTGCTTGGCTCTTCTCCACACAAGAACTTATTACAGAAGGAAGCCTTAGAGGTTCGGTTCAATAAACGGCTCTGCAACTTGAGCTTTGTCGGCTTGGGGCTAAGTGCACTGTTGGCAGTTCTCAAAAGAGCTCTCGTGGAGTTTCTGACCTGGGATCGCTAACAGGACAAGCCCAAAGAGGCCAGATAAGAAACTCTGGTGGAAGGCAGGCGGGGAGTGCGCCCTTCCCACCGGTGCCTGCCTGCGGGGTGCCGTCCTCTCGCGCCCCTCCCCCGCCGCGCCCCGCACGCCTCCGAGCCGGCTCGGCAGCCCCGGGAGGAGTAGCAGCGGTGGCCGGATGCCAAGTGTAAGTGTAAGTTGCTATGGAAACCCGACCGAGGCGAGTTCCGAATCCGGAGGAGAAGAGCTGGGCGCCGCGGGGTCCGCCCTCACGTCCCGCCCTGGCTCCTTGCTCGGCCCTAGGTGCTGCTGTGGGGTGCTGCTGTGGGGTGCTGCTGCGCGCTACCGGTCCGGAAGTGCCAGGGATGCAGGAACCGCAGAGTTGCCCTCCTTTGTAGGGCTGAAGCCACCAGAGCCTGCCCACCAAGCGGCCAAACAAGGTCCCGTGATTTTGGGGCTGAAGACCCGGAGGAAGTGTCACAATGAATTTAATAAATTCAGAGACTTGAAATCAGCCCCGTGGCTGCTAGATACCTGCGGGGACTGCCTGGCATCTGCCCTGGGCTTCGGAGCAGGACAAATGGAAGGAGACCCAAATCCGTTCAGCCCCAGCCCCCATGCCAGACCTTTTTATCTCCTCCCGGGATGACCTGAGAGGCCAGGAGTACATTTGGTTGGCTTTTACACCATTTCAGTGGAGGCTATTTTGATCTCATTAGTACATTCCTTCCGTGGAGAACGTTGGGACCATCCAGCTGTACACTGTTAAATGAATTTTATGAACCTACTTAGCGTTTCAGAGTATAGGGTTACTAGGGGTTGGGGAGATACCTTGATTGTCTTTTTTTGAATTATGGCCAATACTTCTGTCTTGCAGGATCTTTTATCAGGCAGAAATGCATCGAACAACTAGAATCAAGATCACTGAGCTAAATCCCCACCTAATGTGTGTGCTCTGTGGAGGGTACTTTATTGATGCCACCACCATAATAGAATGTCTACATTCCTGTAAGTATTCAGCCTGTGTCCTTTGTATGTCACAGTTCATCCTTAAAACCAGTGACATGTCCCAGTCCTTGGGAATATTGGTATAAAGTTGTGGGAGTCCTTTTATATTTACTGGCTTTTGTTACTAATTTTGTTACAAGTAGTGTTTTATTTTCTTGGAGAAATGCCTTTATCATTTTGCATCCTCTTGATTTTTAGTTCTGACAATATTACTGCTGTAGCCTCTACTTTCTAAACTTACAAAAACTTTATATGTTTACTTCTAGTTTGTAAAACATGTATTGTGCGTTATCTGGAGACCAGCAAGTATTGTCCTATCTGTGATGTCCAAGTTCACAAAACCAGACCACTACTGAATATAAGGTTGGAAAATGTTGAAATTTCTTAGTGAAAATTGTTATTGGAATTGTATAATTCAACAGGGAAGGCATTGCTGTTTTTGCTTCACAGGAAATTTATTCTTGAGTCCTCACCTGTTGTGTGTGCTTTATGAAGGGCAGACCTTTAATTTCTCGTCATTTTAATGTTGACCAAAGTTTAATAAGTCACCATTATTGTGATGACTAATAATAGTAATTACATAATAGCTAATTATGTAATAGCTCAGTATTATTCCACTGATTTAAAGGTGTCTGATCTATCCTTTAAAGCAGAATTATTCTTTTTTAGCATTGCTTTTTTGATTTAATGACAGAGAATAAAATTTTTTACTAAAACAAAACAAAAACAAAATTTAACTGTGTCCATATTATCTTTATTCATATTAAAGAAGTTGGTACCCTGAAAGGCCCACTTCCCTTGACTTAACAAATATGAAGAGTTTATTACTGCCTGTGAAGTGTTTGCTCCATAGAGATCTTCTCATTGTTCTCTTTTCACTGTACTTATACACAGTTTCACAGCCAGTAAAACACAGCACAGCAAATGCAGAACACTTCAGATATTGCTAGTTTGCGCCATATTAATTGATGATGTCCTTTTCTTACTCCTTTTCAGGTCAGATAAAACTCTTCAGGATATTGTGTATAAATTAGTTCCAGGGCTTTTCAAAAGTGAGTAACTTGTGTAATTGAATTTTTAAAATTTGTTGATTTTTTTTTTTTAAATATGTTAGGCCAAATTTTTAACCCTTCCCTTCCCACCCCCTTCAGATGAGATGAAGAGGAGAAGAGACTTTTACGCAGCTCACCCTTCAGCAGATGGTAAATGGGGAGAAGGGGGGAAGACATCTTATTTGTGGAGGAACATTTATCTACTAATTTATTGAGTTTACTGTAAATGGCCCCTTCTGTTTAAATATAAAATATTTTTATTAAGTTCAATTTTTTAAAAATTGAATTTCAACATGTCTTGATAGCTGCCAATGGCTCTAATGAAGATAGAGGGGAAGTGGCAGATGAAGATAAGCGAATTATAGCGGACGATGAGATAATAAGCTTATCCATTGAGTTCTCTGACCAGAACAGGTAATTCTTAGGAAATCTGTTTTATGCTAATGTGGTTATTTGATACTTCATTTTACCAATGAATGTTCTGTCTCTTAGATTGGATCGGAAAGTAAACAAGGAGAAGTCTAAAGAGGAGGTATGTTCTGTATTACAGAAATGCAAGGAGGAGGCCTTGGATTCTGGACTTGGAGAGGCTTTAGAGTGTGCTTTAGAATATTCTGGGGTCAGATGATGCTGATGTGTAAGAGGGAGCCACGTGTGATATTTAACCATCAGAATTTACTTTATATATGGTTGCAGTTCTTCAAATCATTTTACATAGTACATGGTAATAGACTTGATTTACTGTATGTTAAGAATTTGTTCACTTAGTACTTAAAATAATAATAAATTCAAAGTGTGACTGGCTGAGAGTTCGGCTGCATTTGGTGTGGCCATTAGTACCCTTATAACAGGCAGTTGAAATTTTCTTATCTGAAAGCTAAGACAGTGGAAGAAAATTACTTTGTAAATGTCCTCATAGGTGAGTGATAAAAGATACCTACGGTGCCCGGCAGCCATGACTGTGATGCACGTAAGGAAGTTCCTCAGAAGTAAAATGGACATACCAAATACTTTCCAGGTATCTCCTTTATAATTGTCAGGCATTTTTGTGTAAGTTTTTAGTTTTTAATTTTTCTTTTTGGATTCTGGACCTAAAAAAGTAACAAGAAGAAAATCTTATATTTAATGGTAAAGTTTAAGACAGCTCTTAAAGTACTTTGGATGAATTATATGTTATGCTATGAAAACAAATCCCCAACAATTTCTAGAAATACTTTTCCTCACTTAAATTTTAAAAAGAATTCTTATCTTAGTCCAAATGCCTGATGAAAATGTTTTTGAAAGCATTTTTGGGTTTCATTTAGATGACAAAAAACATGTGGATTTACCTTTTTTCTTTTGTCACTGAATACCTGAACTATATTTCAATAGATTGATGTCATGTATGAGGAAGAACCTTTAAAGGATTATTACACACTAATGGACATTGCCTACATTTATACCTGGAGAAGAGTAAGTAGCTGTCTACCCATAGGTTACATTGACCAACTGCATGTAGAGTTAAGAATGATTTTTTTTTCTTTCCTTTTAACTTTGTAGAATGGCCCACTTCCTTTGAAATACAGAGTTCGGCCTACTTGTAAAAGAATGAAGATCAGTCACCAGAGAGATGGACTGACAAATGCTGGAGAACTGGAAAGTGACTCTGGGAGTGACAAGGCCAACAGCCCAGCAGGAGGTGTGCCCTCTACCTCCTCCTGTTTGCCCAGCCCCAGCACTCCAGTACAGTCTCCTCATCCACAGTTTCCTCATATCTCCAGTACTATGAATGGAACCAGCAACAGCCCCAGTGGTAACCACCAATCTTCCTTTGCCAGTAGACCTCGAAAATCATCAATAAATGGGTCATCAGCAACTTCGTCTGGTTGAGTCCTGGGACTGCTAAGGAAAGAAAATTTCACCCCCTGATTTAGATATCTTCATCCATTACAGCTTTATAGATGCTAATACATGTGACTGTCGTCCAATTTGCTTTCTTTTGTAGTGACATTAAATTTGGCTATGAAAGATGGACTAGATGTGATATTCATATGGATGTTAATTGAAAAGAAAGGGTTTTTTTCTGTAAAGAATTGGATTCTGAGAAGGCAGGCAAGATTTTTTTCTGTGTTAGGAAAGATGTGAAATGGTTTCTGTAACTATTGTTTGGATTGGGAAATGGTCTGCAGTGGGTAGAAACATGGGCCATAGTTTGTTAATCTCAACTAACGCCTACATTACATTCTCTTTTATTGTTCTTGTTGTTCTGTTTTGTGAACCTGTAGAAAACAAGTGCTTTTTATCTTGAAATTCAACAAATGAAAAGAATAAGCATAGAATAATGTATTCTATGTAGCCATGTCACTGTGAATAACAAATCCTTGCATATTTAGCCATTTTAATTCCTGTTTGATTTTTATTTCTCTGTTGCTACACAAAACCGATCAAAGAAAACTTCAGTTTTACAATCTATGCCTAAAAGCGGGTACAACCGTTTATTTCACTGACTTGCTTAAATGATTCGCTTTTGTAAGAATCAGATGGCATTCTGCTTGTTGTACAATGCCATATTGGTATATGACATAACAGGAAACAGTATTGTATGATATATTTATAAATACTATAAAAATACTGTGTTTCATGCACCCAGAAATGGTTGTTAAAATTCTCCGAATTGTTCGACCTTTACAGATACCCATACTATACCTACTATGTTGAGCCTTACCAGCATACATTTTGTGTGTTTTGCGTGTATGACTAACTTCACATTTCCCATTTGGAAGCAATTGGCAAATTCATCATAGTTCTGACTTTTCTGCTATACTTTTAAAATTAATGTTGTCATAAAAAAACTTTTAAGACAATTGGAAATAGGGTCTTAATTTTCCATTGGTTATGATGGATTTTCATGTACTTATTTATCTCTGGAATTCTAAAGTAGATTTTTAAATAAACCAGCTAATTGCTGGAAGAAGGCATTTTATCTACAATTATTTTAGTATGTGGTATAGTAATAATTTCAGATTTAAGAGTTGCTTCAACAGTTAAATCAGCTGTCTCTCTAATGTCTGGGAATAGAAGCAATTTATTATGGATTTCTACAGGTATTTTTAAGAGCAAACGTGTTGAGCTCAGATATGAATGACCCCATAAATTCTCAGTTTGTTTTGCCTTGGTCGGAGTTGGTGTGTGTGCATCACCCATCAGTTATTTGTGAGGATGTTTATATAAAGAATATTGTTTCATGTTTGTATGGGAAATTGTAGCTAAACATTTCAATGTCTCCAATCTGCAAAAGAAGCACAATTCTATTGCTTTGTCCTGCTTATAGCCATTAAATCATTACTTTTACATATATCGCTGTTACTTCTGCTTTCTTTAAAGATTCAGTAAATGTTTTATGAAGCCACAAAATATATTTTTATTTTAACCTAAATTTGTACAGTACCATTGTATGTGTTGTTTCTAATTATAGATGTAAAATGAAATTTCATTTTTAATTGGAAAAATCCAATAAAAAGGATATTCATTTAGAAAATAGCTAAGATCTTTAATATAAATTTGGTATGAAAAGCACAATGTGCAGAAGTTTTGGAAACCCTATAGTGGACTACAAAGGGTGAAACCTAAGGAGAATACATTGCTGTCTTCAGATGGTGTTGCTAAGGAGTACATGTTTTGTTGTATATTGCTTGAGAGCCCAGTGGAAGATGTATCTGTTTATTTACAATCTTTGAAGTAAAGGTTACCAATGTTTGCCAATTTGGGTGAATTTAACTCATTTTTCTAAGCTTTTCTCAAGTTTTTGATGATGCTGTCTAGGACAAAAGACAACCTCTGTGATGGACTTATTTTTGAAAATGCTTGTTAAAATGTCAGGTGCATTTATAGCCTACTTAGTATTTATCATACTTGAAAACATTGCCATTTACTGTATTTGGGAAGAGGCTTTTTACCCTTACTCAATTTTAAAATTGCTTAAGCTTAAAAGGATATTTCAGCCAAAAAAAAACCCTGTCTTTTAATAAAACAAAGATTACGATGGTTTGCAGTCTTAACTAGTTATTAAGCTCTTACCATTATGATTCAAACCTTTCCTAAGTTAGCATTTTAAAAATCTGCACCTTAACACTCCTATCAAAGCTCCCAACTTTGTAACTAACCAAAGCAGAGTACTTGAAAAGTTGGCCTTTTGGACTTTAGCTCCTAAAAAGTATTCCTGGGTCCTAGAATACAAAGTAGGTGGTGCTAACCAAGTATTCTACAGAAAATGCCTAAAATGAGTCCACAGATACCTAGTTTAGATGGAAAACAAACAAACAAACAAAAAAAACCCAGGCTGGCTGTGTTTATAGTGTCAATAGTGATCTATCTTGCTTTACACACTGTAAGCCACTTTACAAGTACTTTCTGCTTTCTACGTTGTTGTTGTCGGCCGTTAATTGCTCTGAGAAGACAAAGTTGCCCTTCAGTTGACTTAACTAGTTAACCACATTACTGCATTTCCACCTTTTGTGTTGGCACATGTGTGCGCAGATGTTAGGGTCTCTGGAGGTAAAATGCAACAGGAGGATAAACTGGCTGGAACTTCATCTTTTCCTGTACCCCAATGATTGGAATTAGACTTTATTTGTAGTGTTTTTCATCACGATGTGTGGGCCTTTCAAGAACAAGTTGTGTTCTGAAACCTTAATGGGAACTTAAATACCCATATGTAATACAACTTGCATTAATCAGCAAGAAATGAGGACGTTTGGTCTTTTCACATAGATGATAACTTTTAGACGGTATGGGTTTCAGAAACACTGCACTTGGAACTTCATCTTGGAATTCTGGGATGAGGGAACTATTTTCTCTTTGGATTCTAAAGGTTAAATAAATCTTTGTTCCGTTGCACCAGGAATGACAGAAGTTGATAGTGCTTATATGGAAGATACTCTTCCCTACTTCTGAAACAACAAAAAGCTCTTGATCAAATTACATATAAAATAAACTTCCATTATGTTCTTCTGTGTCTTCTAGCAATATGCTAATTAAACCCTTTTCAAAAATTGTACCTTTATGACACCTAATGTGTAGAGCAGACTCTGGCTCTAACCTAAAAAGCTCTTGGGTTAGATACATTCATGTCACTTAAATATGTTTTCTTCGTGTATAAAATAAACACCACAACAAGTGATTATTTCTAAAACTAGCTCAGAAAACTCTACTTCAAGAAAAACCCAAAAGGAAAAAAAAAAAAAGAAATCCCTTGAACTCACTGGGATCACAGGGGCAGGTCCTACATAAGGAAGAGAAGTTACACGTCCAGTCTTCCAGTAAACTTGAGGCAGGAGACCGTGGTCGAGAGGATCGCCTGGCAAATCTCAAGATTGCCGGGCTTCGATTATGAAAGTCTCTGAAAATGTTTACATAGTCGAATGTTTCCTGTTTCCGCAGTTAATTTTTTAAACGTTTTTTCTTCTTTTGGTTCCTGAAACGGATTTCCTTTATTTGCATCAGTTTCTTTTTCTTAGTGTGTAATTTCTGGAGGTCTTTGTCACATGAAGAACTTGACTATCACTTGTCATCATCCAGACGACGACATCAGACGTCATTTATCGCCCTGAAGATGTTCAAGTGGAAAACATCCCGAAATCCCATTTAACCCTCCAAATAAATAGTTACATACTCAATAAAAACTTCCACCGGGTTAAATTATTCTTTCCTCTGACCCTTGCCATGAAAATACTACTTCCAGATATGGTCACAAGTAACTTCCAAAAACAGGAGGCGGTTCGCCACGTCGACTGCAATAAGATCGCTGCTCGGCTTTAATTTGGGGCCATCATGAAACCTCCGCGTCGGGGTGAATGTGAGACTTCAAGCTTCCTGCAGGTTGGAACATCAACGCCATCAGCTGGAATCCAGGCTGACAGCAGACTGCGAACTGGGAAACGCGTCGAAAATTTCAAAACTGGGGCGAGAGCGTTTGGAAAACGCACCGAAGGGTGCCTGCAGGTGCAGAGAAGGGTGTGCAGGAGCTAGCCTTGGGTGCAGAGGGCCAGGGATCCCAACACCCGCAAAGAGGGGCGCTCGGGGAAGACGCAGGACCAGGGTGATGAGGATGCCACTGAGGTCCCCCAAATGCCCAGTGCGGGGTGGAAAGGCCTCCGGGCAGCGGCGGAAGGCACTTCTAGGCCCGGGCACGCTACAGGGTAAATGTCCCTTCTCCTTTCCCTTAATTTCACTCCCCGAGGCGCGAGCCGCACACTCGGCCTCTACCCGAGCGAGCGCAGGCCGTGGGGGTGCCGGGAGGCCATTTTGCGCGTGCGCCGCTCGCCTCGCACCGCCCTCAGCTTGGTGGACCCGGCTCCCGCCAAATTTGAAAGCCGGATTGACAGGCCCTGCAGGGCTCCCGGGCTGGAGCTTGCCGAGTAGGGGCCGGGCTGAGCATCCGCGCCCGCTGGGCCGCGCCATGTCCCGACGTGGCTCCCTCCTCTGATGCACGCGTGCACACGCGGGGCCGAGGCGCGTGCACACCGCGGCGCGAGGGCGAGGGCAGGAGGACCCAAGGAAACCCGCGGGCGACCGCGCTTCGTCCTCGCCTGCACTCTCCGCAGCCGGTCTCCGAGAGCCCCGGGGGTGTGTTCGTCTGGGTGGCTTTCCATCCGGGTCACGGGCTTCCCCACGGCCACTTCCCCCTTTCGATGATGGGATGACCAGGTGAAGGGCGCCGCGGCCTCGACTCAGGATGCCCGCACGGGACCGCAGCCGAGGGTGGGGCCCACGCGGGCGCTTCAGGGGCACCAGCGCCTTCCCTGACCCACGCGCGCCCTGAGGAACATGGACCTCGGAAGAAGGGACCGGGAAGACCGTGCAGAAGCGAAAGCGGCCACGCCGGGCTACACGCGCGATGCACACGGTGCCGCAGGAGTCGCCATTGGGCAGAGGATTCCGGCCTCCAGTAGCACGTTGTGTGAAGCGTCACAGCTGGCTCGTCCACGTGCACGATCTTTTTTCTTTTTTCAACCGCTGTTTTGGCAAATGCAACCCCCTCCCCCGGGTCTGCGCCTCTAGTGGCGGCGTCCTCCAACCTCACTGTCTATGGCCAGCGAGAGAGCCAGTGGAGCCTCGGGTTTTCCCAATCCCTGCTACGCCCTCGGTTGTCGGTTCCCCAGGGCGGAGATTCTAGCCGCCCTGGGGTCGCGAGAAGCGGAGTCCCGGCCATTCCCCTCCCGGGCCTCCCGCCTCCCAGGCCAGGTTGGGAAGAGGGGACTTGGGAGCGAAGCCTGCGGGGTCCGACGAGAGGCTGGCGCTGCCCGCAGCTCCGGGGACCGGTCGGAGCCAGTCGTTGCGTGCCAGAGCCGGGTGTCGGCTCCAACCCCGTCGCGTGAGGCGGCTCCTGAGTGGAGAACAAAGGCCGCGCCGAGGCGAGTCCGCGCCCAGGCGGCTCCCACTCCCCGCATGAAGCCCCGCGGCTGGGCGCTCGGCCCTAGCCTCGGGGCGGACGGGGGCGGGGGTCGCCGAGCCGCAGTGCTGCTTTGGCTGAGGGCGCGGCTATTTTGACTCTGGCGGGAATCAGACAACCCCGCCATCCCGGAAGCCCTGGGGCCCCACGCGTGACCCCGCTGCAGGCACGGACCTGGGGTGCTGGGGCAGGGATTGTCCCGCGCGCGGCCCTGGCGTTGATCCCCCAGCCCGTATGTACCTCTCCACCTTGCAGCCGGCGGCAGCGGGTGCGCGCTCGGCGGAGGCTCGGTTGCCAGTAGCAACCACACGACGGCGATTTGCAGCCCGGACCGCAGTCATTGCTGCTTCGGGGACCGTTGCCTCCTCTGACGCTTGGGAGTCAAGCATCTGACCCCTGGGTGCTGCCTTCGGGGACGTCGCTCACCCCCACCCCCGGTCCTTGCCAAAAAGAGACCCCCGAAGCCAGCGCCTGGGCTTGGCCCTTTCCGCACCGCAGACAATAGGGGCGGCACGTGGGGCGGAACCCGAGTTGTCCCCAGGACGCGGGCACTTTGCAGAGCCCCAGCCCTAGGTGCCCTCTTCTCCGACTTTAGCCGAAATGCCATTTGAAGGGCCTATCAAGAAAGCTTTTGTAGATATCAGAAACAGGGACGGTGTCAAAAGAAAAAAAAGATGCTCACCACCCTTCCGCAACACCCAGAGTTCTGTCCTCTTTTGGTGACCCTGGCTTTCCCACAGCCACAGCCACACCTAGTTTCCCTTCTTCTTCGTCTACCACAAATATTTTGCCTAAAATCCAGAATGCAGTAATTTGCGTTGGCTCAAACATTGCATCCAGGTGCTTGGTTCTTGTTATTTATAGGTGAAGTGGATAGAGCACCCCACCACCATCCCATTTCTTTTGATGAACCACAGCAGCCTTAGGCAGTGTGGACTCGTGCTTCAAGTGATTGACAAGAACCCTTAGGGACCTTTCTGCATGCTCGTGTGTATGTGTGCGTGTGTATTTCTAGGACACTACTTTAGCCTTTTAAAACAGAACTCTTGTTAGTGTTTTAGACAGGTTTTTACTTAAGAAAAGTCAAGTATCCAGCTAAATGTACACTGCCAAATTTCTTTGGCTCTTAGTAGCTGCACTGGTCATAAGTAGCTATTACATTAGCTGAGTGTTTTTCGTGGGTTGAAATTTCCCATAAGAGGCAAATGTGCCAAAATGTGTAAGAAGTTTGGAGTTCCTAAGGGAGAAGTCCTGTCTTATTTACCTTTGTATGTTCTGGACTCCTTTTTATAATTCAACAAATATTTGTCGGATTTCCAGGGGCTTTCAGAAGTCTTAATTATCCTTAGAAAGAAAAACAAACAAAAATGCCTTAGTAATTATGACCACAGTCTTGAATATGTTTAATGATCCCAATGAAGAGCTCGTGGTATCCACCAGATACCCTCATCCATAAGTATTTTAACCTAATTCTATTTCAAACGTGGTAGCCTGCATTTTAAGATAGCTGACAGATGTTTCAGGATTCTAAGGAGAATGGTAAATTGTACATAAGAACTTGCAACTTTGCCCATTTTTTCACCCAAAGTGGCTGAAAATTTAGCTTAAACAGCCATTGTTAGATTTTAAAAATCGTTTTTCATACTTCAAATAGCATAGACCTGACATCCATTTACTGTCTTTATAGTTCTACAAGAATGTTTAAAGGACCAATATTAGATATTGGCACTTTGAAATACCTATTTAATAAGCTCTCACATATATTGGAAATAGTTGAAATGTCTTAATCATAAATGATGAGAAACTCAGTACCCATCTAAAATGACTCAAGAAATGTTACAAAAGGGATTCACCCTTAACCTTTACAAAATGTCAAGTTCATTAGACATTTTACTTCAAAGAAGAAAGCCCTCCTTGGTTAGCTTGGAAACCTAACAACCTGTATTTTGCCTAACCACCATCACCATCACCTTAAAAATAGGAAAAGAAGGCTTCAGTGAAAAGTTCCTTTCTACTGTCTTTCAAGAAAGAAAAGTGCCAACAACTTGCTTTGGGCCAAGTTAGAGAGATTACCCTCTTTTTTCATTACAACTGTGTCTTTCGGTGGACTGAAGGATAAGATCAAAGTGCCTTCATATTCATGAGAATTATTGCCATTGACTTGAATAATGATGGATTTCATCGTTTTTATTTATACTGAAACCTGGAACACTGCTGCTTTTGAGGCTACACCCCTAAGGCTATAAAATTTCTTCTGTGAGGGCTCAAAAACCCAAGCAATTAGGTCTGACACCCACAACATTTCCATAATATACTTCTGTACAGAAGACTCAAAACAAAACAAAACAAAACAAAACACTTCTACAGAATCTTGCCACTCAAATTTTGACTCCTTTCCAGCCTTCTCAACAAAACTCTTAAGTTCAGCAAGTACACTTCCAAAATATTTTATGAATTCATTGTAGTGGGAAGATACAGTACTACAACTTTTATCTGTTCAGGAATCAGAGATTAGTGTTATCAGTAATTAGGTAATAACAGTTTGGTGGTTTTTTTTTTTTTTTTTTTTTTTTGCTTTGAACATGGTTCATGATTCATTGCAGTTTGTTTCCTAGTGTGAGTGAAGAACTCAACGTAAGCTTGAGAAAATGTGTTTACCAGCTGTTTCTATATATGCCTCATGACAATTTTCTTCAAGTATTTTCACTTGGGTTTTCTTCAAAGTCTTGTCATTTTTCTAAGGAGAAATAAGCTACCAGATTCAATGGAATCCATTTAGTTTTACCAAATGCTCATTTTTGATTAACAAAATTCATTTATTATGCTTACACCAAAGTGGAGAACACTTTTTAGGAAATTCATTACAATAAAGTAATCTTACACTGAATAATGCAAGCAACCTTTAACCTAGGCTTAGGAAAATGTGTTTTCAGGAACTTTAACCTGCATAGCCTCTTAACTTATAGGGAGACAATAGTGCAAAACAAGTCTATTTTGTTATCTTGGTCTGCAATGGGTTCTGGAAATATCCTTTCCCAGAAAGATAATTGATCCTAGTTACTTAGCATCCTTCTTAAACTTTTCTCATGCCTTTATAGCATTATACGAGAGCACCAAATTCTTTTAAAAAGTCAATGCTTTCTACCCAGTTGTTTTACAAGAAGTCTCTTCACTTTATTTTGTGTTCTTGGTATTGCCAAGAGTTCATCAGTAAACTGTTTATCTTTGGGATATGTCCATAAAAATACTGAAATTATCTGAAAATTTCCAAGAGCTTTATCCTTGTTTTAGAAATAAAGTGGTAATCATATTTTTGTTTCACCAGGAAAAAAATGCATCTAGAATACAAAGCATTCCTTTGTAATTGTTTTAAGACTACGTTTTTCTTTTAATGGGAAAGGTAATAATATTTTCTTCACATGGATTATCTATTATATTATTTCTATGAAAACGTTTTTTTCTCATTATAAAATGAGTTGATATTGGAATAGAACTTAAAATATTTCAGTTTAGGATATTCAGATATTACTTTTGAAACAATAAACTGGCCGAAAAGGACACGGGTGCAAAGGACAGCGGAAGCAAGTCCTTTGAAAGAAAGATGTGGTACTGCCTAGTCCTCGAATTTAATCCACTTTTTAGCGGAGTTTACTGTCTGCTCGCGTCACCTCTAAAGAAACGAACCCAGATCAAACGCAGACGCTGTTTTTTGCTGCAAAGGCTTTAGAACCCTCGCAAACCCTTACTGTTCTTTTGCAGTAATTTCCAGGAATCAGCGCGATACAATCAATTATTCTCTAAAATAATCAATACACCAGACGTTTGGGCTTGGGAGTAGACACGAAGAACCGCAAAAGTTTCTTTTAAAACTGTTTTAGTCTCGCACATGCGCACTGAGTTGCAATTGCTCCCTCCTCCCCTCCTCCCCGCTTCACCCCTAAATAAGCCACAGGCTCCACTGCGCGCGTCCGGGTCCTGGCCTGCGTCCGGGTCCTGGCCTGTGCCCGGGGGTCCTCGGGAGCTGCTGGGAGACCCGCCGGCTTCCCGCCCCGCGTGGCGGGCCAGGGAGCCGAGCCCTGCCGCAGTTCTGGGTATCCCGGGAGTACAGGCGAGCCGAGCGGCGGGGAGCGTGCGCTGCGGCGGCGCTGCGGCCTGGGCGCTGGGCTCCGGGCTCCATCCGCCGCGGCCTTGGGGCACTCGGGCCGTGCTGCAGCCAGCCGGGCAAGGAGGCTGGAGCGGAGACTCCCGGGACAGCCCGCGCGGCCTGGCCGGAGGAGCAAAGTGAAAGGAGAGGCCTGGCTGGGTTTAGCCGCGCCGTGTCCCAGGCCGAGGCCGGGTCGCGCAGTGCATCCGCCGCACGGGCCGCGCGCCCTTCCTGCTGCCGCCCCGCGTCCCCGGGTCACCACCCCACCGCTCCCGCCGCCCTCGTGGGCCCCGGGAGGCTCCGGGGAGTCGGGGAAACTTGGGGCAAGTGGGCAAAACAAAGGAGGTCGGGCCTTTCCCTTGGTCAGCGCCGCACGCGGCTGCCCATCCGGGGCAGTGCCATCCCGCCGGGACCCCGCGGCCACAGCTGGCACCCGGGGATCCGCGCGCGTCTGGCTCGCGTGGGCCCCTCCGCTCAGCCTGGCGTGACCTGAACCGGAGGAGCGTGTGCACAGCGTGCTCGACGGCTCCGAGTACTGGAGGGGTCCTTTCCAGCTCTGTCTCTTGTGTTTTGTACAAAATAATGAGAATTTTTAACAATAATAATAATGAGATTTTTTTAACGTGGGGGAGCAGAATATATACGGTCTCTAAAAGAAGTCTAACAAAATTTGGAAAACGTGGGTGTTGAGGGAGTGTTGAGATAATCTGATGATCGCCAATGCAGAGTTCTCAACGTTTTCTAAGCATTTTGACTTTGGAACAACTTTTTGTTAGTGTTTTTTGAGACAGTCTCCCTATAGCTCTAGCTGACCTGAACTCACTATGTAGACCAGGCTGGCCCTGAACTCACAGAGATCCGCTTGCCTTTGCCTCCTGAATGCTGGGATTAAAGGCGTGGCCCACCACACCCGGTTTTGGAAGAACTTTTAGAAAACTGGTATAATAATAAGATATTCACACACGTACACTAAGAAGCAGTGTTTTTTTCCCCTCTGCGTGTTCCCCTCCATGGGCAATGTTGCATTTGACTCATATTTAAAACGTCGATTTTTTTTTTTTCTAAAGTATCAATCATTAAGCTACTTGGTGCCTTTGGGGCAGGGTGAGTGACGTTACTCAAATGTTGAATCTCTCAGATTGTGGTTTTCCTTGGGAGTGGACTGAGATGCTGGAAGCTCAGCGTTCACCGAGGCAGGCAGAGGAAGCCCAGGATAGGTGTTGCTAGATCTGCTCAACTCCCTGCCATGGTTAGCTTGACAGTCTCTTGGCCTCAAAAGAAGTAGGAGACCGTTAAAACCTATGGACTTGACTTGAAAAGATTTGAAAAGCAAAGACTAATTATTATAAGGCATAAACACAATGCATGCATAAAACTGTCAATCTTTCCCTCCCTGTGCAAGTGTCTTCACTTCTGCTCTGCTGACAGATTTGATGGCACCACTTAATGGTCTGCAGACCTAAAGCTCCTACTGCTTATGCTCAGATAAGGGATGTAAATGTTGAAGAAAACCCTGTTTGCTTTCATCTTCATGACAATATCTGAGTCTGCTAATGTGGTTATGGAGTATCTAATGTTTCTATGTGAATAGGGGGTTATTTCAGTAGTTTCACACTCAGTGTTAGCAAAAATGATTATTGTATTTTCATAACTTGAATAATTGCATTCAGTAACCAACTGAATAATTGAAAAGATACTAACATGTTTGAATTCTTTTAAAAAAGGTTTCATATCTGTATAAAGGAGATAATAGTTTGTTAAAAATAAGCCTTTCATTATTTAAATGTTTCAGAGTTCACCATCCCTACTTTATCCTCACCCTCTCCATCTTTGCTCCCAAAGCACTTACAGTGCAATTATATACAGAGCAGTTACAGTCCTTAAAACAGTGGTAGGTATATGCCTGTTCAGTTAATAAGACTGTATTCTTGCAGAGTGAACTGATTTCTCTTACTAGACCTCATGCCCTGGGAGACATGGACATTTTCTTATTAGCAAAATGTCTGACACACAGTGATATTGTTTTGTGTTAGACTTAATAGGAAAATATATGAGTGCTCTAGGTGCCTCAACCAGTTTTTTTAAAATGTGGTTGCTGATATATGATTAGCATATGTAAAACTTTAACTTAAAATTCAGCAAGGAGCTGAGAAATACATGTATGTGAAAGTTAGCAAAGCTTCTTTTAGCATATAGCCCCATGATAATGGAGTTTTCTGGATTCTCAGAGGAGGTTTGTAAAGATAAACAGAACAAGATTTTAAAGCTGGTTTTCTGTTTTGGTGCTTTCAGTCTCATTTTCATAAATTAGGTAAAAAATGATTTTGAAGTTATGTAATTAGTCTTTTCCAATAGGAGACAAAGGCTTCCAAACTTTTCAGTGAAACATTTTCTCAAGTTATTACTATTTCATTCCCAATCAAATGTGTAGTTTCAAGTCAGCTAGTGCTTTAAGAAGAATAATCTTGGTTTGATAACACTTTGTCTTTTTGAGTAGTTCTTGTTCATTTAACTGTTAATCTAAATGTTTATATGTGATCATGGAACATTCATTTAACTTTGTGAAACAGAGAAGCATTTTGTTTTAAAGTTGATTAACCTGGGCCAGAAAATACTGAGTAGTTTTATCAGTTAGAATAATCTCTTCAGTGTATTTTATATTTAAATTACCAACAATTGCATTTATATGTACATTATGATTATTGTTACATTTCATCATTGAACTCCAAAAACTTTTTAAAAGCAGACCAGAATAAAAAATAAAGATCTACCTTCTTTAATATGTCCAACTTCTTCAAATATGAAAGAGGCATTCTGTGATGTTTCATAAGGACATTAAATTTAACTCATGGGCACTGTTAATGACACACTTAGGCTTTACAGTTTGAAATCACTGGCATACCATTTGAATTTAACTTTTCAACTGTATCGGCTCACAAGTAGATTTTTGAGCTCTTAGCAATTTTGAAGTTGAAAATACATAGCAAAGTAACTACTAAAAATAGCAAGGGGTAGTAATTTAGGAGCATGAATTGTTTGTGTAAAGACTGAAACTAAACAATGGGACCTTTTAGTTTTAAGGGGATTTTTTTTCTTCATAATGCAACAAGGAACTGAAAATAAAATTAGGACAGTTCATTTGCAACTTTAATTATTTACTTAGTGTTTTCCCCTTCATCTCTACATGGGAACACACAACAGCATCTATTTTAAAAGGCCTTGTTGGGAAAATGTAGAAATCATTGTGAAACTTGGACCTCAGAGTTAAGTGAAAGGATTGTCAAAAGGCATGTGCCAGCCCTGGGGGGGGGGGGGGTCAAGGAAAGGACTGAGCACACACCTTCCTTTCCCTGATGGACAGTCCATTTCCCAGCTGTCTGGGGGCTCCACAAAATATCAGGACTTCATCATAGAGCTGAGGTCTGGGTGAAGACTTTAAAAGTGATTGTAGAGGACTCTAAATCTAAGAACCAGCTAAATCTGCCTACTCCCTTGTATTGGAGCAGAGTTATCATGGATTTCCTGTCTGTCACTGCTCTGCAGGGGCTGTGGCTATCTGCCCATTGGACACCTGGTGAAACTGCAGTTTCAGATAGAGAAATATTTAAAGTTGACACCTGTCACCGAAACATTTAGTACATAGTTTTCACAGAAAAGCTAGTACAGTGCTTAAATTTGATTAAAAAACAACTGGGTAAAGAGCTCAGCTTCTGTAAATTGGTCTTCCCAGGTAAAGACTTTCTTGGAAATATCACTCAACAACACTATGAAGCCCGAATTTAAAGAGTTTTAAAAACTCACATTGAAATGGGGTGACAGCAAAATTGGTAGTAATTAGGGGAAAGCCTGGGAGACAGGATATTTGTCATATTATTTCTCCTCTGCACTCTCTCCCGGTCTCCAGAAGTCCTTAATTGCTGCTAATGTAGTGTAATTAAGGGTGTGAACATGGTTGTTGTGACCCTCTAAGAATTCAGAAATCAGATGGCAGGTGTGTAAGAGCTGCATTATAAAGAAGTGACCGGGTTGCACTGGTAAAAGACACGTGGCTGCACGTGGGGTTTGCCGTGGCGGGGCAGCTCAGTCCCACTAGGTGCAGTCCAGGACGCCTGAGCCACCCGAGGTGACACCGGGGCACCCTTACCGCCTCTGACCGTGGCTGTGACAGCATGCCAGGGCTCCACTATCGCTGCGTTCCGGTTCCCTCGGGTTGCCGGGCGTGCCAGCACACGGAGCAATTGGTGGAGGTGGAGGTGGCTGAGAGCGGACCCGCAGCGCCATGAGTCAGCGGCGGCGGAGCTGCGGCGGGAGCCCCGACGGGTGGTCACAGGACGGGCTGCTCCACCTGGCCTCTCTCTCTAGTGTTGAGCTGTACCAGAATGCCCAGACCCGGTTCGTGCGGATGGTGGCGGAGCAGGCGTCGACCAGACCCCAGAACATCAAGACGCTGCAGAATGCGGGTGAGCCTGCACCCTGGCTCATCCAACCAGCAGCATCCCCATCCATCCTCAGCCCCTCATCCTCATCCATCCTCATGTACCCTCAGCCCTTCATCTTCAGCCCCACATCCTCATCCATCTGCATCCACCCTCAGCTCTTCATCCTCATCCATCCTATCCATCCTCAGTCCCTCATCCTCATCCATCCTCATGTACCCTCAGCCCCTCATCTTCAGCCCCACATCCTCATCCATCTGCATCCACCCTCAGCTCCTCATCCTCATCCATCCCCATCCATCCTCAGGCCCTCATCATCCCCATCCATCTTCAGCTCTTCATCCTCATCCATCCTATCCATCCTCAGTCCCTCATCCTCATCCATCCCCATTCATCCTGAGCTTCCTGTGAGCCCTCATCCCCATCCACCCTCAACTCTCTAGTCCTCATTCATCCTCAGCCTCCCTTTGCCCAGCACCTGGTCTCACCAGCTCCACGTCCCTCTCCTCTCGCCCCAGCTGCCCGCCTCCACAACTCCCTTCCAGCTCAACTTTTGGGGAACGGTGGAGAAAGTGTGGCCAAGTTCCTCCTGTAGAGCCCCCAGACCTCCCAAAGGACTTTGCGGGGTGAGGGTTGAGGGTGAGGGGCTTGGTATCATTCCCATCTTCATTGTAATCAGGCGGATTGTCAGGTTGAATCAAGGCCCTGTGAACTGCCTAGAAGTCATTTTACATGGACGGGAACCCACCCTAATCAGACCCATTTAAACCTGGCACCCTTTCTTCTCACTCTTTGATCATGTTGACTTCTACACAGCAGAGCAATTCCAGGCTGCTTTTTACAGTTCTCCCATTATAGTAGTGAGAGGGGAATGGTGTGCTGGAATCTTCCCAGAGATTCCAAGCCGGTAAAGACCTGGCTTTGGGAATACCTTCCAATGTCCTCACTCTACCCCTCAGTCTGAGAGGGAGAAAGGAAGAGAAAGAGAGAGGGAAGGAGGGGAAGGCGTGAGGCTGAAACGTTTTACTTCTGGTGGGTCAATCGTGATTCCAGCACTGCTGTGGGAGTTTTCCGTGGGTGACAACAAACCCAGATGGGGCACCGAGGTCAGACCACATATCACTCCAGCTTGGTGAATCAGTGACTTCAGTTAGTGACATTAACGGAGCCAGCTTACCAGAGGCTATACCACTGAAGGAAGAAAAAAAGTCTCTCTTCAGCAACCTTAACCACTTAAATATCCTGGAGAGTGTCAGGTCCTCTTAAGCCTCTCCCCCCAACACCCATTCTCTAACTCTGCATCCTCGGGTGAGGAGCCTCCCAGGATACAACCTTAATGGGCCCAGTCTTGTGCTGGGCCTCCTGCTGATAATCCGCAGCTGCTGAGAGTTCAAGAGGGCACCAGCCTGGAGGAGGTGACTGGAGAACCACTGACTGAACTGTAAGGCAGCTATGGTCTGCTTAAGAAATCTTCAGTTTATAAGATGAGCTCTTTAAGAGTAATTTAAATTAACACATCATTGAAAACAAATTGAGAACACGTTGTCATAGCCAGAGTATTTAGACACTGTCTGCTTGTCTAGGTTGCTCTGAGGGGGAGCATCTGCTTCTCAGGCACTTCCCTTTGTCAGTGGGATTTTATTGTTTATTACTTCTGTGTTTCACTGGTAGTGGTAGTGGGGGGCCATTTAGAGTGGAGGTGTTTTTTTTTTTTAGGTAATTGTAGATTTGTATGTACTTGCAAGGAATAAAACAAAGTCTTTTATTTAGCTTCCTCCAGTGACAGTTTTCCAAACTTTAGGACATCATAATAGCAAGGGTGCTGAGACTGACAGAGGTTGCTTCCATTGCTTCAATTGCTTAGTGCCTCTCCAGTTGTTTCTCTGTTTCAGTCTGTGTGAACCCACCACCATCATCATCGGGATACTTTGATCACTACAAGGATCTCTCGTATCGTTCTTTTACTTTTTGTTTCTTTTGAGACAGGGTCTCTCTATGTAGCCTGACTGACCTGGAACTCACTATGTAGAACAGTCTGGCCTCAAACTCAGAGATATCTGCATGCCTCTACTGGGATTAAATGTGTGTACCACCATGCTGGGCCTAGTTCTCTTATATTGTTTAGAAATGAATTAATTTGTATGTGTGTGTGTGCGCGCGAGTGGTGGATGCACAACCATGTGAGGAGGTCAGAGGACAACCAGAGGAGGCTGGTTCACCCTTCCTCCACCGGCCCTGAGTATGGAACTCAGGCTTGGCAACAGCACATACCTTGACATACCCAGCTGTCTTGCCAGTCCTTGTATTGTCCTTTTAGAATCACTTTCTGTCCCTAACACTGGGGAACCACTGAACGACTAAATACCTCAAGATTTTATTATTGCAAAATTGATTTTGTTCCTTAATTATCTCATGTAGATTAATTTTCTTTATTCTATCTCTCTTGTCTCTTTGTGCACATGCACTCGAAGTAATATTAAGTTTATTAGGGCATTATATATATATATTTGAATTTTGCTTTTTATTTTATATGTATGAGTGTTATGCCTGCATGTATATAAGTGCACTGATGTGCAGTGTGCCTGAGGAGGACAGAAGAGGACATCAGATCCCATGGAACTGGAGTTTCAGGCAGTTGTTAGCTGCCATGTAGGTGCTGGGATTTGAACCTGGGTCCTCTGCAAGAACAGCTAGTGCTCTTAACCACTAAGGCATCTCTTCAGCCCCCTGAATTTTACATTTTAAAAACACAGCTGCTTTTTATTTTCCTCAGTCTTATTCAGTGCCCTCTGTGAATGGATGCTGACTATTTAAGGATTTACTGTTTGGACAGTATGTATATAGCCAAACTAATAACTTTTTAATGGGAAAATATTTAACAATGTAATACTGAAATAATGAAATGTACATAACATACACTCAAGATAAAGAGATTTTAGTGGCAAGTTATTGCTTCCTATAATAGTACAAGGTAGACCATACGATTTTTTTTTCTTTTTAAGACAGGGTTTCAGCTTTGTTGCCTAGGCCAGCTTCTGTCTCAGCCTACCAAGTATCTGGGTTTATAGATGAGAAATACTTACTGTTCCAGTTGTATGAGGAGCTTAATCCAAAGGAGCAGACCAAGTGATCATCAAACTGAAGTGGCTTATGGCTTAGACCTGACATTCTACACTTACTTTTGGCTTATGAAAAAGAAGGAAAATACTGTTCTGAAATTATCTGCCTTTGGCTGCTGCCTCAATTACATGCTAAGATTCCCCCCCCCCCCGCTTTTCTGCAGTAACTGATTTTTTTTTTTTTGAGATAGGGTCTCCCTGTAGCACTTGCTGACCTAGAGCTCCCTATGTAGACCAGGCTGGTCTGTCTGGATGCCTCTGTCTGCTGAATGCTGGGATTAAAGGCTTGTGCCACATACCCAATGAGAAAGTTATTCTTAGCATACTTGAGGTTATCTAGATTCAAGCATTCCTGAAATACTTTTAAATCATGAATATATATGTATATGCATTGTTATCTTTTATCAACTTTGGCAGCTAGAAGTAGTTGACTGGTTAATAAGTTTAAGAAGCATGTTTTGTAGCATTTCAGAATACCAGGACTATAGGTCTGTTTAGGAGTTTTTCTAAAGGACGCTAATAAAAGTCCAAGAAAATTTATTCTTAAAAAAATTTTTTTTTCAGTCTTTTTGAGTCAAGGTCTCCTTGTAGCCCCAGCTGGCCTGGAACTCACTATGTAGACCAGGCTGGCCTTGAACGCACAAGAGATCTGCCTGACTCTGCCTCTTGAGTGCTGGGATCAAAGGCCACTACACCCAGCTGTGAGAAAATTAATTCTTACTGCTTGGCTACTTAAAACAAGCTTTTATTTCTGAACCAGCTATTTATGTAAGTGAAAGTAAAATTCTATAATATTTTACACATAACTTAGAGCAGGAAAATGTGGCAAGTCAGTACTTACATTTCCAGAAAGGTAGGAATAAAGAAGCTTGCATAGCATTTAAAATATACAAAGATGCATTTGTGCCAGGCATGGTGGTGCATGACTTTAATCCCAGCACTTTGGAGGCAGAGGCAGGCAGATCTGTGTGAGTTCAAGGCCACCCTGGTCTACATAGTGAGTTCCAGATCAGCTGGGGCTACAGGGAGACCCTGTCCCAAAAAAGATAAAAAAACAAAAAAACAAAAACAAAAAAAACCAACAAAAGTGCTTACATTAGCAAAATGTATGAAACTTCAAACAAATGCATCTTTGTGTATTTTTTAAGCCACACCCAGCTTAATGTAGGCACTTTAATGGGTTCAGGATTCACAAATAATATATGCTGTCAACAGAAGGTATTTTAAACCACACAGTCTGGAGTAAAGATGAGAACCCTTCAGATCATTTAGTGCCTCAAATGTTACAGGAGGGAAAAGCCCCTCGGTAGCATTTTTTTTTTTTTTTTGGTCTTTTTGAGACAGGGTCTCTCTGTAGCCCCAGCTGTCCTGGAACTCACTATGTAGACCAGGCTGGCCTTGAACTCACAGAGATCCGCCTGCCTCTGCCTCCCAAGTGCTGGGATTAAAGGCATGTGCTACCACTGTAGCATTTTTAATGTATCTAATTTATCCTGGTATGCACACATACCCTGATTCTCTTACTAAAACTCACCCTTCCAAAGGATATTGAAATTGAAAAGAAAATCAGCAGAGTAACTTCAGAACACTGAAGCAATCTTGCCATCACACTGGACTTCTGTTCTCTCTGTTGCCTCCCCTGAGCTGTCCTCACAGTACCTGACAGTACCTCACAGTACCTGACTTCTCCTGATTTATGCCACTCTTGCTTTTAGTATTTCTCTCTCATGACACTTAGCACAGTTGTAAGTATTAAGTTTCTCTTTTCCTCACTAATCATAAATTCCATGCTTACCAAAACTCAGTGGAAAATAGGCATTCAGAATATTGATTACAATGAAAGAAGCCATTTTTTATTTTTCAAAGTTTTTCCACAGCTCTTAAAAGATTAGATTCTTTTTTCTTTCCAATATAATATTTTTGATTCTTTGAATTGCACACAATGTATTTTGATTGTATTCACCCACACTCTTGCCCCTAACTTCCTTCAGATCCACCCACTACCTCCACACCCCTCCCAATTTTGTGTCCTCTTTTTATTTTTTAAATAACTCACTGAGTCCAAGTTGAGCTGCCATATACTTATACTCCTGGGTATGGGGCCATCTACTTGAGGCTGTCAACCTACCAACAGCCACATCCTTAAAGAAAACTAACTCTCCCTCTCCCAGCAGCTATCAACTGTCCAAAGCTCCTCAGTTAGAGGTCAAGGTTCATGAGCCCGTCCCAGCTCCTTGCTGGAATGCTGACTGGCTTGATCTTGGGCAGGTCTTGTGGAAGCAACCACAGCTGCCGTGAGCTCATGAGTGCAGCCGTCCTGTCTAGTCTAGAAAACACTGTTCCACTGAAGTTCTCTGCTTCTTACAATCTTTCTGCCTCCTCATCTGCAATGGTCCTTGAGCCCTGGGGGAAATATGTCTTCCAGGAATCAAAGAACAGAAGGCATAACAAAAAAATTTTAAATTGGCTTATTAAGTCAATTTAAATTCCAATCTCATCTTTTTCAAAAGACAAGAATGAAGAAATGAAGAAAATGGAATTAGGGATTGGAAGAAGGTGTTCTCAAAACAGCTGCTGTACAGAGGCTCACACCCAGAGCTTAGAGGAACCTTTAAAAGGTCATCTGAGAGAACAAGCCAGCTGTGCTGACTGGATGGAGGCCTGAGCAGGGAAGGAGGCTTAGGGTCTACGACACCCTGCTGCCCATCAGCTGGAGAATCCAACTTAACCCACAGAGGGACTACGTCATACCTGGGGAAGTGGCTAAGATCTGGAAAGTCCAAGAAGGCAAGTGTTGCCAAGGTGAACGGAGCTCCTCAACTGACCACATGTGGCTGGTGGACATGGCCAGCCACCAGGGAAAGCTATCTAGCAATTTCTTTAAAAAAGTGTTTTTATTTATTATTTTTATTTTATGTGTTTGAGTGCATTGCCTGCATCCGCGTCATGCAATGCTGTGGAGGTCAGAAGAGGGCTTCGGATTCCCCTGAAATGAGTTAAGGACCGTTTGTAGTCACCATTTGGGTGCTGGGAATCAAACCTGGGTCCTCTGCAAAAGTAGGCAGTGCTCTTAACCACTGAGCCATCTCTCCAGCCTTGGAATCTAGCAATTTCTTTATAAAAATTAAACATAATGACTAGGGAGATGGCTCAGCATGTAGAGGTACTTGCTGTCAAGCCTGAAAACCTGAGTTCAATCCCTGGGACCCACAGAGTGGAAGGAGAGAACTGATTCTTGAAAGTTGTCCTCTGACCGCCACATGTGCATCATGGCGCACTTGTTTGCACACATATCCATATACACACAATAAATAAATAAATAAATAAATAAATAAATATTAAACATATACTTACATGGGCAAGGGGGATGTTTCAGTGGGTAAGAGCACTTGCTCTGCAAGCATGAAGACCTGAGTTCAAATTCCCAACACACATGTAAAAAGCTGGGCATGGCTGTGCATGCCTGTAACCCTAGCACTGGAGGTGGAGACAGACAGATTCTGGGAGCTCACTGGTATCAGGACCAGCTGAAAAGACAAGCTTCCAGTTCAGCAAGAGATCATGTATATTAATTACTTTTCTGTCATTGTGATAGAAACACCATGACCAAGGGAACTTATAAAAGGAAGAGTTTATTTAACTCACAGTTCCAAAGGGGCAAGAGTACATCATGGGGGGAGGGGAGGTATGGTGGCAGAGGTGGCTGGAGTAGGAGCAGAAGCTAAGCTCTCACATCTTCAAGCAGGCACAGGAAGCAGAGAGTGACTGGAGATCTGGAAAGGCTTAAGAGCTCTCTAAGCTTGCCCCCAGTGACATGCTTCCTTCAGCATGGCCACACCTTCTAAGACCTCCCCAAACAGTGCCACCAACTGGGGACAAAATGCTCAAATACTTGGAGCCTATGGGGGACATTCTCATTCAAACCACCACATTCCACTCCCTGGTCCCCTCAGGCTCATGACCATATAAAATACAAAATGGATTTAGTCTAACCTTAAAAGTCCTCATAGTCTTTACCAATCTCAATATCATTCTAAAGTTCACAGTCCAAAGTCTCTTCTGAGACTCAGGGCACTCTCTTAACTATAAGCCCCTGTAAAATCAAAAGGCAAATTACATATTCCCAACATTCAGTAGAACTAAATACACATTTCTGTTTCAAAAGGGAAGAATAGAGACATAGTGAGGAAATACCAGATCAAGACAAGACTGAAAACCAGCAGGGCAAACACCAAATTCAGTACTTCCATGCTCAATGTCTGGGAATTTACTTTCAAAGGGCTTAGCTGGCTCAGCCTCACCAGCTTTGCTGTGTGGAACACACATCTCTTTCTTGGGCTGGTACCACCCTCTGTATGCAGCTCTCCTTGGCAGATGCCTCACAGCACTGGCATCATGAACGTCATCTTGGGGTCTCTACTGCCAACCAGGCTTCACTTCACAGCTTTACACAATAGCCTATCAGAGCCTTCTTTATTCAGGGATGCCCCTGCTGCATGCTACCTGGTCTTCGTGGTTCTCTGAAACTTTGGAGGAAGAACTGATGACCCCTTCACTATTGCATCTTTCATGCCTTTAAAGCCACCACCAGGCAAATGATGCTGCCAAGTGTGACTGCAACTTTGGGGTGGACCCTGAGTTGCTTCATCTACTTTTGAAGCTTTTCTCTGCTGTGGTTTTCTAGGAGTAGAAAATTCTCTAGGCCTCTCCTTAATCACTTTAATCTCCTTATGATAGACATCCTCTCCTTCAGCACATGCCTTGGCTCCAGTGTTAATCTTCTTGTACTCTTTCAATCCAAACTGTACATTCTTCATTTCTTTCTGCCCCATTTGCTCTTTTTCACTGTAGAGCTGCATAATATTCACCATTAATAGCCATGCCACCATTTCTACATTAGGCTTCCTTGAAAGATCCTCTGCCAAAGAAATTAGTCCATTGTTTTTTAACTTAGCCTCAGGCAAACTTTTTGGCTGTGGGTAGACTCCAGTCAGACTCTGCCAAAATAGCCCAATTGCTGTTTACATCTTTATTTCCCTCTAGAACTACATTGTTCTCAGCACTACTTTCTTCTAGGAGCCTACTTGAATGGCCTGTTAAGCTTTGCTTGCAGCAATCAACCACTTTTCTAGCACAAACTTCCAAAGTCTTCCTATTCATCCCAAAACCCACATGGTCAGATTCTTCACAGCGAATGTCCCACACTCTGATACCAATCACTGTATTAGTCACTTTTCTGTTGTTGTGATAGAAACACCATGATCAAGGAAACTTATAAAAGGAAGAGTTTATTTAGCTTATGGTTCCAAAGGGGCAAGAGTCCATCATGGCAGGAAGGCATGGCGGCAGAGGTGGCTGGAGTCGGAGCAGAAGCTAAGCTCTCATGTCTTCAAGCAGGTACAGGAAGCAGAGCAGAAGATTAGATTCTTATAATAGCTCAGACAAAAAGAGTGGTGTGGATACTTAAAGTTTTAATTTTTATTTGTGTGTGTGTGTGTGTGTGTGTGTGCTGGTGCCTGAGGAAGCCAGAAGAGGGTATCATATCTCTTGTAGCTACAGGCAGTTGTAAGCCATCCAATGTGGTGACTGATCTGGGTCCTCTATAAGAGCAGCAAGTGGTCTTAACCGTTGAGCAATCTCTCTAGTCCTGGGTTTATATTTTATGATCCAAAAGTAGTAGAAAAATTGGAGAGGACCTATAAAAAAAATTTCTTTGACTATTTGGACTGGTGATACAATTTTGAACTTAAAATATTTTACTTCTAAATTATAAACATAAATTTTCCAAGATTTGTAGTAGGTAGCAGTAAAAAATAAATGATAAACTATGACTGATAAGCAGATTAAATATTATAACCACAGATAATAATCGACATTTTCCAGTTATTATTTTTTAATATTTTATTTATTATTTTTATTTTATGTGTACGAGTGTATTGCCTGCATGTATGTGAGTGCACCCGTGTTGTGCAATGCCGTGGAGGTCAGAAGAGGGCTTCGGATTCCCCTGGAACTGGAGTTAAGGATGGTTCATAGCCGCCATGTAGGTGCTGGGAATTGAACCTGGGTCCTCTGCAAGAGCAGTCACAGTGCTCTTAACCGCTGAGCCATCTCTCCAGCCTCTGGTTATTATTTTTTAATTAAAAAAATTTTTGGTCTTTTTTGAGATAGGGTCTCCCAGTAGCCCCAGCTGGCCTGGAACTCATTATATAGACCAGGCTAACCTTGAACTCACAGAGATCCTCTTGCCTCTACCTCCCAAGTGCTGGAATTAAAGGTGTGCTCCACCATGCCCAGCTCCCTTTCACTTTCTTAATGGTTCAGAGTTCTTGAGGTTTACTATAAAATATAATCCATTATAAATAGCCCCATGTAGTCTGTTTTTCCAGGTACATAGTTCAGAAGACAACAAGCCACCGACTTCACAAAAATATATCAAACAGAGAAAAGGAAAAGAAGAAATAAATGCCAGAATCATCTGGGGTAAAAAAATAACATGAAGTGGAATTGTGGTGCTTTGAAAACTATTCCAAGCATACTTTATAATTTTTGACCTCCACATTCAACACATCTGTGATAAACATAGTTTTCAGGTATTACTCTATAATATTACTCTTATTCTGAAACTTTCCTATTTGGGATGTTGACCTCTTTGAATAATCCTGGTGTACGTTTATTATAAAAAGTCACATACTACTTAACAAGAACGACAGGACCAACCCAATGAACAGATGGGCCAAATGCTTGAACAGCCATTTCTACAGTGAAGATGAACAAATGGCCAGTAAGCACAGGAAACAATGCTCCACATCCTCAGTGCTACAGGAATGCAGCTCAGAAGCACACTGAGGTACCACCTCACACCTACTAGGATAGCTGCTGTCTTTGAAAATGGAACATAGCAATTGATGGTGAGGATGTGGAAGAACTGAACTCTGCACTATCCTGGGGGACATGCAAGATAGTGTGGCCATGGGAGACAGGTCGTTCTTAGATGGCGATGATTGAGCAGCATTGTGACGAGAGAACACCACTGAATTACACACTTAAAAGGGGTGAATATGGTAATTTTGTGTTATATTTTATCACAGCATAATAACAACCAAAGGAATAAAAAGTATTAAAAAATAAATCATTTAAAAAAAATTAAAAACTTTCCAGAAATAACCTCTGTCAGCATTTGGTAGTTATGTAATTTAATTCTTTATTCTGTGCTTTAAAATTTTGTTGTGAGAATTCAGAAGTTACTCTATCAGAAAGTCTAAATAGTATTAAAAGCCTCCTGAACATTGAGGCTTGTTTAGTACAAACTGTGAGCCAGGTATGAGGAGGTAGCTTCTCCCACATAAGTGATCGAGTCTTTTAGAAGATGGTCCAGTCCAGCAAGTCAGTCATGGAAACAACAACTGGATGAAACTGGAAATGAGGAAAAGCCACAGCATCCAACACATTGGTGACAAGCATCATTGTTCTCAGCTTATAATATTAGGCAGTGTTGTTTTTCTTATTTCAGTCTGATCTCAAGTGTTACTGTAAATTGTTTCTTCCCCCCTCTCTTTCAAATGTCTCTGGATATAACATGATAAAATAATATTGGTAATAATTTGATTTGTGTATCACCAGGCTATATATGTTTAAAATCTTTCTGAAAATTTATTACATTTTTATTTACTTGTGTGTGCATTTGGAAGTCAGGGGATAACTTGGAAGAGTTAGTTCTCTCTACAGTGTGGGACATGGGGATGGAACTCAGGTTGTCAGCTCACTATCCCCCATCAGGATGTCTCTCTCTCTCTCTCTCTCTCTCTCTCTCTATATTTTTTTTTTTTTTTTTTTTTTTTTTTTAAACAGGGTCTCCTTAGCCTCGGCCTGCCTGGAACTCACTATGTAAACCAGGCTGGCCTTGACCTCACAGAGATCTGCCTGCTGAGATCAAAGGCGTGCACCAAGTTTAATAGTAGACTAGGAAAAGTTTAGGAAGTCAGAGCATTTTGTTCTAGTTTGAATTCTGTCATTGCTTTTCTGTAACCATAGGCTGGAACAGTGACGTTAAGGCAGAACCAGCACACGATGATTTTGAAGACAACGCTTGTATAGAGAGTTGGAATATTCTATAAAACAATCACAACTACCGGGCTCCCTGTCTCTCCACCTCCTCCATTCTCAAATACATGTGATTTCTTTAATAATTAACAACAAAGCATGTCTGAATTCTAATCTCATTCTACCATTTCCTAATTGTGGAAAATTTACTTAGCCTTTTCACTGTCAATTTCTTCATCTGTAAAATAGACATTAAAAGAGGGTGACTTCTTAGGTTTGTTGTGAGGGTAGGGTGACTATGGACAAAGGCCCTCAGGGCAGTGCTCTCCATACTGAAGTGCTTGGTGGATGCAAGCGACTTCTTCGCATGTCGATGGACGGTGATATGCTCCATGCGCTCAGCCCTGGCATGAATGTTATGAGAGAGCTGGTCAGACATTATGCTTCCTTAGTTGAAGGATTTTGTTTGGTCAGTCAGATGCCTCTAAAAGTATCCAATTAGGATTCAGTGGATTTTTTTTTTCTTTTCTTTTTTTTTTTGAGACAGCCTGACTTTGAACTCATGATTCCTCTGCCTCAGCCTCCCAAGTGCAGGCAGTACAGGTGTGTACCACTAGGACTGGTTCTTAATTATTTTTTGTTTTTACTGTTTATTTTTCACCCTTAATTTTCTTGACTGCATATATATGCTGCTTTGCATGTTTTGCTTTTCTCGTTAAAATTTTACGATTTCCAGTTTTCACAATTGGCCTCAGGTGTAATGTCTTTGCTGTGGCCTCTTCTTCTTGATGTGGTTCCAACAATTCAACAGACTGCTGCCTTGGATCTGGGGAGGCTGGCCTTATACAATGACTTGGCAGAAGCCATTGTGAAGGGCAACATTCTCCCACAGCTTGTCTATTTGTTGTTAGAGCAGAATGTAAGAAGTTTTGAAAAATGTATGTTTTTTTGTTTGTTTTTTGGTCTTAGATTTTAAAAAGGTATTATTTTTATTTTATGTGTATGAGTGTGTTGCCTGCATGTGTGTAAGTGCACCTGTGTCATGCAATGCCCGAGGAGGTCAGAAGGTGTCAGATTCCCCTGGAACTGGAGTTACAGATGGTTGTTAGCCAAACCCGGGTCCTCTGCAAAAGCAGTCAGTGCTCTTAACTGCTGAGCCATCTCTCCAGCCCTGGTCTTAGATTTTTTTAAATTGATAGCTTTGTCACAATTGCCACCTTGAAGGCATTAGAGATATTGAGGAGTGCCTACAGCCTTAGATTCCCTGTACTGTGCATGACAGTATGTTTATGGAATTCTACTTTGGGGCTGACATGCAGCTTTCTTCATTATTGTTAATTTAAGGGGATTATGCAAAAAATTCAGGGAAACGCACAGCAGTATTTCTGCACATGGATACTTCAGTAAGCTCTCGGATCGGTCTCAAGGAAGAATGTAGGGCCCTAGTAAGTAAATAGTTGCTTTCAGCAATCCTTACACGTAGGTGAAAGAGCCAGCCCCGAAGTGAAAGAATACATTAAATGGAAAGGTTCATAAAACATTTTTACTGGATACACAAGCATTTCAGCTCTTTTTAAAGTGCTCTCTGGGGGCTGGAGAGATAGCTCAGTCTGTAAAGTGCTTGCCCGATGGGCATGAATACCTAAATTCAGTTCCAGGAATCCATATAAAAATGGCAGGCGTGGTATCACAGGCTTATAATCCCAGCACTGAGGAGGTGGAAACTGGAGGATCCCTGGGGTTCATTGGCCAGCTGGTCTGGCTCAGTTGATGATCTCCAGGCCAGTGAGATACACTGTCTCAAAGGAGGTGGATGGTGCACCTGAGGGTGACACCAAAGCTGACCTCGGGCCTCCACAGGCACACATGCACCCATAACATGTAAGGACACACATACACACACACACACACACACTCACACACACACACACACACACACACACAGCTCTCCAGTGTTATTCTGTGTTCTAACTTGCTACCTGTCTGCTTTCTATGAGTAGGTTGTAGACTACCTGCCCTACTCTGTTTGATATAATACAGGTGTAGTCACTTTTGATGTCCTTAAGACCAAATCCCTGCTTACATAATAAAACAATAAGTAAAAATGGGAAAACTGGTGAAGAACTTGAGTAGAGCCTTCCCCAAAGAGCATCTACAGATGGCCAGCAAACACTGGAAGTGGCTCAGCAGCACTGGCTCCTGAGAGTGAAAATCAAAGTCAAAACGAGGTATCACAACACACCCACAAGGGTGACCATAATAGAAAAGCTTTCTTTCCAGCCCCCAAAGAGCACTTTAAAAAGAGCTGAAATGCTTGTGTATCCAGTAAGAATGCTTTACGAATCTTTCCATTTAATGCATTCTGTCACTTGGGGCTGCCTGTTTCACCTGCACGTAAGAAGGAAAATAGCAAGTGTGGGTGAAGTTGTGGAGAAACTGGACCCTCCTGTATGTCTGGAGGCGTGTAGAAGGGTGAACTGCTGTGAAAAATGATTTTGCAGCTATGCCAGGTTCAGTGTTTTTATGAATGAGCAATTCTTCTAGTTGTACATCCAGAACTGAATGTAGCGCTCAATCCAGTCAGACACAAATATTTAGAGCAACATCACTCACAACAACCTAAAGGTGGACGTCAGCCAAAACTATCACCAGATAAATGAGCAAGCAAAACACATCTATCCCATACACTGGACTACTATCTGTCATAAAAAGGAATCATGTACTGATAAATGCAGTAACATTGTGGACGATTCTTTCCTTCCTTCCTTCCTTCCTTCCTTCCTTCCTTCCTTCCTTCCTTTCTTTCTTTCAATTTTTAGTGTTTTTGAGACAGGTGCTCCCTGTATCCCCAGCTGGCCTGGAACTCACTATGTAGACCAGGCTGGCCTTGAACTCAGAGATCCACCTGCCGCTGCGTCCTGAGTGCTGGGACTAAAGGCGTGGGCCATCACGCCTGGCTAACATGGACGATTCTTAAAAACAGTATGCCAAGTGAAAGATGTGAGACTACACATCATATTATCCCATTTATATGAATATGTGGAATATGCAAATCCACAGACACAGAGACAGATTAGTGGTTGCCAGGGGCTAGGGGAACAGGGAGTGACTGCTTAATGTTAAGGGACTCTTGGGCAATGAAAATATTCTAGAAACAGACAGTGATGATGATGCCGAGTATGCTGTGAACGCGTCACGTGCCCTTGAATGATTAGTACGGCAAATTTTATGGCTTATTTATTTTACCAGATTAAAAGCATCCTAATTGTGCAAAAAGCTGTTTCAGTTCATAGATTTGAGAGCCATGTGCTAATGCCTTTACATGCCAATACAGAAATCCTCATTTTTCCTGTGGGCGTTTCTTTAGCGAATGCTGCTAGGCTTTCTTCCTCTGCTCTCTTCTTTCCTTGGAGCGGGATCTATGCTGTATCCTACACAGGTTTCAGGAATTCTCTCAGTGGGAATGACTGTGTTCTCCTTGTAGAGACAAAAGCATTACGCAGAAAAGTGGGGGTGGGGGTGGGGTGAGGGGGCACGGATACACAGGAAGCAAAGCGTTATCTAGGAGCTCCTTCACCTGCAGCCTGCAAGCCGGGTCCCCTCTTTGCAAGGTAGAGTCCTGTGATTTTGTTTTGTTTTTCAATAAAGAATTGGTGCTTATAGGAATAGGAAAATGAAACATTAGAAATTTGAGGGAAATAAAAAGGATAAAGGGATCAGAAAGTGTAAATTATAGGCTCTAGTAGTCAGCAGGCAGCTACTGATATACCTCCAAATACCTATACATTATACATTGATGCGTCTATGGAATGAAACGTCCACTTAGCGTAAGACAGCGACCAGAAATGTGTCAACATTATCTTCCACAATAATAAGAAGGTAATCTTTAGAAAGTTACTTTAAAAGTCTACCTAATTTTTGTAATAAATTAGTAGAAATTGGGTTTTGACAGAACTTAAGAAACTAGAGAAAATACATCACACCCAAATACCAGAACAATACTGACACTGGCAACTTTTGTGAATTGTTTAGATGCACCATGCTAAAATATACTTGGTGTGTTTTTCTCTTATAATTTCTTTTTCTTTTTTGAAAGGAGGTCTCACTGTGAAGCCATGACTGGCCTGGAACTCGTTATGTAGACCAGGCTGGCCTCCATCTCACAGAGACCCACCTACCTTTGCCTCTTGAGTGCTGGGATTAAAGGTGTGCACAACCCCACCCGATCACCTATTTTTTTTATTGTCTGTAGTTTAGTTAAGTAAATAGAAACGTTTCAAAGCAGGTGCTGTGGTCTGCTGGCCATTCTTCAGAAGTTACCATAAAGAGATCGAAACTCAGTATGTAAAGTAGAAGATTAATTGGGTTCTATTAATAAGAATTATGTGATCATCTCCATGTCATTTTGAAACAACCTTGTTGTAGTCAAATATTTCCTATACATTTATTTTTTTAGTAATATGAAGAGAAACATATTAGCCCTGTGTTTCACTTTCACTTTCCCATTCCTTAACTAAGTAAAATTAATACACAGGGCATGTTGTGATTATGAAGGAATATCTACAATTCACATAATGGTGCTTTGTTTTTATCATTAAAAAAGCATTTCTAGAGGAAGAGAAAAATAATATATCCATTGTTTACCTTATTTCTGTACCAGAAGTCTAAAATCTATTATGAACTGGGTCTCCAGTGAGTTCCAGAGTTCCAGGTTGCTGGGGCTGCAGGAAGACCCTGTCTCAACCCTCCCTCCCAAAGAAACTATTATGAGGTTTTTACCTTAATGTCTCTATGATGACTGATAAGGTTATCCTGGAGCAGAGCTGCTATTTCAGGATGACTCAGGACACTAGAAAGATTAGCTGAGGTCTTGAAAGGCCTGCCATGCTTAGAGGATAAGGTCAAGTGAAGGAAATGAATGTCAGTTGACAGTGAGTTTAGTCACACATGCTGACAATCTACGCATTCCCATGAGTCAAACAATACCTTTCAGTATCAAGCAGACACAGAAAATCCCATTATTTTATGAATTTGTGGAAAGTACCATGCTTATATTTGATTTTACACAATTTCTAAATGCAGAGTAAACATTTGCAGTGGGATTTAAAACTTACCTTATCTTCAAGTTGGTTACTGTGCAGAAGCACTAGGGGACTATCAAGTAATCAGCATAATTTTGTAGATTGTTTTCATCTTTTGTATCCTGAAGTCATTGCGCTTTATATTACTGCCATTTTTATGTTGCTTCTGAGCCATTGTAAATTCTGGATTTGCTTTCTTTTCCCTGGTAGTGTGTCTACAAGAAAGCAACCGCCTTTGTGCTGCGAGCAGTTGGTAAACATTCCCCTCAGCTTGCGCAGGCCACAGTGGACTGTGGAGCCCTGGATTCGGTGGTTTGCTTAGAAGATTTCGACCCTGGGGTCAAGGAGGCTGCAGCCTGGGCAGTTGCATATATTGCAAGACATAATGCAGGTAATGGACTATATCTGAAACCAAATTGATTCAAGTTGAGATTTATGAGCTAAAAACAGCTTTGTTTAATAAATCATTAATAGGGTTTTAAGGGTATTTCTTGATAGTATAAGAGATCAGTCTTGAATGACAGCCAAACTGTTTGGATCACATATTTACAGAATACTTACATATCCGAGTCCAATCAGAGGGGGAACTTGAAGGAGGAGGATGGTGTAGAGGACTGGGATTAGTAGCCAGGGCAATGGTGCATGTCTGTAATTCCAGCATTCAAGAAGCAGAGCCAGGAGGATGCAAGGGATGTTTGAGGCCAGCCTAGGCTACATGGCAAGTGCCTATCTCAAAACCAAACCAAACTAAACAAAATAAGCCAAAACAAACGAACAAAAAATCTGGCTAACCAAATAAACACATCCCTGGTAACTGGCTGGTTGGAGAGGATATTGTGTTTGTCGCCTCGGACCTCACTGCGTTTTACTGTCATTCATGACTGGGCGTTCCCAGCCATCTAGGAACCAAATCACATGAGTGAATGATGTGAAAATGACATAAAGTTGTAGAGAATGTTTGTATTCCACTCATGGTGGGCAAGAAGGAGAAGGAAGCCAGAAAGGGGAACGTTCTTCTATACACTGACATCTTGGTGAAGTCAACAAGAAGGCATTTACCTAATCTCTTCTTGGGAGAAGGCTGTGTAGACATACCGAATCGAAAAATGAACCACCCGGAAAGAATCTCTGTAGAAGCTGCTTGAGAACAGATGGCACAGGAAGACGTGAAGATGACAGCTTCGCTAGTTATCAACACCCCGCAGACTGAAACATCGGGGAAGAGTCGTGGAGGAGCTGCCGTGTGAAGAATGAGTTAGAGTCCTGTGCTTACCTGCTGTGTGATCTTGGCCATGGCTTTGGAACGTCCTCAACCTTCACAGCATCATTTGAACAGAGGGTAGCTGACAGTAGTCGCTTCAGAGATTTGTGATGAGGCTGATGAAACCATAAGTAAAGTGCTTGAACCAGTGCTTGCATGTATTAGTATTAAATGCTGGAAAAGACAGTGTAACATTTATGACTTTTAGCCAGGTATGGGGGCACATGCTTGTAGTCCCAGTTACTAGAAGGGTGGAGGCAGGAGGAATGGAAGTTTAAGGCCTGCACAATACAGTAAGACTCTCATCTTTAAAAAAA
Organism: Nannospalax galili; assembly: GCF_000622305.1. NCBI lineage: Eukaryota > Metazoa > Chordata > Mammalia > Rodentia > Spalacidae > Nannospalax > Nannospalax galili. Next base: position 1,282,758 of record NW_008336953.1, read on the forward strand.
CCAAACAAACAGTAAAGTGCTGGGCATAGTGGTGCATGCTTTAATCCCAGCACTCGGGGGGAGGCAGAGGGAGGCAGATCTCTGTGAGTTCAAGGCCAACCTGGTGTACATAATGAGTTCTCGGCCAGCTGGGACTACAGGGAGACCCTGTCTAAAAATAAAAATAAAAAAATAAATAAAATGATATTGGAGGAGGAACTACAAATTGCATAAACTTGTCGAAAGCAGTTTGGCAAAACTAATGTAAGCCATGGGAGATCTTGGGCTACACTAAACATCTGTTTGGAAATTGATCCTCAGGAAAGAATAGCACAGAATGAAAATGTCCCTGAAAACATTAGTATAATATTATTTGTAATATCAAAAAGCCTCAAATATTTGGCAGAAATTTAGTGGTTAAATTATAGTAATCTACTTAATGAAATCTCATGCAACAAAGTAAAAGGTAATTATCATGCCTACATAGTAACACAGAAAAGCAATTATCATGCTAGAATGGTAGGTTACAGTTATAATAATGTGAAAATGGTTTTCATATGCACAAATTATAAAGAAATACATGTTTGCATTAATGAGGAGGTAGAAATAAGGATGCCGCTTTTCACCTCCAGATCTACCAGTGTCTATATTGAAAACTGCTGCTGTGTCCTGGGTAGTTATGAGATGGGCTTTGTGTCTTGTCGTTCAGATCACCTCACTTTGATTGCTGACACCCTAGGTATTTCTCTTCCTATTCAACCAAGAAAGTGTGACTTAGAGAGGATGCCGGAAGCTATGTGCATGGTGACATCAGAATTTGGGTCTAAATCTGACTCCCAAGTCCATGCTAACTGCTGTACCATGCAACTGCATTGACCACTTACTGCCAATACTAAAGAAAACCCACAGGATCAGACAGAGGCTGTCCCTCGTTGTCTCTGTTCTTAGCACAGTGACATCACCAGAGGCAGAATAGAAAAGCAGGTAACTAAGTCGAGAAAGAAAACTATTGTCATGCTTAGAAAGATGTGTATTAAAATTAACTTTTATCCCCTGGTATATGGAGTTTGGTTTTCCAAATACCTTCACCTGGAGCTTGTTTACATGTGGAGGACATTTGATGTTTTCAGCCAGAAGCTGGAAGCTACAAGGGAGGGTTTAGTAAGTTATTGATACCTTAGACGGACCCGTTCCACATGGTGACATGAGTCTCTCAGAGGAGTTGCAGAGGAGCTCTGAGGGCTAACCAGACACCCTGCCAGGCTGGTGCCGGGAGGGACCCTTCTCATCCCTCCTTTTTGGTTAAGTCTGGGAGCTCTGGTTGTAGTTCACACCTAGGATCTGACTCAGAGATCCCATTCCAGTTTCTTGTGATGATCTGGCTCCCATGTGGAATTCCCACTGTCATTGTACTATTTCTTAGTAATCTCCCTGAAGTTGTGACTGCACAGATTTCTCAGAAGTAAAGAGAACTGGTGTCTAGAACCACAGAAGTCACTGGTTACATCGGAATCGGTGACAACGGAGGATTTACCTCCAAAAACCTGGGCTATTTCTCAAGAATTTCCTAAAAGTGGAATATAATGAAATTACTTGAGTAGCATTCACTCAATGTTCTCTTCTTAATATTTGCGATAAGGTATCTAATTTGACATTAAAAAGTTTTTTAACTCTAAATAGAAATGCCAAAGAAAGTGTGCCTTACGAGCGACAGGAGGAAACGGTTGTATGTGTAGGAAAGAAAATGAAAAGAAACATACAATAGAAGAAGAAATCATCTGACTTTTATAGTCTGGCAACTTTAAAAATATTATTTATTTATTCATTTATTTAGAGACAGGGTCTCATGCAGCCCTGGCTGGCCTGGAACTCTCTTTGTTGACCAAGCTCTTCTAAACTCACAGAGATCTGTCTCTGCCTCCTGAGTGCTGAGATCAAAGGTGAGTGCCACCACTCTTGGCATGAAACAATTTTTAAAGTTACTTATATGTGCAGCTTTCAGAATATTTTGCCAGGAACCAAAAATTAACCTTTATGTTGGCAACTGGAAATGGCGTTGCTCGTTTTCATGCTGCACAACTATTGTGTGACCACATCGGCTTACTTAACCAAATAAAATCTGTCTTGGTTTTCAGAGGCTAGTCTGGTTTTGGAGACAAAAGGGTGTCTAGTCAAGCATTGTGGCATATGCCTTTAATCCCAGCACTGAGGAGGCAGAGGCAGGCAGATCTCTATGAGTTCAAGGTCAGCCTGATCTACATAGGGAGTTCCAGGCCAGTCAGGGCTACGTAGTGAGACCCTGTCTCAAAAACAAAAACTCCAGAAAACTTAAAGTGACTTAGGGGCTGGAAAAATGACTCAGTGATGCAGAGGATCAGAGTTCAGGTCCCAGCACCCAGGTTAGGTGGCTCACAGCTATATATAACTCTAACTCCAGGGGTTCTGACGCCCTCTTCTAGCTTCTGTGAGCACTCACATAAATAAATACACATAAATAAAAATTAAATTAAAAACAGGTGTATACATATATATATTTTGGTCTTTTTGAAACAGGGTCTCCCTGTAGCCCCAGCTGGCCTGGAACTCACTATGTAGACCAGGCTGGCCTTAAACTCACAGAGATCCACCTGCCTCTGCCTCCAAAGTGCTGGGACTACAGGCATGCGCCACCTAGAGTTCTTCCATGTGAGAAAAGAAAGCATCCAAGACCCCATCCTTCATCCTTCAACCTCAAGCTCCTTGTGATGTGGGAAAGTCTTGCCAGACACCTCTGCTTCTGGCAGCCAGAGACCAGCCTGGTTCCCTGGGACTGGCAACAGCGGACACCATCGGAGCATTGCTAGTTATAGCCCACTTATTTAGTGTGTTGTGTGTGGAAGGACTCAAGGCCAAACTGGTCAGCCTGATTGTTTCCTATCATCTATAGAAAAATGAGAAAAAGAGAGGGGATTTTAAAATGTAGAACTTTTGCAAGATTCGTCTCTATCAATGTACAGATATCAGCATAGTGTAGAATGGATTAGGAAGCTATTACTTTTTTTTAAATTTATTTTTATTTTATGTGTACGAGTGTATTGCCTAAATGTGTGTAAGTGCACTCATGTCTTGCAATGCCCATGGAGGTCAGAGGAGGGTGTTGGATCCCCTGGAACTGGAGTTACCAACACAGCTGTCAGCCTCCATGTGAGTGCTGGGAATCAAACCCGGGTCCTCTGCAAGAGCAGCCAGTGCTCTTAACTACTGAGCCATCTCGCCAGCCACGGAAAGCTATTATTAATTTAAAAATTTATCACATATTTATTTATGATGACACTACCTGAAAACTGTTCCCTTAGCAATTTTCAAAGTAATTAACTTTGAAAAATGCAAATGTTAGTGATAAACATCAGAGATAAGAGTTTGGGACTTTGTACTGTGTATGTTAGAGTCTGGATGCGTGTGAAGGGGACTAGAACCCGGTAGTTTAAAACTCAGGGTAGTCCTCTTCTATTGGCCAAGGTACTGAGGACGCTTAGACAGGAACATTGTAGGTGTTTGAGATCAGCCCTGGTGATACAATGTGGAGCCACCAATCTCAACAAAAGGAAAAACTTAAAAGCCCTATGGACAGCTGTCTTTGCTAGTGGCTATAAAGAAGAGTGCTGATTTTGTAATGTTTTAAACTTTTTTCTTTTCAAAAAGATTTTACTTAGAAAATATTTTTATTGAATCTTTGCGAATTTCATATAATATATTTTGATCACATTCAGATAACCTCCCTCATCTCTATCCCCACCCTACTACCCCCCTCCAGACTTTAGGTCCTCAATTTTTCTATTTTTTTTGATTTTGGGGTTTTTGTTGACAGGATCTCCCTAATCCCAGCCCACCTGATAGTCGCCTGAAGTGGATCAGGTTGACCTCCATCTCTCAGAGATCTACCTGCCTCTGCTTCCCAAGGGCTGGCATTTATTTTTTAATTATTTTTATTTTGTGTGTATGCGTGCATTGCCTGCATGTAGGTAAGTGAACCCGTGATGTGCAATGCCTGTGGAGGTCAGGAGAGGCTGTTGGATCCCCTGGGACTGGAGTTATGGACAGTTGTTAGCTGCCATGTGGGTGCTGGGATTCGAACCCGGGTCTTCTGCAAGAAAGTGTTCTTAACTGCTGAGCCATCTCTCCAGCCCCTATTTTTCTATTTTAAAAAGACCAAGTCTAATCTATGTTCCCCAAATGTTCTTGGGTGTGGGCGAATCTCTTGGAGTCTGGTCAACCTATGAGGCACCACACCCTTAAAGAAAATTGACTCTCCCTCTCCCTTTAACTGTCGGTTGCCAATAGATCCTCAGCTAAGTGCTGAGGCTTTGTACCCCGCTCCCCCATCCATGTTGGGCTTTTGTCTGACTTGGGCTTGCTTGCACAGGACTTGTGCATCCTGTCAAAAGTGCTATGGGAATTTATTTTTATTTTTTGTGTATTTGAGTGTTTTGCCTACATGTATGTAAGTGTACCAGGTGTATGCAGTGCCCATGAAGGCCAAAAGAGGAACTGGAGTTACAGGCAGTTGTGAGCCATCTGATGTGGGTGCTGGGAACTGAACTGGGTCCTCTGCAAGAGCAGCAAGTGCTCTTAACCACTGAGCGATCTCTCCAGCTGTAAACTTTTTTCTTATCTTTTTTTTTTTTTTTTAAATTTTGGAGAGCTTGTGTGTATACATAGGCAAGTGGGTCATATGGGATCATATATATTGCATATCATGTCTGTTTGATCTCGACACTTACTTTCCCAAATACCTTTCTAATGATGTAGGTGTTAGAAAAAGGATAGGGAAAAAGGTAACAGTGAAAAATAAAGGTTTCGCCTGTGTTCTTTGGAGGCCAAATGTGTTAAAATAATATTTTACTTGCATGTTTTACTTAGTGCTTACTTTGTTGGGTATTTTCGGGGTCTAGTTTGCATGAGAGTAAGAAGCACATGGTGAGTCTTCTTTATTTTTAATTCTTCTGACTTTTAGTTAAGAACTCTTGGTGAATAAAATATTCTGAATTTCTTGCATTAAGAAAAAGAATTTAGAATGTGAAAAATACAAGGTATAATCATTTAACCTGGGCTTTCAAAGTCACTCAGCCTGTAAATGAAGGAGGCTAGTAGTCAACTTCCTGGGCAGCGTGCTTATCATGGTAATCAAGCTCTGGAAGGCCCTTCAGAGTCCATTACTCCCTCTCTGTCTCTCTCTGTCTCTCTGTCTCTCTCTCTGTCTCTCTCTCTCTCTCTTTTCTTTTTTTGGTCTTTTTTGAGACAGGGTCTTTCTGTAGCCCCAGCTGGCCTCGAATTCACAGAGATCTGCCTGCTTTTGCCTCCCAAGTGCTGGGACTATAGGTGTGCGTTACCACGCCTGGCACCATATCTTTCTTAATAGATAAAGTAAATGGACTAAGATATCTCCAAGGTGAAAGAATTGGTATAAATGGTCATAAATGCCATTCTGACAGTGGGGCAAACCCTGGACAGGACTGCACAGAACAGTATTGTATTAAAAAGCATGTTTGAGGGCTGGGGATGTAACTCAAGTTGAAGAATGCTGGGCTAGCATGCACAAAGCCCTGGGCTTCATCCTCACTACTACATAAAGTGGGCATGATGGTGCAGGCCTGCAATCTCAACACTCAGAAGGTGGAGGCAGGAAAATCAGAAGTTCAAGGCCAGCCTGGGCTACATGAGAGAGACCCTGTCTCAAAACAAAACAGAACATCATAGCATTTTGGCTAACTATACATTGGAATACATGACAGATGAACCTGGAGGTACATATTTTGTATAGCATCTGAAGAGAAGGGGGCTTGAGCCCCCCTTTCACTTTCTTCTTAAGAATCATTCAGGTGACCCCTGAATAGACATCAGGTACCAAAATACAGGAGGAAGTGACACAGTACCCTGGATGAAGAAGGCGAGTTCGCTGCCTCTTCTACCTAATATCCCTGAAATTCTCTCAGCTTTGGTTTTGTGTAAATACTCATGGGAGAAATGTTACTGTTCTTGCACCAAATGGATAAAGAGAAGGGTACTGTACAGATGTGGAAACAAAGTTTGCATCATGACATTTTTCTTCATTTTGAGGCCATATTGTTTCTTGAGCTTGGTTTATTTTCTAGTTTACACAACATCTTTTAGATACTGATGGAGGAAAATATTTTAATTTGCAGGTGAATTTCTAGGAGTATATTAAGCATAATGTATTTAAAATTTTAAAGTACTCCAATTGAGCATTTCACAACCCTCTACAAGAGAGTTCAGCCATTGAAAGCTTAGGACTTTGTTAATGTAAGAATTGTACTTTGAAATAAGGCATGCCCATCACCTGGTCTTACTATAGATTTTTAAAGACACAGTCTACAGAAAATAGGAATTCTATAGTATACTATGCTAGCTGATATATTTTAGAGCTTTTTGTTCTTTTTTAAAAATTTATTTAGGAGTCCTGTCCAAGGACCAGCATTCTGCAGACTCTTAATCTCTATGCTTTGGTCATTTGTAACCTTTTGTGTTCCTGGCCCTCCGATGCATGAGGGAGCTTCATTAATGAAAACTGAGAGATTCCTTAGTGTCCTCTTCTTTACCTCTGTTCTATGTTCTGTGTTCCTTAGGTGCAGAGGTTGCATTGTAGATGTGTCACTTAGGCCTGGGCAATTCATAGACAATGTCTGTGTGTGACCAGCTGTGGTACTTGGTAATAGTCTCCTTCTGGTGCAAAAGAAGCTTCTTTGATGAGTGGTGACCGGGATATTTGTCTGTAAATATAAGGATACGTATTTTGTACATAGTAAGAAAGCACATTAGCCTAGCGATGTGAGTCTTGGGGTTTTCTCTAAGATCTATGACCTCTCCAGCCATGTGTATTTGGTTATGTTTAGAGCACCACACTTGAGTTTCCTGCTATTGAGTGGGCTTTTAGTCCAATTAGGTAGCTGTTGATTGCCCCCAAGATGAAAATGCCGCTACTGAACCAATATCATATGCTGTGTAGGCCATTGATGTGGTTATTTGGTCTTGACGCTGGTGTTGGACCATCCATTGATGTTTTCCCTTGGCACCTTCACAGCACTCCCCAAAGCTATGAGAACTAGACTTCAGGGGAAGTGGTTTCAGGTAAGTTCCAGCTCTATTGCTCCAAATCCTGTGTCTGAAGTATGTTCTGTCTTCAGTAGTCGGGTCTTACCTTCAAGTTCTGGGAGGCCATCAAGGGCTGTGGCAATAGCCTGTATAATTTTTGGAGTCTCTTGGACTACCCTGGCCAACAACTCAAAGGAAGGTTTCTCCTGTCTTGCAGTGTTTCTTGTTATGTAGTCTTTAGCTATACACATGGACCCGTGTAGAGATACTGTATGTGTAATTTGTCATTAGGTTGTTGGACTAATATGATTCCCTCTGTTTTTTTAAAAACTAGCTTGCCATTATTTATCTGTCCTCTCTCTCTCCCTGTCTAACCCTTCCACCATGTTTTTCCCATTTAAAGTGCCCCGATTTTCCCCATTTCTCCCTTGATAATACTGGTCTCCTATGGTTCCATCTCTCTTGAGCTCCTACTTTCCCTTTATCCCCAAAGTTCCTTGTGTAACCCTCCCTCCCCCCTCTCATTTAAATAACCCCATTTTTATCCCTTTCTCCCTTAGTAACACCTGTTTCCTTCTGTTCTTCTCTCTCAGGTTCTTTCTTTGCCTTTACCTCCCTGGTTCCTTTTCATTATTCTGGTTCCTGCAGTTATGTCTGGATACATACTCATGAACTTTTTGTTCTTATATGTGGTTTTAGATGAATGACCCAGCTTGCTTTCAAAATGTAGAGAGTTAATTGCATCAAAGCAATTTACTCAAGATAGTATTGGGGGAGCTGTTAGGGTCAGAGCCTGGGCCTGGGCAGCCCTGACAAGCAAGGCTCGTCCACTCACCCCCCACCAGCCAGTTAAGCAGACAAGTCATAGTGAAATGCAGAGAAAAGAGATTTATTCAATGTGGCCAAACTGAGAAGAGGGACAAAGAGGTCCAGAGATGCTTCCATGTCCATCTTTGAGGTCCTAACTCGAGATTTAGGTTTAAACAGAAGACAAGAGGTATGCATAAAGAAGCAGGGAACCCCCAGAGCAGGCTGGCTTGCTAAACGAGCTGAGGTGGCTGGTGCAGTGAGACAGCCTGCCTCAATAAATAAAGTGCGGAATGATCCAGGAAGACAATTGATGCCAACCTCAGGCTTCCATACACACGCACACACACACATGCACCTACACACATGCAAACACACACACATGCACATGCACCATACGTGCATACATACTAAGATATCCCTACTGCCTTATTTGTTTGCTTTTTCAGTTACCCCTTTCTTTGCCTGTTTTCCTAGATAATTCCATCAGAACCCTATAGCCTGTGTCTGTCCTGGCTCATGGAGTTTCTAGAAAGCAGGGACTCTACCTAGCACTATGTTGGAGCAAAAATGAATGCCAATAAACTCTGAATAATAAACAGTGCATTTCCCATATCAAGGGTTTTTTAAAAAAAATTAATGCAGAATTGGGACAGAGAGATGACTCAGTGGCTACGAGCACTGAGTTGCTCTTGCAGAGGACCTATGTTCAGTTCCTAGCACCCACATGGTGATTCACAACTGTCAATAACTCCAGTTCCAAGGGATCTGACGACCACTTCCCACCTCTGTGGGCATTGCATGCACATTAGGTATACTTATATTCATACAGGCAATTTTTTCAGACATGCAAAGTTGTGGACAGTGTGAAACCACAACTTCGGTAGCAAGGCTCTAGCAAGCAAGTATAAAACATGAAAACACTTTCAGATTAAAAATAAGCACATATTTTGTAAAGATCTGGTTCCATTAATTCCACTCTGTCAATATCTGTTTTTTCAAGGATACTGCCAGACTCACTGTGGAAAGTCGAAAGCTAGCATGGTAGTGGAGTGGGGCTCAGGGTGCTTTCAATCTCTTTTAATCTAGTGCCATTCAGGCTGAAACCAGTTCTTTGTCTTTTCCCAATTTCTACTTTTCTGGTCTCCATTCCTTGACTTAGTCCTACTGTGTTTTGAAGGTATGTTTTAGACAGGCTTGTGTAAGTGCTGTCCTTGCTGTCCATCCCAGCTGATTATAATTTCTAACTGAAGTGATTTCCAACTAAAACCCCATTATCTACAGGTTAATGGCCTGTTTGACACATTTGACTTTTTGAAGGAGCCAGAATTATCTTGCCCTTGAAGTGAATGTATGTATGTATATACGTTGACCTGTAAACACTCATTCAGCATTCAGCACATAGAAACCGATGAAGATTGAGTAGAGGAAAGTGGGAGGGAGGGGGTTCTGAAAACTCACTGACACTTATATGTGGGAAGAGAAGGAAAAATCACATGAAAATTCCCTCTCTGTGCTTCTCTTGTTTCTACCTACAAACTGAGATGTCAATCAGTCAGTGCAAGATTATAGTCAAATCAAAGCATCATTGCCTAGGGATGTTGCACCTCTCAGATGTGATGGTAAAGAAAAGGCTTCTGTGGTAGCCAGTCCCTAGTGATGTCTGCCTCCTACTGTTCACATCCTGTGTGGTCCCCCTACCCCCAGCAGAAGTGATGCTATGTACTTCTGTGTTGGGTTGTGAAGGACTGCAGTGAGCCATGCTGCGTAGTGAAGGATTGCAGCCTCTGTGTTGGATCCTGTCTTCTGGATCACTCAGTTTAGACGTAGCTTCGTCATGGTCATGGGTAACCTTTGGGGGAAGCCCACATAGACGATGACTCCTAGTACTCTTGAATGCATCTGGAAGTGGATCTCAGATGACCACAGCACAGTTCTGCCTGACTCTGGCTGACTGTAGCCTAGTGAGGGGTTTAGAACTTGAGCCACCCAGCTAAGCCATTTTCAGATTCCTGACCAGTAGAAACCATGAGAGAATGAATGTTTTCGTTTTCTGTGTGTGGTGTGATTTATTACACAGTGCTAGATAAGCAAGCCAGTTGTACACAGCTGGATTAGACCAAAAATGAAATAAATTTTCTCTGGAAGTGCGGTCATTAAAGTCATTACTGGAGCTTTGGGGACTGTAGCTCCAAGCTTGTTTTTTTTATTATAGTTTCACCTATCATGAACTATTTGGTTGAATGCAATGTCACATTATTATTAATGTAAAATTTAGGTTTTAAGTGCATTTTCTATACTGCCTTATTTAAAAAAATTGTTTTTTTAAGCTTTAGGACAATTTTATTAGAGTTTAAAGAAAAATCCTCAGGACAGGCATGCTGTAAATCTCAGTATCTGCCTTGAGGAGAATGGAGGGGAGAAAGAAAAATGCCAGAAAGTCATGCCTGTTTAGAGCTGGCCTGGAGGTCAGACACATGGCAGACTAGCAGCCCCGTGGTGGGGAGTTTTAAAGAAAGGGTGAAAAAAAGCCCAAAATGTCGGGGCAGCCCAGAGTGTTATTGGAAGCATGCTAAGAAAAGAGCTGGAAAGAAGGAAAGCCCAAAGCATTGATCTCCAGCCATGCATAAATGGGACTCATACCTGATGTGTACCTGTAATCCCCAGCACTCGGGAGGCTGGGGCAGGAGGATTAGAAGTTTGAGGTCATGCACAAGAGTTCGAGGCCAACCTGAAATAAATGAGACCTTGTCTCAGAAAAAAAAATTTTTTTTGAAGTGATATAGCTGTGTATTTTCATGGCTAGAGCAAAAACCAGCCAGTCAATTTAAAAAATTATTTATTTTTATTGTATGTGTATGAGTGTTATGCCTGAATGTGTGTAAGTGTATCTGGGTCATGCAGTGCCTGTGGGGGACAGAAGAAGGTGTTGGATCCCCTGGAACTGGAGTGATGGACAGTTGTTAGCTCCATGTGGGTGCTGGGATTCAAACCCGGTTCTTTTGCAAGAACAGTTAGTGCTCTTAACTGCTGAGCCATCTCCCCAGCCAACTTCTAAACAGAAATAGAACCTCCTAAGTACAAAGAATTGCATTGTGATTTTTTTTATAATGAAACAGATTAAAATATAACTTGGCAGAGCTTAGAAATAGAGTTAAAAAGCAGTGCTTAAAAAATAAATTAAAAATGAAGTTAAAGAAATTAGTTTCCAGAAGTTATTGAATTTGTGTGCTAAAACATATTTTTTTTCTCCTTTCATTTTGGAATGCCTCTTCATTTGATGTACTTTTTATTTGTGAGCTCTGAGATTTACTTCATTTTGCTCAAACCCCTTTCTGTGTCTCTATTATGAACAGAAGAAAACTCAATCAAGTATCTTTATTTTATTTTATATTTTATTTATTATTTTTATTTTATGTGTATGCGTGTATTGCCTGCATGTAGGTAAGTGCACCTGTGAACTGGAGTTACGGACAGTTGTTAGCTCCCATGTGGATGCTGGGATTTGAACCCAGGTCTTCTGCAAGAACAGCCAGTGTCCTTAACTGCTGAGCCATCTCTCTAGCCCCGAGTATCTTTATTTTTAGATTACCACCACCTTTTGTTGGCTAATGTTTAGGTTTTCATTGACTTCTTGGAATTTATGGATTTTCTCATATGATCGACTTCCAAGCACGAATTCAAGAATTAAACGTTGAACTTTATGTTTCCATATCCAGAAAGCCCCTGCAAGTTGTTTAAGAAGGCTTATGATTTAAGCCCAAGGTTGTTAAATGTTGGTTAGGTCTGAAGCCAGCCTGCAAATGGATGCGTTTTATTTGGCCTGTGCTGTATTGTCTCACACAAGCGTTCTTTTAAAAAATAAAGTTGCCAACACTTAAAAGCCAAGGAACTTTACATTTTAAAAAGGTCTGATGGTTGTAGGCCTATATTCTTGCGCAGCCCCTGGGGGCTGAGGCTGAGGACTGCTGCCGGTTGTAGGCACAGGCATTGACTTCCCCTTTCCCATTACCCCAGGTGCTGTATTCCTTACCTTCTGCTTTACTTATTTTAGTTACTTGCCTGGGCCCTGTAGGCATTGAGTCTACCATCTTTGATAGAAACAGACAACTACTCAAGACATAATTAAGAAATAAGGTTGAGTGTTGAGGGTGTAGCCCAGTGGTAGAGCTCTTAGCATCCATGAAGCCAGCACTTCAATCACAAATAAACATGAATTTGCTTTCACTTGACTTACCTGGTTTTACCTATTACAACATGCCTAATCTGTGCTGATGGGTGTTCTTGGCTCTCTCTTTCCTTCCAGTCAACAGAGCCTTCTCTAACGTCCCATTCATCCAGGAAGTTGATTCAAATTTTATCAACGTTGTTGGTCTTAGAAGTCCTCTCTTTTATCTATGCTCTCTTGTTTTGAATTTCAACTTGTGCTGAGGTTTTGGACTCCTGTAAGATAAAGATTTGATCAGTTTAAGGAGTAACACTTCATGCTTGTTAGTGACAGATCAGTACATGTCCAACCTTTATGGATAAGGAAAAGGATCAAACAAACCATAAAACCAAGTAACTAGAACAGCACAGAATTCTTAAGGGAATGGAATTGTGTGGGAAGCAAACACTTGTCACCCTGGTTTCACATGTGACTACTATTTTAAACATTGTATTACATAAGCCTCAAGGTGCTGTTAGACTCATGGGAAAACCAAGAAAATGAGAAGATGCCTCCCTCACCTTCCACAGCTCTGGGGGTTGGGGGCTGCCTTCCTTTACTCACAGCAGAGATCAAATACTGTGAGCTATTTCTGTATTGAAAATATCTGAGCATCAAACCGAAGACTGCATGCTCAGATGTCTGCACATATGTAACGAATGGTTTAATATTTGTAAATAAGAAAACCTCCTTTTTTGGGGGGGGGCGGGCTGGAGAGATGTCTTAGTGGTTAAGAACACTGACTATTCTTGCAGAAGACCCAGGTTTGATTCCCAGCACCCACATGGCAGCTAACAACTGTCTGTAACTCCAGTTGCAGGGGATCTGACAGCTTCTTCTGTCCTCCTTGGGCATTGCACGACATGGGTGCACTTACCTACATGCAGGCATAACACTCATACACATAAAATAAAAATAATAAATAAAATATCAAAAAAGAAAACCTTTTTGACAATTTATATTCTAAAAATATATCTAAAAATGAATGACTGTTAATATTCAAAAACATAACCCTTTAACTTAAATGAGGGTGGGAATAAAGACGGCTACTGAAGTGTGAAGGAGCACATGAAGGCTTCTGGGATATGTAGTGATTCTTTAAAGAACAATGATATTTTCCTCTGGTGTTTTATTTAAAGGAGGCAATCACACCTAGTTTTGTTTATTTGTTGTTGTTTGTTTGAGACAGGGTTTCCCTGTAGTCCCAGCTGACCTGGGACACACTATGTAGGCCTGGCTGACCTCAGTCTCACAGAGACTCGCCTGCCTCTGCCTTCCAAGCACTGGGATTAAAGGCATGTGCCACCATGACCAACTGGCAGTCTATAACCTTTTGATATCACAAGTTCAAAATTTTTCCACGCAAAACCTGTTGGGGGTGGGGTGTTATTTTGATTAACCCTCCACCCTTGACTCAGCCCCTTCATCTCTCTATTCCTCCCTACTTAAATCTTTCCACCCCAGTAAACCCCCTCTACATTTATATTATCTATGTTTAAGGCATCTCCCTCCCAATGGTCTCCCTTCTAGGTTTCTGGCTTCTTTAAGAACTCTAAAGAGGAACACGCGAAATTATAGATTTGAAGATAGGATCACATATAAAGGAGAACATGAAGTGCTGGTTTTTATATGCCTGGCTTATCTCACTGAGATATTTTCCCAATTGCATACACTTTCCTGCAAATTTAATGAAATTTTATTATGTATCTGTGCAGCAGTTTCATTATCTACTCATCAGTTGGTGGACATCTGGCCCGATTCCATTTCCTAGCTATTATGAATAGAGTAGCAATAAACGATTTCATGTAGCCCAGGCTGGACTTAAACTTGCTGTGGAACTGAGGAAGACCTTGGACCCCTGATCCTCAAGGGTTCTGTGCTGGATGGCTTTAGTTGTCAACTTGACACACCTGGCTTGAGGGAGCCTCAACTGGTGAATAGCCTCTATTGGACTGGGCTGTGGTCATGTCCGTAGGGCATCATCTTGATTATTGAGTGATTGGGAGGGCCCATCCCACTGTAGGTGGTGCCACCCCTGGGCAGGTGGGCCTATGTTGTCTAAGAAAGTAGATTGAGCAGGGGCCAGGGGAGCAAGCCAGTAAGCAGCATTCCTCCATGGCCTGGGCTTCAGCTCCTGCCTCCAGGTTCCTGCCCTGAGTTCCTATCTTGGGCTCCCTCAGTGATGAACTGTGACCTGAGAGATGTAAGCTGAATAAACCCTTTCTTCCCCAAGTTGGTATTGGTGAGAGTATTTTGTCACAACAGTGGAGAAACAAACTAGAACAGGTTCACTTCACAAAGGCCAGGATTACAGGAGTGCCCAACCATATTGATTTTTTCATTCGAATGTTAAACATAGTTATATATACTTTTCGTCTTGCTGTGGAACAGTGTAATATGTCACATTAATATGTAATAAAAGAAATGTCTTTAAAAATTACTTTTGAAGGTTAATTTAAAGCTCAAAATGAGGCTAAGATATTTTCAGGCCCTAGAGATAAATTTCTTGGGTCACTACTTTGTATTTTTGAAACAAACTAATGAGCATCTAAGTCTGTATGTATCAATCTTTGATTTCTTAAACATGTTAATCAACTGAACATCCAAAAGCTGTTTTCTGAATTAGTGTTAAAATGAGTTCCCAGAGATTCTCCTATGAGAAGTCATTTTCAGATGTGCATAATTTTGTGTATGTTTCATTCCTACTGTTTCTTTGTAGAGTTGGGAAAGGAAAAGGGGAGGGAGTGTGATGGGAAGCACTTCCTGGAATTCGTCCATGGTACGCATGTGGTGCTCCGCTGTGCTTGTAGTGCTTGGTCTGCTGCTGCGTTCACCCTGAGCAAAATCTTCTAGACTAGAACAGGTTTTACTCTGTTCTTCCCCCAAATCTAGCCAAGTTCCCAGCAAGTAGTTAAGTACCTGATGAGTGAAGGAAGACAGGAAAGTAAGTGCATACACCAACAGGCTAGAGTGAGGGATTATATCAGGATGCCATCAGCTGTGGTTACTGAATATCCACAAGTGACTTAAACAATAAGGACATTTTTTTTTAATTTCAGATGGTATAAAGTTCAGAGTCAGGGCAGCTCCAAGTGAGCAGTGTTGTGGAGGAACCAGATGTTTTTCATTCTCAGCCATCCTCAACATACTGGTGATTTCTTCCACCATAGTTGCAAGATGAATGTAGGACTTTCAGATGTCATTTGCAGATATAGCCATAGCCCACAAGGAAGAGGTGATGTTTTCTTTTGTGACTCTCAGTGTATGCAGAGTTAAAACCTTCACGGATGCTTCCAGTGGACTTCCACTCAGGTCCCTCTGGCCTGGATAGGCTCACAAGCCCATGCCCAAGCTGACAAAAACTACTGGGTATATACCAGTGGTGACTGGCTTGAAACACCAGAGGAAGCGGTAACAGGGAAAAAAGAGAAAGATGTGCCATTGGGGAAAGAGCTGGGGTGGGGGCAGGCTGAAACAGCTGCAGGACATGTAGCAGGCATGGTGTGCATTCTTACCTGTAGAAGAGCAGCTGATGTAGAATGATGTATGAAGGTCATAGAACAGTATCGTTTCTAGGGAACACTGTGGTATTCAAGAACAGATCCCAGCTTTGTAGGCCCATACACATTTGGTGCTTCAAAAGACATGAAAATGCCAGTTCAAAATTGCTGGCCCTTGCGCAGGTCCTTGGAAACTTCATTACCTACACAGATCTTTCTCCAGGGACATCCCCAGTCTCCCTACGTGTAACACCACTGCTCTGGAAAGGTCACAGGACAACACGGGATGGGCTTGGGTAGCATGTCAGGAGAACAGTCTGCTTTATTATTACCTCATAGTGTTCAGGCTATGTAGCATGCATTACCTGTCATCATTCGAGGTAAAATATATGGGTATAAAAAGATAGATAACATTTTTTAAAAAGAACTTTGACTTTTTGTTAATGGCTTATTTACTTATTTATGCTGCAGATGGGACCTCAGGCATGCTAGGAGAGTGGTCTGCCTGCCCCTGAGCCACATCACCAACCCTAATAGTGATTTTAAGCACTTGAAGCTCATGGTTCGTTCTTTACTATTAGAAACTGTGTGAGACTGAAAATACAGAAATAGGTGAATTAATCTTTACACTTTATTGAGATAAATGTTCAGCCCACTGTCTTAGTTTCTTCCTATTGCTGTGATAAAATATCCTGATAAAGGTAACTTAAGGGAGATAGGGTTCACTAGGTTCACAGTTCCAGGTTACAGTCCATCGTGGCAGGGAAGTCGCAGTGTCAGGAAGAGCAGAGAGTGAAGGCCTGCTTGCTACCTAGTGCCCAGCTGTCCCGCTCCATTTCATACAGCCCAGCGTCCCCTGCTCAGAGCATGTCTTACCTACAGTATAAGCGACTCTTCTCACATCAATTAGCCTAATCAAGACAATCCATCCCTCTCTGACATTCTCAGAGGTGAGCTGTAATCTAGACAACCCCTCACAGGTGTGCCTAGAGGCCTGCCTCCGAGGTGCCAGGTCAACAATACTTATGATCTTACCCATTTGATTCTGGTAGGTGCTTAGAATTATACCTGCATATTTTTTTTAAAAACGTTTTTTATCTCTTTTCATTTTATATGCATGAACGTTTTGCCTGTGTACATAGATGCGCCATGTGTGTGCTCGGCCAGAAGAGAGCATTGGATCCCTTGGAACTAGAGTTACAGATGGTTGTGAGCCACTGTGTGGGTACTGGGAACTGAACTCAGGTCTTCTGCAAGAGCAGCCAGTGCTCTTAACTGCTGAGCCAACCCCTTAGCCCCCTGATTTGAATTCTTAATGAACATGTCTCTAATGAACAAGGATTACATATACTGCACTTTATATTCTCTTCCTGTTTCTATTGTGTGGGCATGGGTGTGGGTGCTGGCTGTGAGAGAGGGCTGGGGATGGCGTCCTGTGCCAGCCGTCCTGTTGGTTCTGGCTGTTGTAACAGGCAGAGACTGTTTCTGAGGACTCTGTTACATTGCTGTGTTGACACCCAAGCCTTCCTGCTATTCTGTTTGTAAAACAAAATCCTCTTATCTACCTCAGGTTTTTGAGATTACACATGAACTTGACATCAAATATCATATTTCACACCAGCTTTTAAAAATTAGAGCATGTTTTTGCTAATGAATGTAGTGTTAATTTTCGGAATTGTGTCACCAACTGCAGAACTGAATGAGCCTAGCACATAATAATCTTCCATTAATACTTATTTAATGAAGGAATGAATAAACTATTTATACAATATTGAGACTGCTAAGAAAATCATGATAATTTAAGGAAAACAAATTACAGCTATCAACCTGTATTTGATAACATGAGTTTTTTTTTTTTAATGTCATATTACGCCAGGCATGGTGGCACATGCTTTTAATCCCAGCCTTTGGGAGACAGAGGCAGGTAGATCTCTGTAAGACCAGCCTGGTCTCCACCTGGGCTGGGATTAGGGATACTCTGTCAAAAACGTAACAAAACAAAGTATGTCATATTACCAATCTTTTGAAAAATTAACCACTGTGTCTTTTTCAAATTACAGACTCAAGTAATATGGTAAATAGCAATTTTAGCTTGACAATTAAGACATGCACATATTGTGATAGCACTGCAAATCTAAGAAAATATAAACATATTTGGGAAGGAAGGGATGATGAGTAGGGGGGTGACTCCATGATCCTAAGATAATGAATATGGGGGGGTGACTCCATAATCCTGAGATGACTGGAGTGGGGGAGGTGACTCTATGCTCCTGAGATGACTGAGTGGGGGTGGGTGTCTCCATGATCCTGAGATGACTGAGTTGGGGGAGGTGACTCCAGGAACCAGAGATGAATGAGTGGGGTGGGGGTGTGACTCCATGATCCTGAGATGACTGAGTCGGGTGGGGGTGTGACTCCATGATCCTGAGATGACTTGGGGGGCTGGGTGATTCCATGAGCATGAGATGACTGAATGAGGGGGGTGATTCCATGAGCCCAAGAGTACTCCATGATCCTATATATGCACAGAAGTGAGTCTGTAACTGTGTATGGACCTTTCACTTCTCAAAAAGGCATTTGTTGCACAGGTATTAAATGGGTCTGACTGATTGTCTTCTGTCTTTCTAAAATTGAAATTTTTTTATAGCTGTTATTCTTGGACATACAAGTACATTAATATGTGCATTCAAAAGACATTTGCTGGCTTTCTGATGTGTAACATAATTAAGCTAAATCTATTCCTTTATCTAAATGTTAACATTTATATATAAAATTATGTTACTAAGTTGTAAACCTCATTTTTGAAAATATTTTTTAAGTGTACAATGAAAAGATGGCTTATTTTGTATAAAATATTAAAAAATCTTTTCAAAGTATTACAAGATGAAAGGAATTTAAAAATCGACATTATTGGCACGAGATTCTTGCTAATGTTTACTCACGTAAATAGCACAAAATACTGCCTAATTAGTGTGGTTGGTAAATTTTTGGTACTTTAATTTTCTCTGTTATTGTAAACCAGGCATAAAATGCTTGCCTATTGAGAAGTGCAGAATTGTCAGAGCTTAAACAGCTGACATCTGCTTACTCTCTTAAAAAAAAAGAATAACAAGCCATTTCAGCCTAATCTACCTCAAATGTGTTCATGTAAATGGAGGTCCATCTATTGACCTGTGTTCTTTTCAGCTCAGGATTGGTCCACATGGTTTATGAAACCGGGAAGGCTGATTTGAAATGCAGATGTCGAGAGAGTGCAGTGCACCCTCCCCTTTTTTCTTTGCTGTATCTGTCAGGGTGAAAAATGGCTTGCACAAGGGTCAGTCACCCATACTCACTTAATTACTTTTCTTGGACCCACAGAACTGTCACAAGCTGTGGTGGATGCAGGAGCTGTTCCTCTTTTAGTACTCTGTATCCAAGAGCCAGAAATTGCTTTGAAAAGGATTGCTGCCTCGGCCCTCAGTGATATTTCAAAGCATTCTCCAGAGCTGGCACAGACAGTGGTAGATGCAGGGGCTATCGCTCACTTAGCCCAGATGATCCTCAATCCTGATCCAAAATTGAAGGTATTTTAAAAACGAGATCAAGAGACAGACAGACTAGACCTCTTACAATCCAAGAAAATGAAAATGTGTATAGACTGATGTTACACAGTAAAAATAATTAGTAAATACCGTTGGAAATAGATACAAATATATAGTTGGTCTTTGTGAATGTGAAACTAGTGTTGTAGGGTTCACATTTAAGATGTGATTTGGAAATCCATATGCAATGCTGAACATTAGAGGCAGCATCAGGGTTAACATTAATAATTAAAACAAGGCACCAAATCCTGGGCCTGGAAGGACCTACGGGTTTTCTAGCCTATCACTAGAATATTTGAATTTCTTATGGAAATTTGTTGTACATTTATTAGTCCTCTACAAGTTTTCTAAATTCATAAGTTATATGTGGTTTTAAAATAGTTAATGTTAGGTACGCATGGGAAGTTCTTTGAGGTGGTACCAACATCACTCCCAAAAGATGCTAATTCTGCCAGTTACCACAGTAAGTAACACTTGGGTCATAAATTAGCAAGCTACGTACTGTGTGATTAAGAAGTGGTATTTGTCCAAAGGTCATACGAGTTAACTGTCTGTAATATGCAGGGTTATTAAATAGCCTGTTGAGAACTAATGGGGAAATTGGGGAAATCTAAAAAATTAAGTTTACAACTAGACTATGAAAGTTGCAAGGCTCAGAAATCTTAGGTTTTATCAGAGCCGTTGGCATTCATCAGAGGTTTTATAGGATTTTTGTGTGTGTGTGCTTTGCTTTCTAATAAAGGAATTAGGAAATTATAAGGCTGTTTAAATTACATGTGAACTCTGAGGTATGCTTGTGTACTTTACATAAAGTATTGTTTTATTTCCCTTTTTTGCTTGGCAGCATCAAGTCCTCTCAGCTCTCAGTCACATTGCAAAACATTCCGTGGATCTGGCAGAGATGGTCCTTGAGGCAGAGATTTTTCTGGTTGTGTTTAGCCTGTCTGAAGGACGAAGATGAATATGTGAAGAAAAATGCTTGTGCTTTAATTAGGGAGATTGTGAAACATATGCCCGAAGTAAAAGCAAAGCAAAACAAACAGTAAGCAAGCTTCAAGAGACAATCATACTTAGTTTTGGTTTTTAAAGAAAACATCAGTCCGTTTATGGGGCCTCTGGGTTGTCCCATGTGATATAACTACAGCGTCCCAGCACTGTTGGCATTTTGGGCTAGGAGATCTCTGTTGTGGTAGAATGGATGTTCACCAGTGTTCCTGGGCTCTGATGACAACAGTGCTCCTCCCCCAAGCGATGACAATAAAAAAAAAAAAGCCTCCAAATTGTCAAATGTTCTCTAGGGAGCAAAATCACCTCCAGTTGAGAACAACTGAATTACATTAATGGAGTTTGAGTTTGAAATTCAGTTTCTAATCATTTCCAGATTTCCACTCTGGGTTGCAGGGACTGTGGATGTCTGTCATCCTTACGTCACCTGGAGCAGCAAAGGGTATTATATCTATACGTTAGGTCAGAACACAGAGGTTCCCAGGCTTAGTGTGGCTAGGCTAACAGCTGCTCTAACGTGATTTTCAGATGTGAAAGAAACAGAGGCAAAGCAAACTCCTGTTGATTCTGTACTTGCCATTTTTCTGTGTGTATTTTGACTAATCAGTTTTCATTTCATTACACATTAAAGTCCTCATTCTTCAGCTAATATCTTTATTTGGTTGAAATTTTCCAGAACTGAAGCTCACTCAGCTTCTAATCTCTACCAAAGGGGGTATGTAGGTTGGACTGCTTGAAGCCTGATGCTCGCTTTGGGCATTGATTAATTTTTATGCTTAGTCACTCCGATTGTGTATTTCAGTTATGAACTTGCCCTGGGCTTGGCATCTAGGTGAAGAATTTTGAAACTGGTTACAATAGGGATAAGCACTTGGGAGGCAGAGGCAGGCAGATCTCTGTGAGTTCAATGCCAGCCTGGTCTATATAGTGAGTTCCAGGACAGCTGGGGCTTACAGGGAGACCCTGTTTCAAAAAGACAAATAATAAATAAATAAATAAATAAATAAATAAATAAATAAATAAAATCACACAATAAAGTCCTTCACAGTGATTATACTATGTGTTTGAAAGAGCAAGACTATCATACTTGAATATTTCTTTAATAAATACAATAATATCTATGAATGGATTTCAATTTGACCAGGTGTTTGTAAGTCCTAAGTAAAGAGTGGCCACATCCTATTAAGGTGGGCTTCTCTGTCTGGGTTGCTGTTCTTGCCTCTTAGCTCCTACAGCTGATCGTTAACGCAGGGGGTGTGGCTGCGGTGATCGATTGTGTTGGGTCCTGCAAAGGGAACACAGGGCTGCCTGGCATCATGATGCTTGGTTTCCTGGCTACTCATTCTGAGAACCTGGCCATGACAGTGATCATTTCCAAGGTGTGTGCCTGCTTCCTGTCTCCTAGTTTTTGAAGTAGGCTATTTACCATAGGACCATAAGCTGACCCCCAGAGGCTGACTCTCTCTCCACTGGCACAGGAAATACTGCTAGCCAGAGCGAAAGAATTGCTGAATATTTTTCAATTGTTTTATTATTTTATCTAGGTGCTTAGTAGTATATTTTTCAGAGCTATCTTTATTTTCTTTTAAATATTTTATTTATTACTTTATTTTATATGTATGCACGTATTGCCTGCATGTTATGTGCACCTGCACCCGTGTCATGCAATGCCTGCGGAGGACAGAAGAGGCTGTCAGATCCCCTGGAACTGGAGTTATGGACAGTTGTTAGCTGCCATGTGGATGCTCGGATTCGAACCCAGGTCTTCTGCAAGAAAAACCAGTGTTCTTAACCGCTGAGCCATCTTTCCAGCCCCCAAGAGCTATCTTTAAAAAAAAAGGTGTAGGTTACATAAAATATAAAGTTTTCTGTGTCTAATAGCAACAAATATCAACTCTTTTGAGTATTACTGTTCTGTGTATTTAAATATTAAATATATGTACATCCTGAAGGATTATTGTATTTACACACTTGAAAAGGACACTGCAGTTAAAAACAGCATTTAAATGACTTGCCCATTAATTGTTTTCACTCTTCTCAGAGGCCTTTTATTCCTCCCTTTCCTGTCATTTTGATAGGGAGATAGTCTCATAATGTCTGTCAGATGTAGTCAATCAGGCAATCAGGGTGCACAGCAGACAGCAGTATTTTGTTTGACGTTCTGGGGATTTTTGCCTCTTCTCAATTTACAATTTTGTACGAACCTACCCTGTGGTAAAGCCTTGGCCCATAGTAGGTGCTCACAAAACATGTTGATGAGTAAATATTGATCTCCTGAAGAGCGGTTCAGAAACCATGCTACAATGTGTGTGCCTGGCAACCCTCTAGGGGGTGGGGTTCTTATCAGCATAGAAAACCTGCTGCTGTTTGTTAAACAGAAATGCGGATTTTTTTTTTTTTTTTTTATCCCTTGCTAATCCTCAGAATAAAAAGGAACCTGGATCTTGATTTTCTGCCGACTCCACAGTGGCGCTCTGCGCCCTCCTTCGCCTGCTCCATTCCATTGTTCTGCAGCCGTGGATTGCACAGCAACCGCGAGGAGAGCGGAGCTGGTGCTTGCGGAGGGTCACTGAGGATCCGCTGGGATTTTTTTTGATCTTCGGCTCCTTTATGGAGTCAGAGAGCCACTGCATCCGAGGAATGAAGGCAGCAGGGTTACCTGCGCTTCTCCGCACCTCACCCGTATCCACCTAAGCCAGGCGCTCTCCCTTCTTTGCTTGCAGGGACAGCTGCGGCCAGTCTCTGTCCCACCTGGTTTGGTTCTCAGAACTCGAGGTTCAGGGGTGACAGAAGTCTGAGGCAGACCGCAGAGCAGTGCAGCGTTGTCTGCCTGCCCAGTGCTGTGCTTCAGGACCAGTGATCATGCCCAGCACTGAATGGGTGTTCATACCAACCAGGGCCAGTGAGGCAGAGCTGGGCATGGGGGCAGGGGCTGCCTGTGCTTCCTTTCTTTCTCAATCATGTTGTCTTACAAGTGTGGCTTTTTACATACCTACTTCACTCTGAAGACAGGTTTGACCTTTTGTATCATTGGACAACCATTATTTTTAGGAAAGGATCCAGTGAAGAAACTGGTAGCTCTCTGCAGGAAATTGACCCTGAGGGAACAGATTAAAGGGGGATGGAGAAGCACAGATGATGATTTTTCGCTTTGCCATGGGACATGTGATGCTGGTTTTGTGGTATTAAATTTGAAGTAATTGCTATAGTCTCAAATTAGTTTGAAAACTATGCCTATACAGAATCTGCAATTAAAATTTGCTATGTTTATTTATTCCTCCTTAGGTCTATAAACGGATATATTTGAGACCCTTCAATTATGTTATTATTTAGATAAAATTGAAGTGTAAGATGCAAAATGTAAACATGTACTACCCGTGAAACAAAAGTAACGTTGACACAATCATGTTAAAATGAACAAAACTATCATTAAAAAGTTGACCAAAATTAATGGAAAAGTATATGTTATTTCAGCAAAAATATTAGATTACAGTTATATTCCATCTAAAAAGTACTTGGAATGGATTTTTGCTCATATTATTTATTTGATTTTGAGCCAACTGTAGTAGTAATTTTTTTCAGATTCACCATAACTGCTGAAAACGAAATTTAACTTGGTAGGGAGTGTGTGTGTGTGTGTGTGTGTGTGTGTGTGTGTGAGAGAGAGAGAGATGTGTGTGTGTGTGTGTGTGTGAGAGAGAGAGAGAGAGAGAGAGAGAGAGAGAGAGAGAGAGAATGTTGCTGAGTATTGAACTGAGTAGGCCGTGTACATGCTAGGCAGTGCTCTGTAGCTACATCCCCAGTCTTAAATTAACTTTCTCAACAAAAGAAAATAAAGGTTTAAGATCGTAAACGCTTTTGTTTGTCACAGTGGAATCTGGCTTGGCCTAGTCTGTAGCATCTGTTGTTTGCCTAAATGTTCCTCTGTTTGGGGGGTGAAAACTAGCAGAGATCTTCGTTAAGTTGGATTGTTGAAGATGATAGAGGTGATTTACTTCCAGTCATTTTATTGACTTAAGAAACAACTGCCCCAGTGATGTGCTCAGTTATTGAACCATTTAGGACAAAAAAGAGATCAAGGCGGAAATGATTTCTTCTAATGTCTGAGAGACACAGAAGACTCTTTAATCCTGCTCTAGATTTATAACACTTGCTCTTTTGATCCCCACTGCAGGGTGTACCCCAGTTGTCAGCCTGCCTGTCAGAAGAATCAGAAGACCATATTAAGGCTGCCGCCGCCAGGGCCTTAAGACAGGTTGGGAGGCACACTCCTGAACACGCGAGGGTCATGGCTATCACAGACACATTGCCTGTTATGCTCTCCCTGTCAGCAGAGAGCTCCGAGGATCTGCAGGTGAAAATGAGTTTAGGGAGGTTTTAGGTATTGACTCATTTTTCAAAAATATGTGCTTTAAATATTTTAGTTTTCCTGATGGACTGTGTAGTTTTTCTGAGTCAAGAAATACAAACTTATCAGAAGAATAAGGTCAGTCTTCCTGGAAAAAGAGACCCTTGTCTCTAAAATTAGTGACAGATTTTTAAAGAAAGGTTTGGACAGATAAATATTTGGCTATAAAGTGAATGTCAGTGTTTTGCATTCTATATTTCTGTTGGCATGAAATAAGAATGGAGAAATAATAGAATTTTTGAGTTTGGATTTGTTGGAGATTATTTTATATTTAAAAAATAAAAGAAGTCCAAAATGATTTTAGTCTCCTTTCAAAGAAATATCTAGCATATTCCTGAAGCCATAATTTACTTCTCCTGACTTCAGGGATGCCTGATCTCTTAATTGTGTGATTCATATTATTTCCTTTAAAAAAAATCCATAAGATTCTTTAGGTTTGTTTGAGACAGGGTCTCCCTTGTAACCTCACTAGCCTGGAACTTGCTATGTAGACCAGGCTGGTCTCATCTCACAGAAATCTGTCTGCCTCTGCCTTTTGAGTATTGGGACTAAAGGCATACACCACCTCGCCCAGCTAAATCATGCATTTTTTTAAAGGCAAGCTTCATGAAAAAATTTTACTGGCTACTAAGATGCTCCACAAAACACAAACATAAAGCAGGATGGACTATTTAATAATTTTATAATTTCAAAGAAAAATGTTTTCTAGAAGATTTCTTATTAGATTTTCTTATTAGGAAAATATTTAGCTCGAACTGATGAGGAAAGTTTACAGAAAATACAGTATTTCATAAATAAATAAAGTTAACAGGGTTGGCCAGATGGCTTGATGGGTAAAGGGGCTTCTTGTTGAGCCTGATGACCTGAGTTTGGAACCCACATGGTAGAAGGAGAGAATCTGACTCCTTCCTGCAAGTTGTTCTCTGACAGCTACATTCGTACCATGGCAGGTGTAGGCATGCCCCCACCCACATACACAGAAAATAAATAAATAAATGTAAATTAAAAACAAATTAACAGTAAAGTACATTACATTTTTCATTAAACAGCAAATGAACAAATAGAAAAACACATTTACTGAAATGCAACTTTATATAAGGCAGAACCTTTTCTTGGCTATATAGTTTAGGCACTCTGAAAGTTAGGGATAGTAAATTACCTGTTTGATTTATAAACTTATGAAAGTGAATTTGTTTTTTGGCTATGGTTGCATGCTTTCTTTTTTCCCTATGAATTGATTGGGGAAAATTGATTTTCAAGAGTAACATTTTCTCAGTATTTGTAAGACTTTCACATCAAAGCCATGGTTTAATAGATTCAGGTGTCACTCACTTAGCTAGAGTTGCAGCCACAGAACAAGTTTAAGCAGATTGACAATGCTTTTCCACGGTGGGAGCCTTTGGCTTCCTGAGGAGGACCGCCTGTTCCTTTGCAGTCTTGAGCAGTCCAGGCACAGCTGAGTTACATGTGCTTGCAGTCTTAATCTATGTACCCTACCGTCTTTTGATCTCACATTTCTTAACCTACTGTCTCTTTCCTTCTCTCTCTTTTAACCTCCTCCCTCTTTTCCTTCTCCTTCTCCTCAGTCCTCTCCCCTTCTCATCCCTCTCCTCCTGTCTCCAGTGATCCAGTGACTCTAAGCGTCCTCTGCAGGCATAATCTGGGCCCAGACTATAGTAGTAACTAGGTTCAATTTGAGGTTTATTAATAGATTCATTTAATATGTAAAAATAATGATCTTTTCAGGTTCCTGATTTTAACAACTTGTATTTTCTTTTACACTTGGGAAATAAAGTGAACACATGAGCTAGAGTTAGTTTAGTGATGCTTGCTTGTAATCTCAGTACTTGGTGGGCTGAGGCAGGAGGATCATGAATTTGAGGCTGGCCAGGGCTATTTAGTGAGCTCTTACCACCAAAGGCTGGAGAAAAGTGCTGGAGAGATGGCTCAGCAGCTAAGAGCACTGGCTGCTCCTGCAGAAAGCTTGGTTTCTAGCCCCCACATGGCTGCTAACAACAGTTCATAACTCCAGTTCCAGAGAATCTGACACCCTCTTCTGGCCTCTGTGGGCATTGTGTGCACATGGTGCACTTACATACATGCAGGCAAAACATTCATACATATAAAGTAAAATAAATCAAAAGGTGTGTTTTTTTTAAAGCTGAATGAAAAAGGCAGCTGGAGAGATGGCTCAGCAGGTGAGATTTACTCCTCTTGCAGAAGACCAGGGTTGGGTTCCCAGCACCCAGATGGCCACTCACAACTGCCTGTAACTCCAGTTCCAGGGAATCTGATGCCCTCTTCTTGCCTCTGTGGGCACTGGACACACATAGTGCATACAGACAAGCAGTCACAGACACATATATGTAAATAAAAAGAACTAAATTTTTTTCAAAAGCTGGGAAAAAACATAAACTAGAACAGGAATAATAATGATAATAGTAGAATCTATAGTAATTACATCTTGAGAAACCCTAAGCTAGCACTTAGGAGGCACTATATATATATATATATAGCCTGCATGTAGGTAAGTGCACCTGTGTCATGCAACGCCCATGGAGGACAGAAAAGGCTGTCGGATCCCCTGGAACCAGAGTTATGGACAATTGTTAGCTGCCATGTGGGTGCTGGGATTCAAACCCGGGTCTTCTGCAAGAAGAGTCAGTG
Source organism: Nannospalax galili (assembly GCF_000622305.1). Taxonomy (NCBI): domain Eukaryota; kingdom Metazoa; phylum Chordata; class Mammalia; order Rodentia; family Spalacidae; genus Nannospalax; species Nannospalax galili. Next base: position 1,310,004 of record NW_008336953.1, read on the forward strand.
TTCTTAACCTTTGAGCCATCTCTCCAGCCCTGGCACCATATATTTTTTTATATGCTTCTAAATGTTGCTGGGGATTAAACCAGAGCTTATGCGTGCCAGGGAGGCCCTCAGTCATGAAACTGTCTCCTGCCCATATAATTTGGTTTTTAATAAATTACTGTGATATTATATTGTATAAGTACAGAGTAAAAGAAATTGGAAAACCTCACTTTTTAAAGTGAGATAAACTTTATTGCATTTTAGTTTATCAAAGGTGGCTTTATTAGGTTAACTAATAGCAATGAAGTTTCTTCCACTTATATATGATACAGTGTTTACTTTCAGGAAATACACTGGCATTAAATTATAAAGCAAACCTTTATCAGTACTTTTCCTGGCAGCAAACAATTCCCAAGACTCCATCGTTCCTTTGTTTTCCAAGGTCTGTTGGATTGCATCAGTTGTTGTTTTAAAGGCTTTAGAATGAAGTCAGTCAAGTCTGCTTAACACTATCTCAGTGAGGAAGAGTGACTCCAAAAACATGAGAAACTGTCTAGTGCTGTTTTCCATTTGTTACTCTGTAGCAGCTTTCAAATTATAAGGCCACATTGAAGTTCATTTTGTCCCAAAGGCATGTCAGCTTCTATAAGCCCTCTATAATTGGTTCCAATGGGCAAGAACCAATGAGCAGCCTCTTGGAATTCCTCCTGTGTTGTCACATAGCATTGCTATTTGCCTGATCATATGTTATTCCAAGTACTTTAATAAAAAAAATGAAAAAAACTTTCTTATATACGATTATCTATTGGGGCTGGAGAGATGACTTGGTGGTTAAGAGCACTAGCTGTTCTTGCAGAGGACCTGGATTTGGTAACAACTGTCAGTAACTCCAGTTCCAGGGGATCTGACACCTTCTTGTGACCACCAAGGGCATTGCATGACATGGGTGCACTTACATACATGTAGGCAATGCACTCATACACACAAAACAAAAATAAATAATAAATAGGGATTATCTATATATGTTATGAAAATCTTTGGGCATTTTCACTTTTTATTATGGAGACCTCATATTGAAGAACTTTATCTTACTCTGGCATTTCAATCAGTTACTATATGTAGGATATTTATTTGGTCACAAGATACAAGGCCAGCATATAAAAGTATTTTTTCCTATAAACTAGTAATGAACAATTCAAATATGAACATTAAAAAAAAATTTATTTTTTAATATAATTTGAAAACATTATTTAATAACCACATACTTAGAAGAAGCATTTAATTACAACAGCACTGACATATTCAATAACAAGTTCCTGAGCTAAGATGCATCTCTTTCAAAATTGTTAATTTTTAGGTTTACAGTTGAATTATTACAGTTATACAATATTGTACTCAGTATAAACCCTATAAGACATAAATTAAATGATGTTTTAACCTTTAAAAAGATCTCCATTTCATTATTAAAATACACAATTTCATACAGAAAAATTCATTTTTAATGCAACTGACATTCAGCTGTTTGCACATATGTTTCTAATATCAATATATCTGATTATTACTAGTCACGGTTACTTTCTGAGCTCCTTGGAAATATAAAAATTTTAATTTGCAATATTATCAAAAAGAAAAAGACGGGAATAAGTTTAGCAAAAGTAGAACTCATGTTTACTAAAATAAAAAAAATTCCTGTTGAAATGAAATACGCTAACTTGAGAGCCATTCTGTATTTATAGGTAAGATGACAAGACTAAACAATCAGCACTGTCGCTGTCAAAACCTCAGTTGCCTTTCTTTCCAAAGTTGGGAAACAGATTCAAATTTATGTGGGCCCTAGATTAACAAAACAATTTTCAAAAACGAAGGAACTGCACTGCCCAGCTTAAAACTGTACCACAAAGCCATAGTAATCAAAATAGGGTGGTACTTGTTTATAGAAAAACATAGATGGAACTGAATTGAGAATCAATCAATTACTCACAAATGTGCCAAGGCAATTTGCTTTTCAACAAATGGCACTGGGACAGTTGTTACATTCTCATGTGAAAACATTAATTGATCCCTCAGCTCATACTGTACACAAGAATTAACTCAAAATGGATCTCAGATCTAAATGTAGAATGAAGTCAACACTCTTAGAAGAAGACACAGTAGTACATATTCGTGACCTCAGATTAGGCAATGATCTCTTTTTAAAAACTTGTTTGTTTCATTTCATGTCTATGTGTGTGTGCCTGAGTGTACACAAACACCACATCATGTGTGTGCAGGAGCCCATGGGGATTGGAAGAGGGCATCAGATTCCCTGGAACTGGGTGTGCTGGGAACTGAACCTAAGTCCTCTCTGTAAGAATAGTAAGCCGTCTTTCTTTTTATTATTTTTATTTTATGTGTATGAGTGCTTTGCCTGCATGTGGATAGGTGCATCTGTGTTGTGCAATGCCTGTGGAGGTCAGAAGAGAGCCTCAGATCACCTAGAACTGGAGTTACAGACAGTTCTTAGCTGCCATGTGGGTGTTGGGAATTGAACCCGGGTCCTCTGCAAGAGCAGTCTGTGCTCTTAACCACTGCTCCATCTCTCTAGCCCCAAGAATAGTAAGCACTCTTAACCACTGAATCATCTCTCCAGCTCCTGGGCAACTGTCTCTTAAATATGACACGGAAAGCACAGATGATGAAAGAAAAAGCCTAATTAGTTCTTACCAAAGTTAAAAACTTTTATTTTTCAAAACCACCATTAAGAGACAAGCCATCACTTGGATAAAATATTTGCAAATTATACAGTCGAGAAAGAACTTATGAAGAGGGAGTGGACTTGATGAAATCACATTATATGCATTATGAAATTCTCAATAAAAAAGGAAGGACTTACATTCAAAATAGAAAAAAGCTCTTAAAAGTTTATTCTGGGCTATAGTTATAGCTTGGGGGTAAAAGTGCTTGCTGTACAAGTCTGAAGAGTTGAGTTCAAATCCCCAGCACCCATGTAAAAAGCTGGGTGTGACCGTGCACATGCCTGTAATCCCAGTGCTGTGGAGGGCAGAGACAGGAGGACCACTGAGGCTCGATGACTGCCAGCCTAGTTCTAGGTTCAGTGAGAGACCATCTCAAGGGAGTAAGGAGAGACTGATAGAGCAGGGAACCCAGTGTCCTCTTCTCCACTGTACATAGGCATGCATACCTACATACATGGAATAGACCACACACACACGCACACACACACACACACACACACACACACACACACACACACACACACGTCTATCCAAACAATGGGCAGAACAATCTGCGTAGACATTTTACCCAACAAGATAGACACATCCAATTAACACATGAGAAGATGTTCAATATCTTTGGTCACTAGGGAAATGTACTGCAAAGCATAATGGGATATTACTTCACATCTACAAGAATTTGACAATTAATAAGACAGACAGTAACAAATGATAGTTGCTGTGTGGAGAACTCTGAATGTGAAATGTCATTCCAAAAACCAGTTTGGCAGTTTCTCAAAATATTAAACATAAATTTACCATTACTACATATTACCCAACAACTGCACTCAGAGGTATCCACCCAGAGAAATGAAAACATTTGTCCACACCTAGACTTTATATAGCTCCTCCCAGCAGCATCATTCACAGTGACCAAATCAGAAACAGCTGGCCCATCAGCTGGAAGAACAAAACGTAGTAAAGTCAGAAGGCTGAATTCTAGCTCACAGTGAAGAATGCATGCTGCAACATGGATGAAACTCAGGGCACTGTGTTTGGTGAGAGACTCCAGGCAAGAATGTTCAGCAGCTGGGGGCTTTTGCTGCCGAACCCGAGTTCGGTTGCTGGAACTGACAAAGTGGAAGGAGATAAGTGACTCCTGAACGTTGTCCTCTAACCTCCACAAGCACACTGTGGCATGTGTGTGAAATGCACCTCCCAGAAATAAATTGCTTAAAAGTTCGCAGACTGTATGTTTTAATCATGTGAATTGTCCAGGGAAGCCACATTAACAGAAAAGGAAGGAAGGGAGGGAGAGAGGAAGGAAGGAAGGAAGGAAGGAAGGGAAAGGAGAGAACGCAGCCTCTGGCAAGAACTCACACTAGGGCAGAAAGGCAGATTGCTGTGCCTGGTCCTCTGCAGCTGCCTGTGGAGCTGCATTTGCCTCTGCTGCACACTAGCCCCAGTCAACTCCAGCATCTGGAGGTCAGATGTGTCCCCAGAGCCACACAGAACAGGATGCCTGTTCCCTTTAAATAAGTTCTTTTTGCTGAGGATATCAAATACAAGACCTTACATGTCAGAAACCATAAAGAGTCAGCAAAGAGCAAAACAATTTCCATGAACTTGTGCTTCCCTTCCAGGCACTGTCACCTCCCAGGCAGCTCTGCCCAGCTTGGGCTGCTATGTCTCCCCTTCCACTGTGCACATGACCTTCAGGGAGCTCTCTATCTCTTGCCTCAGTTTCCTCCTCTGTGAATGTAGAATTCCTTCAGGACAGTCACAAACTGATGAAACGAGTGTGTGTGCACAGGTGTAACCCCAGGTCTGCAGCTGTGGCTAGTATGCTTAGCCTCAGAGATAGGCATGTAAACAAAAACGTAATTAACAAATATTTTTTCACACTGAATAGAATTGATTGTTGATCAGGACATACATTCCTATTTAAGAATACAGCTATAAGTTAAGTATATTTCTTCCAGGGGAAGGATAATAAAGTTAAATGAATTTCTGGGGTCATTAGACTCCTTTCTAGAGCTCTTGATGAATCCTTGATAATATATCATCAATTTGGAATTATTAGGATTAGGGCAGGGCTCTCTGTGTGGTGCAGTTGATGTAACCTGCACCATTTCATTGCATTAGTCTTGTTATCAATAGCAGTTAAGTTACAATTGTTGGTCTGCTAAGCTCACCATGATCTTAAGATGGTTCACAAAGGTACAGTTCAATTATGTGAGTTTATGTCCAACTTATACTACATGTAGGGAGAGTTGGGATGAATTTCTTATTTAATCTATATGACAATGAGGTCAAATGTGTCAAGAGATTAAGAGGTTGCATCAGACTGCTTAGCCTGGATCTCTAAAGAAAACCTGAATTTTAGGATATCCTTTACTGATAGCACACATACGAAGTTTTGCTGAATCAAATTAACACAAAATTCACAATGAAAATCAAAATGGTCCTTCATTTCGAGAGCATTGCCAGACATTCAATAACAAAATCAGAACACCAAGCTGACTAAGGCCTCAGACAAAGAAAAGGTGGACAGCCAATGTCCTGAGGATGCACAGACACACACCACATAAAAAATGTGGACAGATGCAGCTGTTGAGAAGCTTTGCAAAATGAAAGGGACAGCATGTAATACAAAAAACAAAATCACAACCAGCCACACCTGTAGCGAGGATCACCTGAAGCCGTTCAGCCACATGTACAGCTGAGGCGGAGGGGAGAGTGTACGCTAGAGCCTTTGCTAGTGGGTGATCACTCCTGGCACTGAGAGCATCTTTCTCCACAGTTGGGTGGACTCTATTCTGCTTCTGTTTGAGAATGGGTCCATTCTAGTCATAGCGGTGTCCCTGTAAATGCACACTGGATAATTCACACAGTGGAAATTTTTTGGAGTTTATAGAATGCTGGAACATGGCACTCTATAATAACTATTTTCCCATAGTTTTTGATTAAAAGAATTAGGATGGTTTAGTTATCTGTTTCATAGCTACAGATTTTATACGAATACATGTTCACTTATAGTCTATAACCACACTTTATAATTTTAATGTTCTGATAGATATTTTAGGACTGCAGCAACTCACTGTCTATTTTAAGGTTTAATATAAAAAATGGTTTTTCAGGAAACTTCTTTATTTTTATTGTAGGTGTGCATTTTGCCTGCGTGTTATGTAAGTGTACGACATGCATGCAGTGCCCACAGAGGCCAGAAATGGGCATTGGATCCCCTGAAACTAGAATTATGGATGGTTGTTAGCTGCCACGTGGGTGCTGAGAACTAAACCTGGGTTCTTTGCAAGAGCAGCCAGTACTCCTAATTGCTGAGCCATCTCTCCAGCCCCTAGGAAACTATTTTTAAAAATGAAGCAACTTCAGGTTAGATCATGAAACTGATCTCATTTTCAAAATCTAAGTATATAAGACACGAACTGTCAGTCTTTGTATTTTGCTTTTTATTTCATAGAATAAAAAAGCCACTAAGAATATCATACAAAAATGTACCTACCTGCAAGCCCTTGAATCCTTTTTAAAAAAAAAATTTGAGAATTTCATACATGCATTTCATACATGCCCACTCCCTCCCCTCCAACTCCTCCCATATCTCCCCATCACTTTTTTTTTCTGATAATTTCATGTATTCTTTCTTCTTCTTTGATTGATTTATTTTTTATGGGGCTTTTGGCTACTCTAACATTCCCCCTTATGAAGAGGTAATCCTAAAATCTTTTAAGGATTAATAAAAGCTCCCAAATATTTTTGACATTTTTGGCTTTTGGAATGGAGTAGGTTTCTAAGAGGCCCAAGGGCATTGTGAGTTTTAGCCAAAAAAACTGGCTACTTTTCTTTGGGGTCTTTTTACCCTAACTGCCTAGCCAATTCCTACCTACTATTCTTATTACACCATCCTCTGAAGAGGTTATCCAAATGCCAATAGGGAATGGGGATGAAGACTGCTCTGGCTTCTTCCATGCTGAACAGGGACACAGGGGGAGGCAATTGGAGTCTATCAGAGGGTCTGTCTAAAAGACTCCCAAATTGCACAACTCTTATCTCAAGGAGGAAAATAAGTCTTTGAATCGTGAATAGGAGATGTGAAGGAGAAGTAAAGCAAGAGTAATGAGCATTACAAGTTCTAGACAGGGAACTAGAAGAAAGTCTGAGCAGGGCAATTTTCAAATGTTCATGTGAGTCCATTGGAATTTCTTGAAAAGCGCTTCCAAAAGCATCCCTCTGTTGGGCTCCTCCTCATTTTTCTTTTGTCTTCCAAGGCTGGACTCCAGAGTGATGGATTCAGGATTTGCTTTCAGGCATTTTGATAGCTGTTGGAGTGGTTAGAATCAGGGTCAGTTCCCCCACAAAGGCTTCTAGATAGGGGGAGAAAACAAATTTATCCATCATTTTAGAACAATAGCTGGCTGTCTCCCTTAGCTACAGGTGCGCACTACAGTACTGGAGACCAAGATTTGAAGTCTTACATCTGAGAAGCACTTTCTGGTTAGGAACAAAATCATCAATGAGAAATAATTGTCTAAATAACTTTTTATATAGACTTAAGCCTAATGCCTGAGAAGTGTAATCCCTTGAACTCTTAAAGAAATATACTGGGGGTGGG